>NC_089877.1:4218333-4544166 GCF_040182565.1 Anser cygnoides
GAACTTTGTTTTTTTCTATCCTTCCTTCTGCCTTTCATAGAAGCGTCTGCATCATCTTTGCCGCGATGTTAGAATTATCCAAAAGCCTTTCCCGCAGCCAGCACAAGCCCACTGGGTGACGTTTCCCAACGCAGCAGCACTTCGGAGCCGAACTCGAGCCCCGCCGGGCTGCGCGCAGCGCTGTCCCCGCAGGGCCGGGCGGGCAGTGCCCCCCGAGCGACAGGACCGCGTCCGAGCGAGCGGCGCTGGGGCCAGCCTGGGCCGGCCCCGGGAGCCAGCCGGCCCCCCGCAGGAGGGCGCGGGCAAGCGACGGGGGCCGGGGCGAGGAGCGCTGCTCGCGGGGTGCCGCACGAGCCGCCCCCCGCTCCGGGGGAGGCCGGGCAGAGGCTCGGCTCGGCTCCCCGGGGTGCGGGCCCGGACCCGGCGGGGCGAGGCCGGCACCTTCCCCTTCCCTTTCCCCTTCCCGCGGGGGCGCCGCGGGAGCCGGGCCCGGCGCGGCCCCACCCCGGCGCCGCGGGCACCGCCGGGACGGAGGCGGCCGCCGCCGCCCCCTCCCTGCTCCCCCCCGGGGGGGGGGGGGGGGGGCGCCCAGCGGGACCCCAAGGTCACGGCGCCGCCCCGGCGGGGCTGCCCGCACCGAACGGCCCGGCCCGGCCCGGCCCCCCCGCGCCGCACGGCGGGCAGCGCCCAGGCCCCGGCCGGGCGGCACGGAGCGGGGCGGCGCGCAGCGGAGCGGAGCCTCCCCGTCGCGGCCGGCCCTCACCTGGATGAACTGGATGGTGAGCGCCGACTTGCCCACGCCGCCGCCGCCCACCACCACCAGCCGGTACTTCTCCTGCCCCGGGCCGTCCCTGCAGCCCGCGGCCATGGGGGAGCCGGGGGGCGCCGAGCGCGGCAGCGCCGCCGGGTCCGGGTCCGGCGCCTGCCTCCTGCCTTCCTCTTCCTCCTCTTCCTCCTGCTGCTGCTGCTGCTGCTCCCCCCGGCCGAGCAGCCGCAGGCCCCGCTGCCCCGCGCAGTGCCCCGCCGGGCGGTGCGGCGGCGCCGAGCCGAGCCGAAGGGAGCCCGAAGGGAGCCGAGCGAGCGCCGCCCGCCCCCGCAGCCAGGGCGCCGCGGCTACAAATGGCCGCCGGGGGGCGGGGCCAGCCGGCCGGCACGGTAACGCGGCTCTGCATATGCATGGCGGGGCGGGGCAATTAACCCCGGGGGCAATGAGGCACCTTGGGGGCAGGGAGGCACCGCGGGGCCAAGGGGGAGCCCCCCAAGGCCACATCCAGCCGGGGCAGGCAGCGGCGTGTGTGTTGTCCGAGCCCTGCCGTTCCCCGAGCTGCCCTCCTGAACCATGCCATTCGCGTGCCTGACAGCCCTGCTGGAAGAAATGAGGGAAAGCAAAGCACGGCGAGTAACAGCTCGGCGCTGTCCTGGCTCGGTGGCAGGGAGAGGGTTTGACACAGAGAAAAAATACAGCCGGTGAGGTAACGGGGTAACTGCAAGAAGGAGGTGAGAGGTGTTGGGGTCACTCCTGTGCTCTCAGGAGGAAAGGCAGGACCCTGGGCTTGGTGCTCCTGCAGTGATCAGCCAGTGCTCCACGTCCATTTCCTTATTGCCCTGGCTGATCAGAAACAAGGAACGGCTCGCACAGGAGAGATCAAATAGCCTAGGATTTCCCACCTCGGAAAAGAGAAGTGAGAGAGCGGTCTAGCAGAGGTCCGTAAAGTCCTAAGCAGCACAGAGAAGTCGGACAGGGAAAGTTTCAAAGCGGGAGAATTGAGGGACACCCAGTGACAGTATGAAGAAACAAGTTCAGACAGAAACAAAAGGATGTTTTTTTTCCCCACAGACACAACAACAGGAGCAAGGGACACTCTGCCACAAGGTGCTGTGGAAGGCAAAACTGTAACTGAGCTGACAGAAGGTTAGACCAAGTCATTTGGCACGGAGCAGATACCAAACACAGAGATCAGGGACATGGCTGTGACTGAGGAGGTTTCTAACACGCTGGCAGCCTGAAGATGGCTGGCTGGGAGGAACAAGTCACCTTGCACGTGCCCCGGTCCTGGAGCTCTCCCCGACCAGTCACTCGCTGGCCTCCGCCAGGCCCAGGAGCCGGTGAGCACATGAAGCCAGCAGGCCGAGTCCTCTCCTCCTGCGCTCCTAGCTGCAGGAAAAAAGTGCTGGCTCCGTGAAGTAAAAGAAGAAACTGAACTGCTGCTAGTTTACTAGGCATTAGTTTAACCGGGGGGTTTGTTTGTTTTCAATAAAAGCCCCGTTAGGATTTCGTGGTTGGCTGCTAGCACAGGAACCAGCAGGCTGCTCGCAGCTCACTGACGTGGAGGCCGACTCGAGCCCAGACGAGTTCTAAGAACGCCGTAATCTCTACGCCAACTATTGCAACAGGATATTTGGTTCCTTTGGTCTAGAGATACATAGAAACAAACATTTTATTTTTCCCTTATCTTTTTTTTTAAGGTTTCAGTTTCATCATACGTCACTTTAAATAGCTATTTTTGCTGGTGTGGCTATCCGGTCTTGTGAATTTCACTAAAGAAACAACAAGAGTTCCTTAACACTGACAGATAAAGGATTAAAACAATTAACACAATCATCCATTACTTTAACAAAGGCTCTATTGTGAAAACTTATTACTGTTAAATCCTTTGTGTTTGTTATTTTGGGGAATGAAATCCAGTTTCACAAATAAAGCAATATTCTTGCAAAGCACAAGGCAGCGATCGCAGAACAAGAGCTGGGCAGCAACAGAAGAACAGCACGTTTTTGTGGGGTGTAACTGTATCCAAAGATCCCTGGGACAGACTCAGTGCCTTGTCTTCCCTCTGGCAGCCCTTGCTACGAGCCCTAGTTTTGGGAAACACAGAGCTTACCCGTGAATAGACATGGAGATGAGGACACGGCACAAGTCAGGATTCATTTCAGGATTGGCTAACCTAGGAATGGCTGAAAAATGAGGTGCGTAGAAGGTGAAGACAGTAAACTTGTAACTGATAAAAGGTGCCAGGGGAAGATGATTAGAAAAGGGTTTTGTGTGGTCCATGAGATCAGGAAAATAAATTTTGCAGCTCCATAGGGAACAGCAATGTATCCATAGGGAGGTGGAAAGTGCAGAGTTTCATACTAGAGAGGAAGCACTTGAACTATCAAGATGTGAGATGGCAAAGATGTAGCCAAAGTTTTAGTAAAGTGACTGGGAAAGAAAGTACAGCTTTTAGAACCGTTACATAGAAAGAAGCTGCATCATTTCAGATCTAGCCTGAATATGTGTATTTAAAGAGAGACAAAAATCAAGAATGGCATCCAGATGGCAAGCTTAAAAGATAGAGCACCACAGTGCTTTATATAATGACAGAAAAAAAGGTTTCAGGAAGTGCTTGGGGGGAAAATCCAGAACTTCATTGTACGTTGGCAGCCTGGCAAAGATGTCTTCTAACCTCCCAAGCTGACATCTATGCAGTAAGTGACATAGTGAGAGCTAAAAAGTGCTCTGTGAGAACATGACAGCTTAATTAAGAGAGAACTTGTTCACAGACTTACCGCAGAAAAAAGTTACAAAATCTTTGGGACATGAGTCAGCACCGTAGGTTACTGTAACGCTGAGTTATACCATTAGCGTAGCATTACATACATTCCTACAGGTGGCATTGTTTATTTACCCCGTGCAAACAGGCGTTGAGCATCACCCCTCATACCGTACGGACACCGCAACCTAATGAAACCCATGTGCTGCAATTCGCATCAAGAATTCCACTGCTGAGCATACAAGGGCAGGTGATGGGACTTCACAAAGTCATAAAACAAGAAGCTAGGGGCAAGTGTTACAATGTGATTTTCCTTGGGATAAAAATGGAAGGCTTAATTCAAAATAAAATGTGCAATATTTTTCCTGCATTAAAAAAAACCAGACAAAACCAAAATAAAACAAAAAAAAAACCTTGAACTATTTGTTACACTTACCAGCAACCAGAAACTAAAAGAAAAGACAAGGTATTTCTTCTCAGGCACACATACCAGTTTCTATCTGAGTAAGACGTAAAACTATTTTCAGCCAAGTAACTGCAGCTTTTTATAAAATGTTCGTGTATTTTTGTATCTACCTATTCCAGTAAAGAACTCTGTATAAATACTCATATACATGCACAGACACTTCAAAATACGTCATTTTCTTTGAGGTTTGAAATTGTCTTTTTTTTTTATTTATTTTCTGTAAGTTCTGTAAGTTTGGCTTGACAATTTTTATTAATTACATGATTCCTTTAGAACTTCAGATGTGCTATACCCAATGGTAATTATAAAACAATGGCATCCCAAGGAAAAATGAGTAAAAGTCTCCCACAGTAACTGAGTAAGACCAGGATTTTAGACAAGGAATTTGAGATGCTGTATGTTTTCCCTGACACTTACATAACTGCACAGAGTAAGGAACAAGTGGGAGAATTTTCTTCAGTGGAAAATGCAACAACAGTCATTTAGTGAGCAGGTCAGGTCTGGCACGCTCAGATGTCCAGGCAATCCTGTAGCAAAACAACCAGTCCAAAACCAGTTTGTCCAAAACAAACCAACGTATATTTACATATACATTTAGATTTTGTGTTTCTATATATATTTATATATTTATTGCTTGATATTGCTGGGATAAAAAAACAAGCAGGAAAGAAATCCAAGCTAGCACCTTTCAGACCTTCCCTATAAACCCTAAGAAAGTGAAGGTGAGCCTAAGCCTACAATAAAACGAAAAATTCTCCATAAATCACACATAAATGATTCCTTTTCAGACCCTTGCCCTATTGGGAAGGAGACTGGACCTTTCCTGGTCTCTTCCCAGATATGCTAAGCAACTACAGGTGTAGCCATTGGTCACGGCGGGAAGCAGGCTCCAGACTGATGGTGGGGTCTGGCTTGTTTCCGTGCTGGTCAGAGCAGGTCTGGGGCAGCGCCATGTCCATGCTGCATGCTGTAGGCTGTGCAGTGTTGTACCTTCCATGTCTGACACCTCCAGCCTCTTCCCATCACCTGTCATGACCTGTCAGAGGATGGAGAGCCCCACATGCGTCCACAAACACCATTCGTGCCCCTTGTGGAGAGCTGCCCGAGACCACCACAGGGGGCTTCACGGCATCCCTGGAGACCCGTTTCTAGGCCTAAGGGATGGGCAAAGCCAGACCTTGCTGCTTAGGGGAGCCCCAGCATCCCAGAGGAGCTTGTGTTGTAACACCCATGCCTCGGTCAATAACTTCACCCACAGTTACCAGATGCAGGATGGGTACCTGCCAATCAGCACCAGAAAGTGCTCCCTGAAACTTCTGGCCTGCTGCCGTGAGCCTGTGGGTGGTGAGTTCAGGGTTGAAAGCCGAGATAACACCTGCAAGCTCTGTCCCCGGGCTCTTCTCATTCTGTGTTCCCAGCAGCAACATGTGCCACCTGTGTGAGGGTGCTTCGGGGGATTTGCATCCTTCCAGGCTCACATCCCCACCTTGGTGGGCCACTTACCTCTCACGTTGCAGCTGGTGGTGCCCAGCAGCCACAATGACGGTGCCTGCCGTCTCTGCAACTTGGGGGGCTCCGCATGGGAATAAACTGTGTCTTCCCGCTCACCCAGGACCCCTCCAGCATCACTGCCACCAGTGCCCAGGGTCTCGGGACAGCAGGTGAGTGTACAGTACAGTGCTGTCTCTGCATATACATCTCAGGGCAGTGAAAGACAACCCCACAAACCACAGCTGGACTTCCTTGACCAGAAAACGAGCTATCTTAGTCAATGCACACAGTCACTTCGTGTACCACAGTACAACTGGAGCCTTTTCCCTGCACACGACACAGACATGAGGTTGTTTGATTCACCACCAAAGGCTGGCTTCCTATCCCTTCATATGAGATGAAACTTCTCAGTTTCCCCTAATGCTTGTAAGTACTGTGTTTCTTGCATTTATGATCAGAGCAATGAGAGAGAGGCAAGACAACAGAAAGATTGTTCTGGTGTAGAAAGTGCCTGGCCATCCAAAACAGCATCTGAATCCCAAGCTTGGGAACAGCCACGTTTTCACATGCCGTTTTGGGCATGCTACCCATGGTCCTGCTGCCTCAAAACGGAAAGCGGGAGTTGGCTCCTACCTCCTTCCTCAAGAATAGAATAGAATAGGATTTCAGCTGGAAGGGACCTACAAAGATTATCAAGTTCATTGTCTGATACAAAGTTAAAACATATCATTAAGAAACCTCTGCCACTCACCTTGAGAAAAACTGGGAGCTTGGGGGCATATCTTGGTTGGTTTCTCTTTTCCTTGACTCAGTAGGTCATGCAGCTGTCAGAGCTGTGATGTCAAATTCATATTTCCACCGCTCAGACAAAGCTCACACACCGGTACTGTTCATCTAATCCACTTCATTATGATATTTAGGCTGGAACAGAGAAAGAAGGGGTGAGAAATTACTTAGGCAAATTGGACTACTTCAGCTGGGCCTGACAAAACACATTGCAAATTACAGGGTGTGCAATCTGAAAGGTGTCCACTTCAGCACTTTATAGAAGATGGTTGAAAAGTCCAGAAGGCTGAAAAGGATAAATATTTGAAAAAGGGAGAAAAGGAAGAGTAGAGAATTATGGATCAGTCACCTTCATCTCATTTTCTGGGAAAACAAATAAATAAAGTATTAAAACAAGTAATTAAACTATTTGGAAATACCTGTAAGAAAACAAGATAACTGACAACCAATGTGTTCTTCTCCAAGAACAAATTGTGTCAAACCAAAATATTTTTCTTCTATGATTCAGTAACAGGCCTTTGAGTAGGAGGAAGCAGTAGGTGTTCTATATCTTGATTTTAGTAACGTTTCAGACACTGTGTTACCTGATGTTCTTATAAACAGGCTAGCTCATCTTTAGATGGCAGCACCACAGGAGAGCCAGAGCAGGTGGGAGCACTGGACACAATTTTCAGTGGTTCATTGATAAAGGTGAGGGTAGTACCACACAACTATCCAGAAGACCTGACACAATCTAGTATTACTAAATATTTCAGTAATAATCTGCATGATGAAGCAAGAAAGCACATCTCCTAGGTTTTCAAAAGCTGTGTGCTGGAGGACAGAACTAGAACTCTGCACAGCCACAAAAAGTTGAAGAAACCTGAAACTGAATGTAATTCACTAAAAATACTTGCATTGTTCCATACGTAGACAATTTGTCTACATTTCCCTAGAAGTCATACATGCCTGCTTCATTGCAGTTAGGCATATTAGAAAATTAGAAAATTGGGCATATTAGAAAAGAATGAAGCAAAACAACAACAAAAATTTTACTTTTCCCTTCCCTGTGCTGACACAATTGTTTTCCCTTGCTTCTTGGTATTAATACCTGAGTTTGAACTCCCTCTTTTTACCGACATACCTTCAGAAGCCCCCTTTCTTGCATTTTATTTCTCTTTCTAGCTTGCAATGTAATCTACACCATAAATGCTTATGTTATCATTTTAGTATAAATCCTTAGTACGATGACCTACATTTCATTTTCTGCATGTTTCCTTCTTATACAGAGATCAAAGAAGCGCTAATGATTGAGGCACTCTGGTCTCACTAAAATTCCCATCCTTTTTTTACATTGAGGTGGTTTGTGCTTATGCTTCATAGCATTTCTTTAGCAAACTGCAAACTCTGCTTTTTTCCTATAAATTCACTTTTTGCAAGGCCACTCACTTGCAGTCTCATTGCTATTTCCCTTTACCCTTTCATGACCCATTCCTGGATTATTTTTCAGAGAGGATTTTTCTAGAATTCATCGTCCCAGTGTTTCAGCACCTCGGCTGGATGCAGAGAGCGGTCCAGTTAATGCTGAAAACTCCACATCCACACAGGAGCAAAATGCGCTAGGAATCATGTACTGAAATTCATGACCTTGAAATAGCACAGTTCCATAGCACAGATGGAGTTTTCCAGATGTCTGAGGCTATGAAATGATGAGATTTAAAAGGTTCGGTGCTTCAGAGTGGTTTAAACAACTGAGATTGCAGTATAGGGTAGATACAGTGGAGGTAAATTTAAACAGGCACATTTATATAGGGTACGCTTTTGGTACCCAAACTAATTTACCCACTGTCTCTACAATGTGCACTTCCGTCTGCAAGATACGTACATCTTGAGGGCAGCAGAAGGCTTGCCCTTGGTTTAAATGAGATGTACGGGATTCTTCCTTGAGTCACCACAACCTGTCTGGTAGAAATAACCTCTCTGGTGCTGGCTGTCCTGTGTTTGATTCTTCAGGATATCACGTGCCTATCGCTTGGTGGCAACTGAAACAACTGAAAATCCATATAATGTGGGCTCACCCCCTAGCCCACTGGGCCAAAAGAGCTGTCCTTGAAAGCACTCACTTCATCTTTGAAATCTCCAGTGCTAAAAACAGGGCAGTAAGGATTCTCCACCTAGGTGGTGCCTTAAAACAGTTGCTGCTGTTAGCAAGGGGGTTTTGTACAGCAAGGTCCTGTCCATACAGTTTCACAGATACAGAAATATTATTCTTTCTCTGGCTAAAAACTGCTTGGGGACATGAATTTCTTTTAAGCAGATATTTTTCCTGTCCCCACTCTTTTTAATGCATGCTATCACCAGAATGTGATGTTTCTTCACGCTTCCAAGATCTGCAACGACAGTTGCCCAAACTATTGAAGCTTCCTTTACTATTATGGTTGACTCTAACTACTGGCTGTGGTTGCTTATTAAGCATGGGGGGGCATCTCTGCACTAGTAAATAAAGGACAGGCTAGTCTGTCTGTGCTTTCAAATGTCACAGCCTGCTGAAATCACTGCTATTGCCTAGTGAAACTGTTTTCTCAGCCTACGACAATTTGCCTCAGTGCTGTCATTTTGTCATGTAAAGGTTAGGGACGGGTGAACAGGAGAGGGTTCAGCAGTTCATTTTCTTTGGACATGAGAGCTGAGATACCAATGTAAAAACCTTGTAAAACATATCCTTTTCTCCTGTCTACCATTCTTGCTGTTTCTCTTTCCATTCTGTGGGCAGCTCCTTGTTGGTAAGCTCCCTCTCTACTGATTTCCTCTGCAAATCTTGTCCTCTGATTCCTCCACCAAGTCCTGCAGCCCCGTGGTCTCATCACATGATGAACAATGAAGTCACCTCCATTTCCACCCTCTTTCCATCATTGACAGGCCAAGGAGCCCCTCTCAGGATATAGGCTGTTCTGAGGTACTGCCGAGCACCAGCTTAAAGACCCGGAAGGGTGTTTTTCCAAAGCTCAACAAAGACACTACCCAAATGAAATTATTCTCTCCTGGTTTGCCCCAGTTATCTATGGGGAAATAGGAGTGGAAGAATAGCTTCAGGTGACAAAATAGGCTGTTTCAGCAATTTCTTCAGCAATTCCTCTTCCACTCCTCCTCCCCCCGCACTGATCTGCATATATCAAGGAAATGCTATATGCATCATAGAATACCCTATGTTCAGAATACCTTTGGCTTGGCTCCAGAAGCACTTGAAATGCTTTTGGTTCAAAGGTGATGTTGGCAGACTTCCCCAAATCCATCATACTTTGACCAGTGAGGTCTACTGCCAAGAAGAAGAAAAGTATTCATTCAAATATGCAAAACTAATTTGTACTAAGATTTCAGCTGAGCAATTAACATTCAGTTTTTTGTATTTGCTCATGTTGTTTCTTACCATTAATCTACAAGAGTGTTATCGGCGGGTCACAATGGTGGATTCTGTACAAATGTTATAAGACCCAGTTGCTGTCACACGAAAGTTATAGACTGAATAGACAGGAGAAATATTATTTTCCCCTTTGCAGACAGGGCATTCAAGCACAGACATGCTAAGGAATATGCCTGAGGATACGCAGAAAGCTGTATCAGTCAAGTGAGCCATACTGGGGAATAAACAACACAAGCCCTCTACACATTCTTTCTGCAGATGCTCTGTATCTTCCTTCAGATCAGCCTGTTAATTTGCACCAGCAGTACTGCAGCTGAAGAAGCTGCTGAAGTAGTTTTTCTTTTTGTTGTCATTTTTAGGTACATGAGAAGAAAGGACTGAAGTCCATATGAATCCATGAGATCACTGTAGGAATGAATTCACTCAAACGTTTTATGCTTTTACAACAGCAACAACATTGTATTACGTTTGTTTATGCTTTTAAATCACTGAAAATCAGAATCCATCTGAAAAGTGAAAGTGAACCTAGCAACTGAAGAATGGGGAAATTAAGGTAAAAACAAACAGGACAGCTTGATAGCAAGTGCATGATAAACAGACATTTTACTAAAAAGGAGACTTTTCAGATATTTCCATGACATGTTGTTGCCACTTGAAATGTGGTGCCTTCTGGTGCTGTCTCAGAATATCTGGCAGAACATGTTGTATGTAATCAGATGCTATTTTTTCAATGTATAACTTTTTTAAATTCTGCCTTCTCCGATAAGCATAGTGCAAGACGAATGTTCTACTTGCTAAATAATCTCCTTCAGAAAAAATGAACAAGCCTATCCCCAGGATTCTCCAGCAACCTCCAACTCCCGTTTTTAAAAGTTCACAGTAATAATATAGCAAAATGTTTAAAATGCCTTGGCTCACTATCAAATCTATTAAGGGAAAAGATATTCAGAAAGCACACGTAGTAGTAATCACAGGAAATAATAATGGAATAAGTTATACCACTTGATCATTAAACCTATTGTTAAATCTAGATCTATCTTCTTACTAGTAATGTAGAATAAACAGCCACATCGAGGAGTTTTGACACTGTGAAAGTGCGAGCATTCACTACTCACTGACTTCACCGGAGTTAATCCTGTGCTTAAAGTGCACTTTTTTTTTTGCTACCTTGTTGAGTTGGGATGCTACTCAATAATATTTCAGCAAACTCTTACCCGGCTAAGTAGTTTCTTGGTTCCCCAGGTAGAATGTACATGTGGACATTTTCCAAAAGCATTTGCAATGTGAGGGCCTGATTTTAATCTGCAATGTTTTAAAAAACAAAGGATGAAAAGGAAACTGGTGAAAATGGAAATCAGCAGAGACAATTCTAAATAACACATTCAGTGGTGGTGCGAAGGTTTGTAAGACATCTCGCCTGAGGTCAGCACATCTTCGGTGGCCGCGGCAGAGCTCACACAGGAAGCTAGCAGCTTTTTCTCACGTTACCACATTGGCGAGGAGCCGTGCACAGAAGCACAGTGAATGACCTGCAGTTTGGCTGGGTTCTGGCATCAAGCTCAATGCATTAGATTTGCACTTCTTCACAACAGCTTATAAGACGCAAGTAAATATTTGCGCACTTGGCTTCAAGCAAATGAAAACATTGAAGTTCTCGCTTGAGAACTGCCTTTTAACAAGGAACGCAGTGAAACAGGAGTTGATTAGGAGATTAGATTCAACTGTGCCAAGGTCTCCGCAACTGCGGCATGTACTGTACCGTTGTGGACGAGATGCAGCCTGGCTCCCTGCACGGAACATCCACCCACGCCATTTGAAGCTCTGCTTTCCTGATTGCAGGCGAGAGGGAAGTTGCAAGTTGTCTCTCCACCTGTTGTATCACAGCCATCCTCTCAAATACAAGGCCTCCTATCCCCCTCGGTTTCCTAGAAGAAGGGCTTAGGTTTGTCTGCTTTACCCACTGACTCCCCAGGGATCTCAATCCACACATCTTCCAGGCAACGATGGTTACTCAGACTGCATGTGCCCTGGACAGCCCTCTATGTCTTTTTTAACTTTTTGAGCATTCTGGCATGTGGCTGTGACTGCTGCCTCCACAGCTCTCAGGAAACATCACAGGCTGAGGACTACATGTTTTGCTGGAGAAAAATGCAGATGACAAGTGGCTGTGCCATGCAGATCAGGAAAAGAGAGAAAGCAAAGAGAGATTTGCTTGCTGCCAGCTTCTTGGGAGATGGTGGAGAGAGCAGGAGAGGGAAGATGTAAGGAGGCTGTGTAAACAGCTCCTATGGATGGGGGCATGGGACTTGTAAGGGCTAGAAAGGCAAGGAGTGGAAAGGAGGGCTAGAAAGGCAAGTTACTTAGATCCTGCAGGACAAAAAGGCTCTCTTTCACCAAGGAAACCTTCTCTCTCCCTGTCCACAGGGACACAGGACCTTCTTTCCTGTCCTCTCCCTTTTTTATCCTGTGAGAAGTTGGCCATTTACCCCAGGCTTCTGGCCAAAACACACTCTTCATGGAATGGCCATGCCTTCTGAACCTCATGAAAGGCCATGTGAACTTCAGATGTTGTACCTCCCCTCTTGTGGAGAGGAGATTCCCCAAGAGTCGCTATGTGGTCCGAAGCCTGGTGCCATTTTCTGTCCTTATGACTTAACATGGGCACCTAAAGAGGTCTCTAAAAAGAGGGACACACAGCAGACATTACTCCTCCATATTTCACTAACTGGCTTACCAGGCACTTCTTAGGAGCGTAACTCAGGGACTCCAGAGGGAGCCAGCGATTCTTCTGGCAGAAGGTGCCACTCTTTCCCTCTGCCAATTGCCCCCCAAAAGAAAGTCATAGAAAAGCAGCCCACTTACTTAGGCAGGAGCAAGAAGTACTGGCCCAGGAGACAGCTGAGCTGATGCAGGCTGGGAGACTCTGTGGGGTCTAGAAATGGGACCCAAAGGACACCTTCTCCTTGCAACTCTCCTACAAGCTCTCCTTGCAAGCTCTCCTAGGTTGGAGAGCTATGATAGCTATTCGTGTTAGTACTGGCATTAAGCTTTTTACACGTTGGCTCAAAGCGATAATGAGGAGATTTTGGCTTCCAAGTGCTTTCATCAAGCCAGGCCTCCACATTTCCTGAAAATGCAGTTTGTTGAAAGCAAGATTTCACACCATGTTTGACCAAACTTTTTTATAATTCCTGCCCTCAGAAAAGTAAAGTAATTTCTCATTCTCTGTTGTAGGAAGTCATAAAAACAAACCTATCATTAATTCATGCCCTACAGGCTTTTTTCTTTTGGTACTTGCCTTATTATTAGAGAACCTTTCTAGATAATTGGGCAACGAAGTATTCATGTTTTCCAGGGCAGGGGGTGAGGAACAGACATTTTTTTCCAGAAAGAAACAGAACAATATCTAAGGAAGATTTTTTTTTTTTTTTTATTTTTTTTTTTTTTACTTTGTTGACCTTTTAATGTGGTCTGCATCCGAGCAGGGATGTATCCTCTCCACTTCTTTCTTTCATGTCAGTCAGGATTTAATAACATGAGAGGCTTAGTGCACGGACCATCATTTCTCACCATTTGGGAATGAAACAGACATGGTTATAGCAGTTACATCCACAAGCTGCGTGATCGTGTTATTCTCATGTTTCAACATATAAAAAAGGTGCCCTAAGGATAACAAGCAGTTCTAAATAACATACACATTACATAGGTGCTCCTGTTGCATATTTTTGACACCCCTGAACAGTCAGAAAGAAGATTTATGACTCTCATGCCAACTGATAACATCAAGACAGGCTGCAGTGACTACCCAGAGCCGTCCTGAAAACAGACTGGTCTCTGAGCAAACACAGCAGTTCAGGTGGGAACACCTAGCTATGTACAGCTTAGAAGGGCAGTTTAAATTGCAGCACATTTAGAAACAGGCATTATTTATTGCAGCAGCCACAGCTAGAGTCAGCACTTGTCTCTGACTTGGTTCTGTGATAAAGGGTCATGCTCTTGTTAGGGGTATGGACAAGAACTACCCACAGCAGCTCATAGCTATGCAAAGAGGTAATCTCCGTTGAGGGGGAACGACATCAAGTCATTAATCTTGCATTCCATTTCGGATCTCTCCCACACGAATAGAGGAAGGTGTGTCATGACTCAGTTCGTTGCCAAAATAGCACAATGTTGTACTTCTTTGTTTCAACAGATCATTTATTTTTTCTCTAAGAATGAATTTGATTTGAGCTCTCAGCCTTGAAATACCACAGTGAGCTTCATTAAGAGCAGTTTACCTTCAGTGAACGACTAACAAGCCCCCAGTGCTTTGGGAAGTGCAGCAGACTGTACGCTCTCCACGCAGCTAAGCTAACAGGTCACATCGCCAGCAACAGCCATGCCTTTCCTCTTCCTTCAGCTCATGTTAAATGCAAGACAGCAATGGTCTGTGGCAAGTGGTAGGGAGAGAAGATTGACAGCAAGACCCCTGAGAGAGCTGGACTTCGTGGGAGGAAGCCCAGGGGAAACAGGGTGACCCCACTGCTGGGGATTTGAATCAGATTTCTACCTTGTTCATCGAGAGTCTTCAGAGGCTGCACCCGAAGCCTTGTGCTCTGCCACATGCCTTATTCGCACATATACTTTACTCGCTCCTTCATTCAATATTATTTTTTCTTAGAAATGTCAGAACTGGTTTCAACTCTGGGCTAATATTTCAGGGATGTAGGAAGAATTTTAAAACAGGTTCATTAAGGCTTTGTAAAATCTTAATGCGTTCGACATGCACTTGTCTTTTATACATCAGTCCGGCTTTCTCAACAGAAAAAAAATGAAGACAAGGAATCCCTACTTAGACAAATACCTGCTTAAAAGCACTGGATGCACAACCAAGCCATTGAAAGTTTTTGTTTGTTTAGGGAAATACACAAGTGCATGCATGGCTACTAACAAGCTGTTGAGTTCTCCATGATACAGTCACCATATTAAAAGAAAAATACATGATAATACAAAGTTGGTTGCAGAAGTCAGAGTAATTGGTTAAATTTTCCATGATTTTTCCCTACTGAATGATAAATATATATTTATATCACTTACTGATACACTCCATTGAGATTAAGATGAGCTGGATTTCATTTCAATATTGGGTTCCTGAGCAATGGCAAGCACAGCTAACACAGAAGTTGGAAATCATCACAAGGTAAGCAAAGTACTCAGGAAATCACCCCCAGAGTGCCATTTTAACAGTCCCTTATTAAAGGAATTAATGCAACAATGATTGCAATTGGTGAGGATGTTACTGCAGAGTTAATACGAAATCTGAACTATAAATTATGACAGAAAAAGGGCTCCTGCAGTCCCTATGAAAGGCACATGAAGAAAAAGGACATACAACTACTTTTTTAATGACGTAGTGTTTATCTGGAAGCCATCTGGAAGTTCACCACAAAGTGCATTACTTCTTCTCGGTAACTGATAACCTGATAAACAGAGGCAATTCCCTTCCACCTTTACACCGATACAGCCTTCCCTCACACTGCAATAGGGTAGGCTGCAGAACACATGCAAAAGATTTGCCCAAGGTCACAAACACAGTGTCACTCACGTTACCCTAGTCTTCAGAATGGAACCTGCGCTGTTGGAGAGTCCCCAGGACCTCCCTTTGACATTGCCATAGAGGTTCAGTGAACTTTTGGAAGTGATACACATGCTTCACTGTTGCAATGAGATGTTTGGATTTATCCAGTCATTATTTCCAAAATTATTCACTACTAACAATAGTGATAAATATAAGTATCCAAGACAGGAGGTACTCTATAATCCAGCATCCAATATCTATACTTATTAAACATTTTAAAAGGACAAGCCTAGGAGAACTAAAGCTCAAGGACTGGGATTCAATACATACATCCTTCTAGGGCAAAGTCTCCTGAGTCTTTCAATTCCAGACAGCACCTGCCCAGAAGTTACTGTTTGCACAAGTTACTAGTGATCTTGGACTTCGCCCTTCCTCAAATACCATGTATAAAAATCAACAATACAAACAATAACCCCCCGGCAGCAGCTGAAACAAATCAGTAGAATGAGAAAAACAAAGAATAAACCCCCACACATATGACGACGCTGGACAAACACTAAAGTGGAGCTGCGGTCCAGTTGGCAATAGCCCTTCACCTCCACTTGAAATCCTGGAAGAGCCAGACATGATTTAAACAGGATACATGTTAGGGAGAAAGAATGGATCCACTTGCACAGTATTTGCAGTGACAGTAATTTATTCAGTAACAAGAAGCTCTTGCCTGCCCTGCCACAAACTTCTAGTAAACAGATTCTGTATTTCTCTCTCTCCACCTACTTCCTATTCCTGTCTTCCTTGCCACTCATTAATCTCTCTGCAGTCAAGAGTCTCAGCATCTGATGTATCACTTCACTAGCACTCATTTCTTCAATTAAACTCTCACCAAGGACATCCCTCACTGGAGAAGCTTGACCACCACTCAGTAAGGTTATTGCTGGCTTCACTCCTTGGCCTCCCAAGATCCACACAGCTCTTCCCTACTTTGCCCTTTCTCCCTTTCATTCCTTAAGGCTTTCCTAAGCATCTCTTGCTGAACCTTCATGCCTTCAACATCATCTCCCGCCTCCAGCTATACCTTGCTAAAAATTAGACTTTGTTAAAGCACTTTGGAGGCAGAATTACAGTTAACAGAAGTTTTTTTGCTTTGTTTTTTTTAAAAAAGATCATGAATGTCTAAGATCAGAGACCATATATCAATGTAATGCAGTGTCCTCAAGCTATATTTGATGCATCTGTAAATCCAGAAATAGCAATAACAGTGAGGACAGGAATTGCTGAGCATTTCCAAGAGCTGTGGTGCATATGCCATGGATAAAATATTCCTATGTATAATCATTCTTATCATATATGTATATATATACACATACTGTGAATAAAGTGAAAGCATCAGAGCAAAAGAAATAGAAGTGTCTAAAGAAGACGAGAAAGACTAAATGATACGTCCATTTCAATATTAATCCATTTCACAGTTTTCCTAATTTCACTAAAAGAGATCATTACAATCAAGTAGCATTATTCTGGAAGCTGGTTAGTTTAAAATACATATATCATCAGCTCTTGCTATAACCATTTTTCATTTCCATGTCCAGTCACTCTGCCTTTGGGATCAAAGCACATTTTCTCCCCCCATCTGCTCTTCCTGGAGAGATTTTACAGTACTCCCTCACGGTGCCTCCCCACAGTTCCAGTGAAGAACTTGGTGTAGTCTGGGGCTATAGATAGAGCATGACAAATTTCATAGGAAAAGATGATTAATCTGCTTCTTGAAAGTTAACTTTCAGGTTATCTGCCAGATTACAGTTTTAATTTAGGTAGTGCCTAGGAATATCAGACAAATTAGGAAACTATTTCTGACCAAAACAGAGAGATAAATAACACAATTTTTGCCACTTCTAGTAAGAAAAAAAAAAAAAAAAAAAAAAAAAGATTGCCAAATCCTAAGCCTAGCTCAGCTAGCTACAGCGCAGCAGCAGGTTCTGACACAGTGGAGACACCAAACAGTAAAGGGTGACCCAGGTAGGTGAGAAAACAGGCAATAGAAAAGGGAATGAGATCTAACAGGAAAAGAAGAACTTTAAGGACATGGCTCCTTATTTGCCCACACACAGTCTTCTAAAGCTGTGCTAATGGTCCCTGTAACAGTTTGCCATGAAGTATTTTCATTACTTCAGTTTGTTTTCATTCACGGGGAGTCACTCAAGAGTTAGCTACTGGAAAGCAATATCAAAGTTATGAAAAGATGCATGATAGAGTCCCAATTTTAAATAGACCTGGAAGCGAGCCTTGCCCTTACATCTTCACTGGAGGAGAAAGGTGGAAACCTGTACACAGCTGATAAATACTCACCTCATACAGCAAGATCTGCACTAAATAAACTCTCAAGTTAATCACATTTTTAAAGTTCACTGGGATTTTCTGCTTTTCTATTGAAGGGTCTGCTATCTAACTTCCGCAATTCATTCAGTATGAGGTCCTACAAATCTACAGACATTATATAATCTTCTCTAATTACTATCAACCGTTACTTTTTTACAATTCATCACATTTTTCATATTCTAGGAGATTGCTTGTCCTCATTTTAATCAGGTAACTCATTTCGTGAGTCAGAATCCCTATAAATATCAAGTCAATACTTTATTCTGTTAAGGTTGACATTGAAAACCTTACCTCAGAAACCAAACTACATTTTGCAGTCTAGGTTGTAAGTCAAAATCAGGCAACATGAGGAAAAGCTCAGAACTGGAAGAAATTCCTGGAACATCTTGTGAGTGAGTGACAATAAACTGCCTGTCCCACTGAATCCTGCCTCAGGTAGATCTCAGCCTCCCTACACTAGAGTGTACTGTCAAAGGCTTACCATTTCCAGTAAAGTTTATTCTATTTTAGTAGGGATTTAAATGATATTCTGCATCCATTATTAGCCTACTCAGTGCTGAAAGGCTTAATGAATTGCTTGAAATATCTAGAATCGTATATTATCAAGCATTTATTGGAAAGGTACCAGGCAGATTACCAAATGATTCTCTCTTCTTCCTTTTTTGTTTTTAATTAATAAAAAATATGATATTGCTTTTAACGCCAGGAGGCTTTAGTAACCATTAAACCCAGAACACGAGCCATAGAGACATTAAAGGGAAAGTTGTAAAGCTATTTCAGACAACAGTTGATGCTGAATCTACAAAGGCTTTCTAATTTCAAAGCTTCAGGAGGACACCATTTTTGTGATTTGGCATGAAAAGAAGAGTGGAGACAGTCTCTGTTTAGATGTTTGCTGGGAACTCATTCTCACAGCATGGTGACTTTTCTTTCTTGGTGTAGATATAAAATTGAATTTACGGCTAAATTAGCTTCATAATATCAGTAAATGAGACTGCACCACTCTATATATAGTCTTCTTGGAAATGTGAGATTCATCTGCCCTTTCCAAGACAGACATCACTGAACAGGCAAAGAACTCCAAGCCAAACATTTTCCAGATTTTTTTTTTATTTTAGGTTCATAGTATTTATTTTCCTTACTTTAGATACAATCAGGTGGAAGCAGCAAAAACACATTTTTCTGAACTGCTGGGTACCCTACCTTTTCTCTGAAAGATGTGTCTAAACAAACGAGGTAGGCAGCACCCCTGGAAGGGGCCCATTAAGCCTCTGAGAAGCAAGGAACATTTTGACTTCTCACTACCTCCTAGGACTGCTTCGCAGGCACTAGTAAGGAAAATGCAAATAAAAGCTTAAAAAAACAAAAATAAACAAAAACAACACCGACCTGGAAAACATAATTTCCCACTTGAACAGATGCTGAAGCAGAACAAGTGCAACCTTTAGAAGCGTCACCAGCCAGAGCTGGTCATTCACCTCCCTGGAAAGTGTCCTCTCTTCTGGTGACAGCTGGGGCCCATAACTACTAGCTCAGGCCATCAGAATCTGGGGAAAGATCGCAGTTTCTAAAAATTGCTTGTTTTAAACCAAAAGCTAACGTGTTAAGATAGATACATAAAAACTTTAAAAACAAACAAACAAAAAACCCAAACATTTCTAGGCTTTCTCTGACACAGCTTTTTAGCTTTTAGCATGAACATCAATAACTGAATTCCCAAGCAGGCTTGAGGCATGACTGGAATGACTTTGGCAAGATTTCCCATCCTGAGCAACGGAGCATGAATTTTTACTCCCTCAAACATTAAAAAAATGCTATTGACTAAAAGCAAAACCAACCCCTCCCTCATTTTTTACACACCACTAACTCAGAGAAATAGGGTGGGGTTAAAGCAAGGGAAGAGAGATGAGATGTGGAGCTGCAACAGAAAGGGGACAACAATTGTTATTCTGTTATCATCCACACTGACAAGCACATCCCAGTTGCCCATTGCTCTGCTTTAGAATCCACTTCCCTGGGTCGCTGCAGAGAGCAGCTCCAGCCCAGAGCAACGTGGGCGAGGGAGGCTGCCAGCCCTCCTCTGCACCTGTGTCTTTAGGCTGTTCTGGGGGGCTGGGAGAGGGCAGAGGCTGTTTGAAATGGTAGCTGCCTCTCCTGAGCAGCAAGATGAAGAATTTTGTTCCCCTAAGTAGGGCACTAAGGTGATTTATAAGACCTGTCCAGCAAAATCAGAAAGGGTCCTTACCTTTCTCCTCTGTCTTGCTGTCCAGGAAATCAAATACAAATTAACCCTAGTCTACAGCTTCCAATTTACACTGTTTTTTTTTGGTGAGACCATCAGACTCTGAGTTTTGCAAACCTGCATTGCCGTCCTGCCTGTCAGGTGTACTCCTCGCTAAAACAATGCCACTTAAGCACTGACATTTGTCTAAAGTGGCTGCAAGGAATCAGCAAATTCTTTTCTGAGGACGGGTAGTTGGAACACTAATCTCTAAAATAGAGCACGGACATGAGCGCCATGCAGCACCAAGCAGAAAGGTAAGTCTAGCTAGAAACCCGAGCGTGCAGGAGGTGCCTGCCCCAGGGAGGGGGGCACGTCTGTGGGCACTCGTGCATGTACATCATGCAGATGACAGGCAGAGGGGGAAGGAAGCTCACCCTGAACCAGCGTGGTAGCACAAGCACGAAAAACCTGCCAGAGAGTGAGGCAGGGCTGGCTGTAGGAGCACGGGGTGGCAGCCTCTGCTCCAGCGGTTCTGTGCTCCAGGAAAGACGACTGTCTTTTCAAAGAAACCGGGTGTGCTCCCAGCAGCACCTCTTGCTTTCACCTTTTCACCAGTTTCTCCTAAGTGAAACAACTAACAAGGTGCCTTATTTATTTATTTTTTATTTTTTTTGCTAGATACGCACAAATAAGTATCAATGTCACCAATGCTCGTTAATGTAGCAGAAAAAGAACAGGACAAACCAGAAAAGATACATTCACTGTGTTTGTCGGGCAGGTGGCACAAATCCTAAAATCCTGCTATTTAGAAACTTTTTCTTCTTTAATTATCTGCTGTGCTGTGACTTTTATTCTGCCTTTGCTGTGTCAACTCACACATGAGCAGTCAAAAAGAAACAACACGGACTTTCTGAATCTGTGAACACCGAAAGCTTTCCATGAACACAAAGGAACGAAGAACCACGGATCCACACAGCAATCCAGAGCTGCTGAGAAAAAAGGACCACTCTGCTTCCTTTTTTCTCCTGGCAGAATAAAAACTAGGCTTACATCCTGCAATGAGCAACCACCACAGGCTGTGCTGGGTGACCCAACAGACCTTTTGCATCTCTAACATCTGATACAGTGCAAAGAATCCAGACCTGTGACTCACGACACCAAGCTGAACAAGCAGTGACGTGGCTGGAGCCAAAAGATCTCCAAATATTTCCACTGTGCCCAATGCCATATCATAAGCATACCATGCAGAGAAAGAAGAGGATGTGTTCAAGACAGGAACACAAACCAGGCGACTGCATGCCAGTCTGATCTCTGGGCTCAAGACTGCGTGGGCAGGGAATGGAAAGGAATTGCAAACTCGGTACCTTGCAGAGAGGTGGAGGATCTGATTCACATCATAGTCATTTGTAATACCTCGCGGCTGTGAGGCCAAGTACTTTCATCTCCCCAAATCTCCTAAGCTGAGCAGTGTTAGCTGGATCAATATTTGCAGTGGAAGGTCTCCAAGCGGCAGCACGCAGGCAGGAAGCGCTTCTGATGGAAGCAGGCTCCTGCCCCAGCGCAGCGCAGAGCCAGGACCTCGGGGCGAGGTTGGGACGGTGTCCCCGCGGCGCTGGTTCTTGCAGCGGGCTATAAGGGATGGCATGCGGGCAGCACAAGCACCCAGTTGCTTTCTCCCTGCAGAGGGTTTCCTGGTACCCCAAACAAGGCCCAGCCAACGCAATTGCATCCTAGCCCCTTGCAGAAGCTGGAGGGAGGATGGACACTCCCCGCTAGCAAAGCTTATGAGTTTTCTTTTGGTGATTGTCTCAGGCACCCCAGTACCACCGTGACCCATGGTTCTAGTTAATACTATAGATTCGACAGGCTAAAGTTGTTAAACTTGGTCTGAAATCTCAGATCATTTTCAATAAAAATTAAGGATATGTTTAAGGAGTGCGTTGGTTTTCTTGAGCTATAATCTGCAGTTTAAAATAGTCCATTAATAGATAATGCTAAGTTTGAAATAAGGATATTTGCATATGCTTCAGCCCATTTTGTCTATTTTTGGAATGGCCAAAGAATTCAAGACTGAAAAATAAACACAAACGAAGTACAGTTGTCTCCTTGTCACTGAAACAAACACTAAGTCATATATTATCATTGTCATAGAAAAGACTTCATCAGGACAAAGAGACTGAATGCCACTGCCTGCAGCAAAGATACCATTAATGAAATAAATCACATCATTCACAACTACAAGTGTTTCAATTTAAATGCAAAAAAATAGGGAGAATAGGACTGTGTGTACTTGGATGAAACAGTACAATCTGTATCAGTGTACTGCACATGTCAACACTGCTCATACAATGGATAAAGAGGAAATGTAACACAGTCAAATAATCTTATTAATCTTCTGCATAATGAATGTCTACTAAACTCACATAGCCAAAGGTCCATGTGCTACATATTCTATCAAATTGCTCCCCATAAATAAATAAGATTCCACAGGAAAAAATAAGAATGAAAGCTCATCTATTGGTATCTCCTAAGGCTACTGGGCAAATGTTTTAATAAAATTTAAGATGACTTGGGGCTACATAGGAGCGTGCTGATGTTTTTCAGCATAGCAAACTGGTATGTCCAGCTAATACCAATTTTAGCCAAATTTGCCAGACAACTGGAGGTGAAAAGTGTATTTTTTCCCCTCACATGCAAATCAGTAGCATGGGGGATAGAAACCTAGGCATGTAGCCACACAGAGAGGAGAAACAGATAGAACCCAGTATGCTTTCCATCTCGGAAGGAGCAGCCAGCTGACTAACAAGCATATTGACACTGACCTGCCAATCAGCACATTTATAACTATAGATCAGCCCAAATGCTGCTGCTTGCCCAGAGAAATACAGGAGGGGAACTAAGTCATCCTGGAAAAGCAGAAGGAAAAGCAGTATGGATGAGCAGGTGATGGGGATACAGAACACAAACATGTAAGAAAGCTACCTCAGCTCTGCTGTGAACACAAAACTTGCTTTTCTCAAAGATTTATGATTATGTTCTTCAACTGAGACACTAACAGATGAAATCCTTCATCCTTCTAAGAGAATTTAATCACAATATTGAGTGAAGTGTAGTTTTAAATGAGACTTAGGTTCTAGCATAGAGAGTACTTGGTGCAAGGGGACTTCTTGCTGCCAGCCATCCCACAGCCCCTCAGAGGAGGAAGATAAGATGTGACTGAAGAAGGGCTGATCTGAAGTGCACTATATAGTTTTCCTCTAACCCAAACAACTTCATTTATATATATATATATATATATATATATATATATATATCAACAAATAATTTTTAAATACCAAAGTCCCAGACATCTCACAGGCACCTTCAGAAACAGACAGTGGATATTAAAAAAAATGTCCAGAAGATCTGGTGAGAAAGTGGGGTCAAAAATGTGAAAAGATGAATTAGCTTGAAGAGAAAGCTCTAGTCTTGAAGATCTAAGTAAAAGCCAAATGCACGGCGTGCTCAGGAAAAGATGCCATCAGTGAATTTTCTCACCTAGGAAGGCCCCTAAATTTTTCTAGATAAACCCCATCAGGAGACAGAACAGGGCAAAAATAGCCAACCCTTACTACCTTGCAGGAATATAGGGAAAGAGAGAGCCATTCAAGTATCTCAGTGTGGTCCTTCAAAGGACCAGTCTGCAAAGCCAGTCCCAGCCTATCCACAGACCCTTCCAAAGCAGCCAGGTGCCACCGACACAGTACAGTAAAAGCCAGAAGTGCTCCAGAGAACTACAGGCACACACACGTCCTGCACCAGTCAGCAGCAGGAGGGGCACACAGGATGCAGCTTCCTGCACATGTGCGCAACTCACACCAACAGAGCAACTCTGCTTTTTACCTGATCTCCTTGTGCTAGCAGACATCCTCTGCAAGCACACTAAGACCCCCAGTCCTTGAGCAGAGCAGAAGCGATCTGCCACCCCCCCGTGCCCTCTCCAAGGCAGGATAAACATTTTAGCTGTGTTGGCTCCAGATGACCTAGAAAATAAGTGATAACAAAAACTTGTTTTAAAATCAGTAACGCAAAGAGCTATGATTAGATGAATGTATATGAACAACAGATCTGCTGCAAAAGGACCGTACGCAGAGAGCGTAAGGAACACTATTTCAAATAGTCATTCTTTACACCAGAATGCTATCCCTTTTTTAGCACATAAGAAATATACAGCTGTATTCAGGATATCCAGGCAGAAAACCCAGAAGAACTAAAGAGTTTTTATGTCAACAGAAAGGTATACTTTCTTCTCCTCTCCTTTCTTCTCCTTTACACAAACACATTATGCAGTGCCAAAAAAAAAAAAAAAAAAGAAGGAAATGAAAAGAAAATGGATCAGTTGAAGCCTCAAGGAAAGATAACCTTCAAAGGAAATTTAGCGGAAAATTGAAGAAAATAGAAGCTGAGATTTCTCTTGTACCTCATGGCTACAGAAACAGATAAGTAGGAGAAAAGGCTGCAAGCAGCATTGCTCCTTTCTGTGACAAGAGAGGAAGCCCCAGATATATGCAATTAATTCCAAAGGGAGAAAGATAATGAGAAATTAGAAATACCCATGAATAGTTTTGAAGTCTACTGCTTCTGGACACACATCATTGACAAGAACATGCAAATTCAACAGAGAGAGGGAATCAAATGATGCATATGTGGCCTTCTGAACTCACTGGGACAACCAAGAAAACTTTAAAAAGTGACCAAAACCATTCAACTTTCAGAAACTTTTCCCATTTATTACAGATATATCTGTGAATAAGTAGAAAACTACTTCATAAACAACCCAATACATACGAGATGGACCAAAAATTAGCACTTCCTTCCAACAACTCGTTGCTGCCTGCGCAGGAGATGGAGAATCTGGAAAAGGAAAACATCACAGGAAAATCTGAGACAAACATTGATGTCCCAATTTGTAATTAGCAGCAATTCCAAGAGTGAGGTTACTGCTTTGTTTCGGGTATTTATTACTTTTTAAAAGTAGAATACAAGCCGATCACTGAGCTAGCAGGGGGGTTGGGGCAAGAATTGCAGTGTTCCCTTGACTATACGGTCTTGATTTGGCATCAGGGAGAAAGATCAGCATTTTCTTCACAGTTTCTGGGCTTAATTAATTTGCCTGTTATGGCAGTGTGTCCCCAAAGCAGGGAAAAGTCAGCTGGAGGGTGAGGGCACAGAAAGAAACATGAGATCGCCTTCTTTAAAAACCAGGCGTACTGGTTCGTGCAGGGGCTGCAGGCTGGGCGAATATCCTGCGCCCTCCCCCTTCCTGAGACCAGATCGTCCCACCTCTGGGGACCCCTGGGTACCGGCAGAATTAAAGTTGATCCCAACAGCAGGAATCTTAACAAAGGGTAGCCATGGAAACAAGGCACTCCTACAAAAAAAAAAAAAAAAAAAGGAAGGCGCTTTTCTGCAATATTCTGCAATATCAAGGGACTTGCTGGTTACACCTCATTTTATCTCTCACACATTTCTACTGTAAACAAGAAAAAAACGAAGCACTCGCAGTTTTAAGATGACATTTATGAATGACCTGAATCCTTCAAAATAGTCTTATCACAGACGAGGCACCCATCTGGAGAAGTAGTGGACACACTTCCAGTTTTACAGCTTCCTTCCATGGGTGTCGGCCTGCGCTCGAGTCTTGGCCGTAGTCTCCCAAAACAAATAAATCTTTAAACAATAAGCTGTAGATTAAAAGCCTGAGAGGCTCCCCTGTGACCCATGCAGAAATAAGAGCATTACAGAAAGGCCTGGAGACTGGTGGTGCAGAAAGTTCAGTCACCGGAGACGCGAGTTCATATTTGATGCATCGGTGGAGGTGAAGCGGGCTTGCAGCCCTCAGACACTTCAGGGATTTGCTCTTGCTGTAGCACTCACGCAGCCGCTGCTTCCTGACGATCAGAGACTAAGGACTGGAATAATGGAGGCGCCGCAGGCAGAAGTAATGGAAGTTCAGCAGCAGAGCTAGGTGGAAATCTGTACTCAGTACATTTGCTTTGTCTGTTACCAAAAGCACTGCAGAGCACCTGCCATCTTCGGGTGCAAACACCAGCTCCGCTGGTGAGACTTGGGTAGTACTAAGCCTGGAGCGGGTCGCTTCTGCGTCCGACATGCAAGAGACACGTATTTCCCCCTCTCTTCACCTCTCTCAGCATCAGATAGAGTCTGTACCTGCAACTAGCCCTCCCTTTCAAAAGCCCAGGAATGTCTTTCCAGCAGATACGGGCAGCTCAAGGAGACATGCTCTCCGCCTCTTCCCTGCGCACCAGCAGCGCGATTGCACGCAGCGCAGGCCTCAGAGGAACCGGCCATCACGTTCACCAGCTCCACAGGGAGCTGCCGCTGCTCAGGACCCCAGCTGCATTTGGTGAAATAAAATGAAAAACAATTTCATTTAAAATGTAATAAGATCTCAAATCCAACTGGCGATGAAAAAGAAATGCTGCCACAGGACTCTACTTCGTAAGAGGCGTTGGCTAAGTAGACCAGGACCCTTTCTATTAAAAAGGAGGCAAAATAATAAAGCCAACAATGTGAGTGCGTAAGTGGATTTTCCCCTACAGCTGACACTGATTCTAAATTGAACTACATTGTTTTCATAATTTGCAACCTCTGGTTTCTCCATAATTACCATGTTGTGAAATGAGCAAGAACAGCCAGTATATACCCACGGGGAAGAATTACATTTAGTGACCCTATAATGATCCAGAATGAAGAAGATGCAATAAAGGAACCACAGTATTCGTTAATGAATGAGATCAGTAAGAAAGGAAGAAGTTAGAGTTAATGCGTGTATATGCAATTTAGATGTAGAAGCTGCAGGCAGAAGTAGCCAATGTTTTTATTCCAGCAATGGTCTTAGCCATAAAACACTTCATTAGAGACGATCATCTTCTGAAAAAAATACCCAAATCCTCCATTTGCAGAATGCTGGACAAAAACTATTTTTAAAATACTTTGCCTTTAAAATATGATATATGGATATGTTATTAGCTATTATACATGAAACACATTCTGCTAAATACTAATCTTAACCTCATCTGATTTCAGAGTTGCTGCCTCCATCTGTTTTTCCCTTGCACCACTGAACTGTCTTTCTGCTGACCATCAAAATAAAAATAATCTCTCAGCAATACTGTGTTCTCCTTTTTCCATCTGCTATTCACAGGGGCCTGTTAAGTATTTATAAAAGAATAAGCTAGCCACTAAGACAACAGATGACTATGGGGAACTACAGAATTACAAAAAGCTAGAAGAGTGCCTGGAGGTCTCCTCATCCAGACTCAAAACAGGGCTAACTTCAAAGTGAGATCAGGTTGTTCAAGACCATGTCCAGTTGAGCTTTGACCATCTCCAAAGACAGCAACTTCAGAGCCTCTTAGAGCAACCTGTTCCAGTGCTTAACAACCATCACTGTGATTTTTTTCCTCATAGTTACAGTAGGGATTTCCCTTCCTACAGGCAACCTTCCCTTGTTTCATTCTCACAATCTTTTGCTTCTCACAGAATGAGAAAATATACAGCACTAGGTAAAGAGAAGACAAAAATCATTTGAAATTCGTATTATCACTCAGATAACGAAGTCATAACTGGTGGCACAGCATATCATGGTCCAAACATGTCTAGCATGTTACATGCATACTGTTCCTGCCTCCATAAAACTTATCTAATATTCAAAACAATTTCATGGTGGGAAGAGCTCATCTAGTTAAAGAGTTCTGGCTAAAGTACAGTTTCTGGGGTACCTTTTGGGAAAGGCAAGTTCCCCTTCACTGACATAGTTTGCACTAATTAACTTGCGGTTGCATATTTGCACCTGTGACTGATCTGTACGAACAAAGATTTTGATTTGTGTTCACGCTTTGGCATGCAGATACAAAACCAGAGAATAAGCTGTAGCCTGCTCCAGCGTCATTAAAGAATGTAAAATTCCATATGTGTGAACTCTATCCTGCCTACTTAACACTCCTACCTTTCAGGATTAAATATACACTTGCATCTAGTGAATAATTACATCTGGTATCAAAACTTGATGGTATA
The DNA here is from genome assembly GCF_040182565.1 of Anser cygnoides. NCBI lineage: Eukaryota > Metazoa > Chordata > Aves > Anseriformes > Anatidae > Anser > Anser cygnoides. Next base: position 4,246,243 of record NC_089877.1, read on the forward strand.
CTTTAGCTGCTTGATAAAACCTGAGAGAACGATGAGCATCACAGAGGCCATTTTCTTCAACAACAATCACTGAGCAACCACATGAGAAACATTTCTCTGTACCCCCAAGGATTATACATCCAACAGTATTCTGAACTGTTAAAAAAATGATTTATTCGGAAATAATAAGTACAAATTCTTATTTGAAAGATTTTTTTTTTAGTTAAAAATAATCTGGTAGTTACTAGCAGCAAACATCTGAACGATTTGTTTTCATTGTGCATTAAAAACTCCTCACTGACAAAGACAGTAATCCTTCCTTTCAATAAATTTAAAGCATATTCCTTTCTTATATGCAGAGATAGCAAAAGAAGTTAATAAATATCTCATAGACTCATTTAATCTCTCAGCAATCTGCTAGATGAAGTATCGCTAAGCCATTTTTTTCTCAAAATCCCATTAGTATTTGATACACTGTTTCAGATGAATGGTAATTTTGAATGATTCACCTAAGCAAAATAACGAACCCACACTTCTGAAGTGCCATTGGGGTGAGGTCAGGCAGAGAATGAGTCTGCCAGTAAAAGTGACTGCATTTGTCTCCTGTCAGAGCCCTTGACTTTGAACACAAAAAATGCTTCCATAAGACTACTGGCTTGACAGAGATGGAGAAAATTGATTCATTTTTAATCTTCAAGAAGTTTTCAAGGAATTTAGAATAATAGGAAGATCTAAGATGGTTCTGACTGTGACACCTACAAGTTTCCTTGCCACTTCAGGACCAGCCTCTAGCAAATGACAACCTTCCTTGTCTGTCATATCAATGATCTCATGGACTAGTCCCATATCTAGCACAGAAAAAGTTTGAATCAACATTGTTCTGGCATTATTGATATTGCAGCATAGCTGTACATGAAGGTATGCTTCCTTGGATCCACACTGCACAGCTGAGTCATCAGGCAGTTATTCTCAAGCTTAGATCCTATTTTCACCCGTGCTTAATTTCTGTATGTAAAGAACCAACACAAGACCTGTATCTCTAAATGGTCACTTAACTTCGGAAAGCCAAGTTTTAATGGAACTTGAAAGAGACAGGTATCTTTTGCCCTGCCGTAAACACTAGAATGGCTTTTGGCCACAAGGCCATAACACATAGAGCAGTCAAACAAAAATGCATTGGGTTGCCATTGGGCAATCTAGGCAGTTCAGCTGGATTTTGAAATGGTAACGTGGAGCTCATCTAAGTGAAAGGCACCAATTCCACATACTTTTCAGATGACCAAACTTTATATGATAATCTATAATGTTCAAGCTATACCATATTTAAGGCATGAAAGGACAAGTGGTTGTAATACCTGCACCACTTACATCACCCAGGAAAACTTCTCTCACGTGATAGAGACTCACTACACAACATAACTACATTATCCATCATTGCCATTCTCATTTTCTGGGTATTAGTGTTTCAGAAAAGTCGTCTCTGCAAATGAGGACTATCATTGCTTTACATGTCATTCCCTTTCCAAGCTCCCAATTAATTAAATGCAATTTCAACTTACTATAAGAGTTATTGTTCATCACAAAACATGATGTTAAAAGGCACACCTGGAATCCAAGTAACTAATAATCAGACAAAATATTCTAGACTGGCAGAGTACATATTCTCTTGCTTTTGTAAGATTTGGAAGCTTCAGCAGCAGAACACACCGAAGGATTCCTGAACAACTCAGGGATATGTTTGTTTTTTTTTTAATTATTATTTTAAACAAAGGTAGATATAGGTAAGTACCACTCAAAGCTAAGTAAGTTAGCTTCCTCCAACAGCTTACTAGCATCTAATCAAAGAAACTGTTTAAGGGGCATTTGCGTGTCCTTGGAAAAAAACCTCAACTTCACTGCTATTTCCTTTTCCAGTGACTATGGAGTCCCTTCAGTCTTTCCTTGGGAAAATTATGTGTCAATTTGCAGATTCTTCTTAAAATAGTAAGACCTGGTCCTCTAGAATCCCCTAAATCAGCTTTTTTTTTTTTTTTTTTTTTTTTTGCAACCTGAAGCAAATGTACAGTGGTATATACAGCGCTATATTCTTATTTGAGCTTGAAAGCATTCAGTTGCTTACAGCCTTTTTTTTTTTTTTTTTTTAGGCTGAGAAAATTGTATTAACATCAGTAATCTCATTATTTCAACCATGCTTCAGAGTACTACCTGTGGTTACTAGGAAGTTTAATATCATAGAGGAAAACACAATTTTAACTGAAGCAAAGTTCCTTTGAATTGCTTATACCCAGGGGAAAAACAATTCATGTTCTGGAAGCTTTGCATTCTTGTGTTACTCATACATTCACACAATTCTCAACATCTGTCACCTGTAATTAAAAATAATGGTACTATCCTGTCTCTCTGTGAAAAATTTGACATGTTGGAACACTGGAGGGCATCTGGTCTTCCTTAACGTTACTCACAAACAATCATTAGCGTTTCAGTGCACAGCAGAATAGATGAGGAGGTAAAGAAGTTCCTAACCACAGAAGAAATACCACCTTCAGGAGTTTAAGGTTGCTTTGAAACAACGGGTCTGATCAAATTTATAGCTAATAAGATCTTTGTAAATCAGTGTTTCTTATTTGTAGTCAAAAAAGCTGTGGCTTCATTGTTTCCTCCCACTTGTCTAGATTTCTTTTACTACCACTGTGTTTCCTCATTCCGTGGCTTTGTGTTTGTCAGCATTGTCTAAGCAGGACAACCTTTACGTTTCTCAACGAAAATCTGAAAGCCTTCTGATTTACACCAGCACTCTCATTTTACACCTGGCCAATATCCTGACTGATGGAATGAAGAAATATATTTTGTTTGAATCTTGTAATCAAATATTAATTTCAACAATTACTAGGTAGAATAGACATTCATGTCTGATGCACACATGTGCTCAGTGAGTGGTATCCCAACTTAACATCATGCAGGAAAAAGCTATGAAAAACACATTTCCTATCCTAAAGCATGCGAATACTTCAGGGACTATATTGAAGGAAAAGAGCAACAATTAGAAAATACTCATAAGCTGTAGATTTGGATTGTATCCATTAGCATCAAGTTTTTAAAACACTTTCTTGAGAAACAGACCTCCTGCCAACTATATATAAAGGCACAGGCTATTACGTAAAGGAAAAGTGGCACACAGTGGGAGATGAGAACTGGTTCAGCAGACACGAGTTATGTGACAGCCACACATTCATGGGCTTCATCAATGTTAGAAACATTCTTTAAAAATGTTAGAAAGGTTCAACATTTTGATCCACAGAGAAAGTGCTAATGAAGTATTAATTCTCCTCAAAGGGATCAAGATAGCACGCCATGAACCCCCATAGAAGTGTATTTGGCCCTCTGCACCCAGGGACATGCATATGATTTAAGTTTTACTTGGAAAGGAGCTTCCAAAAACTACTGCCTAGTAGGTGACAGCAGGACCACCACGCGTCCCCTCCAAAGGCAGCTTTGCCTGTATCTATCAAAGACACACCAGAAACCAGAGCTAAAAAACATGCTTTCATTATAACAAACAAGCTGTTGCACAAATCTTTTCATTAAAGGCTGCATGGGAGCAGCAGGACAAGCCTGCCAACCTCACCTTTCAAATCGATTTCCTTTCCTTGGCTCACTGAAAAGGTCATCTGAAATACATGGGGCTGTCCCTCTTGCAGAGTGGTCCTGCTGCTGCTTAACAACATTTCAGGTATCTAACTGTTTCTTAGCTTTTCAGCACGTCAAAAACTAGCCTTACTTTGCTGAGAGTTTACTGTCCTCACGTCAAACTACGACAAAATGTAAATCACAGGATAAAGATACTGAAGTCTCTGTTCTTCCGACAGGTGGCTGTTATCAGCACTCCTTTGCAAAGCCTGCACAGCCGTCCAGTCCCCGATTCTGTCCTGCTGCACTCACCCACAGCTTTCTCTGACAGCTGACTGAGCCCATTTAGGTGCCTATTTGCTGGCAAGAAAGTCGGGACTGTTGGCTAGATTTTCAGAAGAACAGCAGCTGAGATCTTACGCTCAACTTTTCACCAGCAGATCTCAAAACACTTAACAAAGGCAGCAGCATATCTCCACTTCACAGCCATGGAAACTGGGACCGTAAGGTGATTTCCCAAGTGCGTGAGAGAAAATATGGAAATCTGTTTCATTCTCAAGACCTAATCCCATGTAGCACCCATTAAATGCTACTACAAAAGTCAAGTATGAGCTTTTGAAAACACGGTTGCCCCAATTACAAACCCCTGTAATTTCCAGGAAAATTAGTAATGCAGAAATATGTTTGCAACAACAACAACAAAAAGCAGAGGTTAAACAAGACCTCAGTATTTGTAGCCTCAGTATTTGTGTGCTTTAATATATATATATAACTTGGGAAGTTTGGGACTACTTTATACTTCCAGAAGTATGTATTTGTTAGGGCTTGTATCGTCATGCTGTGCAATAACACACGAGGAATTAGCTGGAACAAACACAAATCCTGATTTTTCAGTTAATTAACAAACGCATTCCATAGGCTCACATGATCTGTATTTTCCATAAATAATAAGCCTAACTGATTAACTGATAAATGTCTTCATCTGCTTTTAGCATCTGCATGCTGAGAGAACAGGTTTCTCTGGCACTCCGTACCTCTCTCAAAGTGACAGTGTTTCTACGGCAACGTTCACATTTATTAAGGCTGGATATAGCATCGCTGCTGAACTTGTACGCCTCGAGTGTAAGTGAGAACAGGCGTAGGAAAAAAAACACCTGTTCTTACTTATGGAGTAGGCATACAAACCCTGGAATAATTATATCCCCTGTTAAAGATGCATTAACATAGCATTACATGCTTTAAAATACAGGCATGGAAGTATAAGTATTGACAGGTCAAACACCTCAGGGTTTGAATGGCTTATTTTCTTGCATTTTTTAAAAGAAAATTTGGCATGATATGATAAAAAAAAATCTAGTATAGGAATCCAAGGCAATTCCTGCTAATTTAAGTAAAAGATGAATTCGTTTTCTATGATGGCAGCATGAATATTTGTATGAGATAGGTAAACTGGAAGAGGCAAAATTTGAGTTTTGTCAATCACGTTGTTAGTCTTTACATGTCAGAAGGCTACGAGATAGAGCCACTGGCACCATGGGACAGGATGGCACAGCTCAGGGCGAAGCTGTCATGCTTGGCGTGAAATGCTCTTCTGAGACAACCTCTACCATGTCTGTGCTGGATGAACCAGAAAAGCAGAATGCTCCTGCGAGACAGGGAGATGCTATGCGAGCAGGCAAGCGCCTCTGCCCGTGAATGCAACCTGGTAAACTGGGGAAGAGTGGATTTATAGAAGCAACAGGTTTAGGAGCGGATGAGTCCGTGGGGCACACGGTCAGATCCTTGCAGCAGGTCTGTAGCAGTCAGTGGCATGTCCTTTGCTGCATGCGCCACCAGTTATAGACTCAAGTGGCCTTTTCTTCTCCACCTAACTCAAGCATGGGTGAAGGGCAAGTTGCAGGATGCTCAAGGATGAGAGCATTCCGAAGAACTGTAGTTACTATAGAAAAAGAATTCACTTTCTCCTTAGGAAAACAACACACTTCAACACCTAGCTAATGGTAAGAAACTGGTGAACACAATTGCTTTCCACACAGTGACATCAGCTGTACTAGCCAAATAAAATGGGACACTTGCCTTCCAGGCTGGTATCAGATCTGTGCGTAACACCGAATAGATCATGTGGGCTGTTCCAAATCGCAGTTTTCAGATATTAGAATACTGTAAGCAAGCAAAGATGTTGCTTAAGACCTAATAGACCAAAGCCGGGAGCATAACTTCCATCTGGTACACAGAACCATGCACTTGGTCTTTGTGATAAGCTGTCTTACTTCGAGTCAGACAGGCACAGGAACAGCCTGAGAAAGCATGGGATAACGTCTGGAGCAGGCAGCCATTGAATGAGATAGAAATGACACAGGTAAGTTAATGGTTGAAGTGAACACCATCAGACACCAGCTTTCATTTGATCTGTTGTGACTCTGGCACCACGTGTCCAAGCTCACTATTAACTATGTGCGAAGCTGCATTGGCTACTTCTGGCCTCCGAAAAGAAATTACTGCTAAATAGTACATGCATCTGCATACCAACAACTCTTTCATGAGTTTCAGTAGTCATAGCTCAAAGAGGAAATTGGCTCACTAACACCATGGAATTCAATGGGTGTTGGAAAGAATGAGAAATTTCATTTGAAAAAAAAACAATTAAAAACAAGGACATGAATGCCTATGCAACACATCATGTTAGTTTTGGACAGTACATGAGATCTGCAGATGTCGGTAACATTAAATATTTAAATTAGAAAGGGAAAAAAAAAGGTCATGGGGAATCTTATTTAGAGTGAAGCTTCTGCACATTATTAAAATATTTATGTATCCTCGTGTACTAAGTGTATAGCTTAAGGACAACTCAGTGGCAGTAATTCTTTACTCTTGAGTCTGAAGATGAGTGACAGAAAAGTTATTCTAAAAGACCAGAATAAGAACTCATTACTGCATTTCAAAATTCAAATGACAATTTCTGTATAAGAAAATGGTTTCCTAACCTTTCTAAATACAGAAGGTGGATAGCATTTCTAAACTGCACAAATAATTAACAAAACATTGATACTCTTACAACTCTTGTATAGTAACATCAGGGTCCTTTTGTTTTCTGTGGCCTATTTTTAATGGAAAAACGCAGATGTGACCAACTGCGGTAAAGCACTAGACCTCTGATCAGACATTACAGGGAGAACTTGAAACATCAAGCCTGAAAAGCAGTGTGAGATGTAGGAACAGAGAGACCCACCAACTCTGCTGTTGTACTGGAGCCAGGATAGCTACAGACCTATTTTGCTTCCTCTAAATGAAATTCCAGTAAAAGAGCGAGCAAAACAGGGACTTGCAAGACACAGAGATTGCAGATTTTACACCTAAGTGTTTTTGCCAACATCTACATTCATAGAACTCAATTATAAAAAGTCTACAATCTATAGTTATAAGAATTATACTGCTCTTTCAAAACAAAACACGTTTGCTAGCAATTCTCTATTCTATTCTTGGTGATTACAGATCATCCTGATGAAATATACTGTATTGATGGAAACAAAAATGAGGCATGGTGTGGAACAGGTTAAAATGCCATGCTACAGACTATGCTCCTAGAAATGAAAACACACAAATATCAGAAATATCTCAAGAAATAAGATGGTTATGTGTGGCTTCAAACAAACAAACAAAAAGCCTACATTAATATTACAAATATACAGGCGAAGTTGTGGTTAGAATTTTCTATATTTCGTCAGTATCCCTCTCCTAATGAACTCATCATCATATCTTTCAAACAAGAGACCCTCCCTAGGCCAGCTGTATATGGCCAAATCTATCCCCATTCTGTTTTAGTAAAGTAAAATCTCTAGAGAAGGTCAGCATCGAAACAGATGTACTGTATTAGTAAGCTGAGCTGTCAACATCACGGTGCACTGGTTATGCATTGCTAAGCAACCTGAAAATACACAAAAAAGAAAAACACACTGGAAGTAACTCTGAGGGTGGGCCAAAATTGCATGGCATCATTTTTATGATAAAACCTGCAGACAGACCTCCATTACTTTCCTCCTCCTTACTAACGTGTTTTTTTTTTTTTTTTTTAAAAAAAAAACCGACACAACACTCTATCAACATTTCTTATCACTTGTGAGACAGCACCCTCTGGTGTAGCAACACATGAAAAGTTTACGAACCTTACAAAATACCTTAATTTGTGTCATGGTACAGCTAACTGATAGGTGTCACTGTGTGGATTGCCCAAGCCGTGGATTAACTGTCCGTCTTCTCAGCAGAGCTGCAGCTCTGCGCCATAAAGCGCCCGATGTAGTGCAAATGCCCTTTACATGAGGGCATTCGTTCTCACGCTTCTAATGGATGTTTTCACGTGTCTCTACAGAGCCCATTTACAAATCTTCTCAAACCTCAACAGACAAAGTACGCTCCTCTACGACCTGGTTTTGTTTTGTATTACCTACCTTTGTGTTTTACTGGGACGACTTCTTCCTCTCCTAGATAATAGAGTTGCTGATATTGTGCCTGACACTACGTAAGCATTCCTGCTGCTCATCTGAACAGAACAGAAATTTAAATCCTTACCGAGCCTTGTTAATGAAACCTGCCCGACTTGCAGCAGCTGCGCATTAGGAGCACAGGCAAAGGAGAAACCAGATTCCTGCTTTGCCAGCACTGAACCATGTAATGACTTTTTAGAACTTCTAATGCAAAAGCAGCAAGTTGTCTTGCTCTGTTTATTCCTGATGGCAATTTCTTCCTGTACTTGGTATCCAAGTTTCCGAAACCCAAGCATCGTGCATGCAATACGTACTTACTGCTGCTCAGAGGTTACTAACCTCCTCATATGAAGTGTTGAAAAATATAGCCACAGATTTAAACTATCCTTTACTAAATTTTGCTGCAATGGAAAAGTTGTAAGTGGATCCTAAGGTAGGATGGTCTGTGTAAGGTATTTCTTTACATGTGCTGAACACAGTTCTCTAATACCTGGGAAATGTTTATATTAATACCTTTCAACAGGAATTACTTCAGAGTCCTTGTTCTCTGAAGAACAGCAATTTTTTAAAGTGACCAGTGGTGCATCTGTGGTTCTTGTGCTCTTGGCTTCCCTAGCCTGTAAACGGTTGTGGTAGTTGTCACAAGTACAGCTGTTGTGAGCAATGGCAACTGAGCTGACCCCACTAGTCTGCTCAGCGGCACTGAAAGACCAGTGGGTCACCTCTCTCCAATGACACAACTTAAGAATTCTGTCTTTGTACACGGACAGACACAGAAAATCTCTCAGCTGATCTCTCCTCAGGGCACAAAAGCTATCTTAAAGAGGTGCTCTGAACCAAAACCAGCCTATAATTTGAGTTACTGAGCAAAATCTGAGCCCATTCACAATAGGATATATCTAAATAGGATAAAGTTGCATTCTAAAGTTTAGGTAGGAAACAGGCATCTAGCTTGTTTTTTTCCAAAGTGTTCTGGTTACTGGCAAGATGCATACCACCAATAAAAACTTCTACACAAGATCAATTCTGTAGGAGAGCTATTGAAATACATGACAGATGGAAAAGGAATCCTAAAGTCAGCTTGCACTGAACAGGTGTTTTCATGTCCTTGCATAAAGTCCTGACACCAAAAGATATCCTAAACTAAGTTAAATTATTTGACCCTCTCAGTTGATTTATTAGTCACATGAAATATTGACATTTACACACACAAAGATCATTTTCTATTCTCCAAATGGGACTACAGATTGTGACTGAAACAGGGCTTAGATAACAGATACTGGAAATCATTTTCCTCCTTCAAAAACATCCTTCCTTGGCTGCGGTCAGCAAATCTATCTCATTGTGCCAGCATACATGCAGCTATTACCATCTCTGTTAGTGTCCTGCTAATCACAATGCCTTTGCAGAGATGAAATCATTCACTGGAGTCCCTGGATTTTCTTCTCTCTTGGTTTGGCTTAAAATATTTGAGAAAATAAAATCCCCCCTCTTCCCCTCCATGAAAAGCAGCATACCCATATACACAGAATTTTATAGGAGAGCAAACATAACGTCTTTCTATACTTTTCTCCCATTACCCCTCCCAAAACTACAACATACTAAGCAACTAAGGTGATATTCTGATCGTCTCTACTATAGCCTTGTGATTCTGGCTTAACTTCATAGCAGGCAATACAAGCACTCTGAATTTCCATTGCTGTGAGATCATGTAGAGACATAACTTCATTATCAAGGGAGACCTGCATATGCAGGGCTTCAACTCCTGCTGGTATGCAGCGTATGCGTTGGAACTTTCATTAAAAAGCCAATGTCAGAACCCAAAAGGCATTTCAAAACATGCAAAGCTCGCTGAAGTCACTCAGCGAAACGATGTTACGCACACTTACCAACTTACCGTCTCTAACATTTACTGGAGCTGGATTCTACCTGCTGTTTGCAGGCAAAGGTTTTAAGTCACATCATAGTAATTAACATCAACAGTATCTACTACTTATATCTGAGACTTATATTACTGTGACTTATTCACTGCTTGCAGAAGCACAAAAGGAAATAAGAGCCTTCAGAAGTAACTTTAAAGTTGTTTTTTTTTTCCTCTGCTCAGACATTAAGTCATGGCAACAGCCTCTCTTATTTATAAAGACCTTTATCATATTGCATGTAGTAAGTGTGTGTACCTATGTGAAAATAGTAAAATAAGCCATAGCTTCTGGAAGTCACGTATGTCAAATTCAGAATATTTAATAAAAGACACAGGCTTTGCATCTGTTACTGAGGAGGCTGTACACAAGTATATACACTGGCATACACTAATGCAAACTTCGGTACTGGCCACTAGATTCAGAATGGCTTCCACTGCTAATGGCTCAAAAATAATAAATACTGACAGCTGACTTCTATTGACTTTGTGATTTCTATCACAAAGATAAGAAACGTACTCAGAATTCAGAATTGTGCAACTGCTTCAGTGCAAAGCTTCAGACGTTGACAGGTTGGTTTTTTTTTTCCACACTACGGACAAACTATATTCTTCTAGCACCTAAGCTTATAAACAGGATAGGAATGAAAAGGAACTAAGTGAACCTAACGCTTATATGAAGAGACCAAAGTGAGCTGGCAAAAAGTAATATTGGGAAGAGCAGACAATGAAATATTTATATGAATGTCACTCATTAGCTCAGGTTTAGCATTGTACTTTTAGAGCTATCCTTTAGCTGGATAAAACACAGCAGCCTGGAGTCTTTCATTTCAGATTTTACATGTGTGCTCTATCCTGTCCTTACTCAGAATACAAAATAGGTACTTTCATCACTGAGGCCTTAAATAGTTTGGAAATCGGCTACTCAGGATACTAATTCAGTTCTCTTCTGTCCTACTGGAGCAGGACTACAGCTGTTCAATTTCATCAGGAGGACTTTCTGCCAGCTGGAAGAGTTGTGTTGGCTCTGGGGGCTCTTCTGTAGAATTAATTGCTTACAACAATTTAACAAATTCAGATTAATGCTTAACAGATTCAGCTAAATGTATTTTCAATCTAATGTGTACATGCTTTAATCTACTGCTAATTTGCATAACACTTAGTAGCCAAATGGTGTTAACTCACTTTCATATCCTGACCTGAACTCCACTCACAATTCTTCCTTTTCCACAAATCCTCAACATGGTTCAATTCACTGGTTTTCAATGCAAGATCACTATGAGTCTCACTCCTTCTCCTTCCTGAGCTCAAATACATGGCTAATGGCTGCATCCACTGAAAATACTGCTTACATTTCTACAGCTTTAATATTACAAGTTGCTGTCTTTCTTGCTTTTAACTAAAAAAAACAAACAAACAAAACCACGACATTGAGAATGTTATGATACTTGTGATGATAATGTTCCAAAAGAGATTTAAAAACTAACAAGGTTTAAGATTCTACTGCTTGCTGGAAACAGATGAATTTTAACAATGTCCTTTTCTGATATTATAACCTTGTCTGTGCCAAGTGATTACATTACTGCACCAACCATTTAGAAGATGTAGCCTTTGATTTAGTTGTCAAGTGTATACTACTAAATACACTAGAGTATTTTAAGTGCCATGATCGCATTCACATAATTCAGGCCTAGTCATTACTGTAAACACTTTCAGAAAGCAAGAAGCATTTTCCTAGAGTATTAAAATAACCCTGGCCATATATTCAGTACTAATCAAATACCCAATTTTTAATTTACACACAAAACACTATAGGCATAATTTGTTTATTGTACTGTGAGCATCAGTATATATTAGAGGCAAAGAAAATATGATGTCCAGGACAAAGAAAAAAAAATTTAAGGTTTTGCTCAGTATCAATCATGGAGAACCTATAAATTATCTGCTGGAATGCTTTCAGCTCAAAAGCTTGGCTTCTACAATTACAGAACACTGAAGAATATACGATGTTCTGGATCCCAAAAGCCACATACCTAAACTTAAATTGTGAAAGACCTGAAAAGACATTATGTAAAATTTATAAACTTGTTTTCTTCTGAGACAGATTGATCTTATCTCCAAGACTCAGAGCCATTCCCTGTAAGGAAAAAGAAAGAAATTTATGACATGAAATTTATTTATTATCATTTAAAAAAAACCATCACTTTATCTATATTAAAGTGAAGTTCCATATACAGAAACCTATGAAGCTAGTGGCATGAGAAACAAAGTATTTCTAACTGTCCACTTTTTTACATAAATTCTAGTGCACACCTTCTTACCACTAGGTAAAGGCCAGACCTACGTATATTATTGAAGCAATGAAACTTTAATGAGCTAGAAGCTACTAAACTTGCCTTCAATATAAGATGCAGAAAAATAAAGAATTTTAAACCTTTTGACCTTCTACCTATTGGAAGTACACTCCCACTGGAGAAATTCCACTGTTAGTCCAATTACTCAAATTCAGCGTTTGGAAGTCTCAGTGCTGATAGTAGCATCCAATACATCAAGGCTACAGAAAATAATTTCACCACAGAACCATGCTGCATGGAAACTGAAGAAGGGTCAAAAGAAATTACCCAAGTAAATCCACCTAATCAACAGCAAAATGATCTCAAGATAAGATCAAGCTGGCATATGTAACTGAGTGCAGTCTTATGTAAAAACGTCACTGTAAGCATATCAAAAACATGAAACTACTCCAAAAACTTTACAATGACATCACAAACTAAAAGGTTTCTTTGTGAAAACTGAGACTGCCCTTTATTGTATGCTGTGTAAAATAACTTTTATTAGTAAAGTAGCTGTTTCATTATTAAAGTTCTAAATCTTGTACTTTTTAGTCAGAAGGCAGAAGCTCTAAAATTCAAAGCAGACTCATAGATGTACCTTTAAAAAGCAATTCTACTAAAGACTGTTTTTTGTTTGTTTGTTTGTAAAAAAAAGAACCAGTGAATAGCAATTACATGCATAAAATTTCCTTTGAATGGGAAACCGAAATGTCTAGTTCAGTAGGAAAAGATCGTGAAAGCTTAGGGAGCAATTGATCTTTATTTAAATGCAAATGCAATACAACATCCTATTTGCAGTGCTATGGGTAAAGATTAAGAAATCTTGGGTCCAAAGACCTGTTTTATGGTAATGCAGTCAGAGAGAAGATGTTTTACATTATAAATACACCTAATTAGAAAGACATTTTTCCCCCTCACAAAATATGTGTAAGATAGTTTAAAAACTAAAGTTCATGTATTCATCTAATCCAAATCTTTTCCCAGTTACCTAAGTACTAGAAATTGACCAACAGCCCCAGAAGTTGCAAGGTTTTAAGAGTGTTCAGTACATTTTCTCAAAAATGACAAGAAGAAACAGTGCTCATTACCTGACTCTTTGCACGGATTCGTATGTGACCAGTGACAGGGGCATCTGGTCCAAGATGAATTGGCTTTTCAATGCTGACGTTTGCAAGTGCATCTTCTCCAAATATGGAACGCGCATAAAGATTGGCTGCCATAAAGCCACAATAACCAGAAAGTGCCTACAGAAAGCACATTTGAACTCTTCAGAAAGACCAAAATCCTTTAAACAGGTTCTCATTCACTGTAGGTACAGCTAGACAGGTATCAGTATTTAACATTTAAACTTCTGCTTTCACATACAGCTTTTTGTGAAACGTGCGAATCATGCAGTGGAAAACAGTGGTGGTCTTTTTGTAAAATTAATATTGAAAGATATGCAATCTATATTACTTCTTAAAACAAGGTAGGATAACATTTTATGGTATTAGGTAATGAACAGCAAAAATGGTAAAAATAGCAAGTAGGTAGTATACCTATTTTAGCTACTATATATGTATTTGCTAATATCTGGTATACATACACAAACAAACAGCTACTGTACATATTTTGTTTTATGGCAAAAAGGCTATATTATGAAAAGAAAGGTTAGCTTTGAGAGAGAAGGAAAGAACTTTGAACTACTGAAAAAAGCTGTATGAAGACAGACGGTTCATCAAATCTATACATTCTGATTTTCTTCTAACTTAACAAGAAACAGTTAAAGTGATAAAGTGACACCATTTTTATAACAATTTCTTCTTACTCATTTCAGGGCATTAAGAACTTTGATGCATATATATTATTTTGTATTTTACACAGGCATTTCTAGTAATATGTGTAACAGATGCTAAACAAATTAAAGAAAAAAGCAAATGCACAAAAAAGGGTGTCACAAAAAGTCTCCAAGCAAATAACTCACCTTCTCTGGAGTAAGGCATTTCATATTGGTTGACTTCAGTATGTGCTGTAAGTATTCATTTAGATCGATGATATTTGTATTCACAGTAACCTTCACAAAGAGGAAAAGAAAAAAGGGCAATTACTTTAATCAGCAGCTCAGGCATTCCTGAAACTACCCCTTCCTCAGTTCTCTATAAAAGAGATTGCCACTACATTTCTCCTCGGGGAATACCACATTCAGAGAGCTGGCTGGATATCCCATCATGTGGTAGAATCATACCAAATCTTCATGTCCTGCCATCCACTCATTAAGGGGTGGAAACTACATTTTATTATTGCAGCTTCTAAAACATATTAGGTAAATATGATACTCTATTGAACACATAGATTCTCTACAGCAAATTGTATGCTTTTTGTCTGAATACAGTTTACATATTGCCAGAAGAAAAAGTGGTATCTAGACCAAAAGCTTGCTTTTAACCAATTATAAAATTACTTTCATCTTTCCCTTCTAGCAACAAAACTCCCTGGGCTGCCTTGACTTTCTCATACCAAATATTGTGGGTGTTGTTTAAATTGCCTTTTAAAATCTATTTTAGAATTTGTTTCCAAATTGCTAAGGCTTCAGGTATCATTGGTTAAAATTTATTCACAAGTTGCCTTTCAGGCACTTACTTCCAGGCTCAAGTGAATACATGTGAAGATACATGTAGCAAACAAGGCTGTATAGTTTGTGTAAAACATCTCATTCTGTTTTAACATTTCTAGTCTATTGTCAAATTATATTGCTCTGTCATATGAGATTATTTCCTTTAAATCCTTATAAAAATGTCCTGAACTAACAGTGTGGACACCCCCTAGTACTAAGTGTACCCAGAATTTTGTGTGTATGCAGGTACTCTGTGTATCATCCATAACTACTCTGGATGTTACTGCCGTATTGCAAAGTAATAAAGTTATTCTGCTTGGAAGCCATGGAAAATCCTGAAGCGCAGCACATCATTTCAAGAAAGAGGACAGCGTAATTTAAAACTGGAGGGGCTCAGCAGTATGAATAAGTCTGCAGTCTCAGCAAAAAATTATATGCTTCGCTATTTCACCTTTCAACTGAAACACACAGCAATCACCCAGCAATTGACACTGTACATACAGGAGGTAAGGCTCAAAACACATACTTCTTTTGTAAGAAAAAAAAAGATACTACATCACTAAACTTGTGAAACATTAGATAGCAAAAAAAGAATGCGTTATTTGGGGCCAACATCCAATGCATTTTATCAACTATATAGATTCTTTAAGAAAAACAGACGCTTTTTATGTTTGGAGATAACCAGCGGCACTTACACAGACATGTAGACAATGAATACAGCCAGAGCTATCTAGTGATAAACACAATATAGGAAAAAATCACTTGTATTACAGAAACATCTGAATGAGGTTTATATCACATGAGATAAAGAGCCAATATAGAACAAGAAACAGAATGCTAACTTATCCAGAAGAACCCAAAATAGCGTACAAAAAGTAAAACTAACTTTGTTTTCCCACTCAAATTCTGCCCACATCTGTCTGAACTCCGCATCTGTACAGGAAGCTGGCTGGATGTAATCCATGATGTCAATGTGAATATCACTGAGAACCACGCAGTTTCTGTCACTGGCAGCTCCAGAGACATCATACACTGGAATATAAAAGAAAACGCATTAACGTTTTAAAAAGCGAGTCTGCAATAGATTAGAGTACCCAATTACCATCTGCCAGCTAACAACAGTCAACACTTGCTCAGCTCAGTGCTGATCTCTACCCTTCTCGGGTGCTTTACCCAAGCTGCCACAGAACTTTGAGTTAAGTGCATCAGCCTTTCAGGCAAGGCTGCCTAGCTCACTTTCAATTCAGAGACTTGGGTTCAAGTACCATGCTGACCATCATTCTAAAGGCAGCATGCCCCGCCATGAGTTTACATAAAAGCGATAAAAATTTAAAAAACAAAAAAATCATCACAAAATACTCATACAAAGCAGACCATTTAATTTGCTTTTCCAGTATGAAGCGTTTTATGCATTTATTTTGGAGCTCATCGAGCAGTTAAGGAATGTTGCATGTTAATCTTGCACATACATTAATTGTTTACTTACCAATATTACCAAAAATGATTCCATTCTCTGTTGAAGCAACTTTGACATTAGCTTTAATGTTTGCAAAGTCATGTGGAGCAAGAGTCAAAGGAGACGGTTTTTCCACAAGTTTTAAGTCACCTGTTTAAAGAAATTGGGAGGTGGGGGGTCAGGAAACGTCACCAGTACACAAAAGGTTAGCTTTTGGAACAACATTTTTATTTTCTTGGGATTCAACAATAAAGCCTACAGAGCTGCACTAAATCCCATAAAGGCACTACTTTGTATTTTTGTTGTTGTTTTGTTCATTTCTACAGTTTCCTACCCAGAAGACAAAATAATTTATATTCCATTAAGACCTCTCAGTTAAAATATTAGCGTACTCACTCCAAATCCACTGAAAACAAATGAAAACACTGACCTAAATGGTCTTTGGATTGAGTCTGATAATAGTTTTTAAACAAAGAGCAAACTTAATTCTACCCTGTGCTCTAACCACCACCAACATCAAAATACCTAACCCTACCATCGAGTGCCTCAAAACCAAAGTTCAATGTTCGGTATTGCATGGGCTAAGCTATCTACGAACAGGTCAAAGTATCCTTTATTCTGATTGTAACTGTTGCCAGGAAACAGTGAGAGCTGTACTTTTCCTAGTCCATTAGCAACAAATTGGAAGAGACTCTTTAGTTCTTTCAGTACAACTTGAGAACACAGCATGAACGGCAGCAGGTCTACAGGTGCAAGAGTGATCCATCACATTAGCGGTTGTTCAGTTTGTTGTTTTTTTTCAAATTATCTGAAGACATCAACTATTAGCTACAGAATTCCCCTTTAGTGAGTTGATAAATAGAACAATACACAGAAACCTATTAAGTAACATATTTTTATCTCTATCATTAGTCTCATCAAATGACTTAAAAACATGAGGAAGCTGATGTCCCTCAGTCATATTTACATCAGCTAAGAGTATGTAACATGTTCTCCAAGTCTACTATACACATATTTCAACTCCGGACTAACAAAACAGAAGATAACTAATAGGAAATTGGCTACTCTTCTTGGATTATCTGCTCCAGTCCCAAACCCAAAAGCTTCTGAAGCCTCCGTGTTGTTCAAACATGCCACCAGTACAGCTGTTAGTACAGGGAATAGTTTCAGCTGAGTACACACCGTATTCAAGTACTTCTGGATGAGTGCAAGAATCACCCAGGGCAGATTGCTTTTAGTACCTCACATTTGCTCCATACCAATTTGGATTTTGTCATCTTGCTCTACAGTAAAAGTACAATGAGGAATAAGTACATCGAAAACTTTCTACATATCAGGAAAAAGGGAAAATAGAATGCTTTTTCCAGGAGAAAACACACGACAGTTCAAAATCTCATTACTGTGTATAAAATCCAATGCTATCTCAGTGCCAGTAGATACAACTATTCCAGCATTTGGAAGCAAAAAATATTTGTAAGGGAATTCAAAAAAAAACTTTCAAAACGGCAACTAGCAAGGATAAATTTTTAAGTATTTAGAAGTGTTTAAGTACCTACTTACAACGGGGTGTCAATACCCAGCACCTCACTGTTGCCAAACAGTTGCTTTGCTTCCACCAGTACTCCTTACCTAGTGTGGCGAGCTCTAGCGTGCAGTTCTGCAGAGTATCACTGGTCTGGTTTACCACAAGCACATCCAAAACAATGTCGTACTGATTGACGTGCACATATGCTTCTGCATAAACAGGGTCTGAGAAACCTGTCAGCTGAGTAACCTGCAAAGGAAAAGAATTTAAGGTATTTTTCTCATAAACCATTTCAAAACAAGAAATCACGACAAACAATGCCAAAATAATAAATTCCAAGTGAATCTGTTGTTTTTTAGCATGAGCCTCCAAAACAAATAGAACAGGTGTGCAAAGAGGTTTCAACTTCACAGAACTATCTTTCTAGAAAGAAAATAGACAAAATAACTGCTTCAGCTGAACATCACGAATTTAGTCTAGAAAATATATAGAAGTAACATTCTGGAAAACAAAATTCATATTTCTTGCATAAGCCTTCCAAAATAAACCAAATCAAATGACTTATAGCTAAATCACAGCAACTTTCCATGTTATTCATACAAATGGATTTTTAATTCCATCCTTCCTCACCTGTCCCTTTGTGTACACGCTACAATTTGTAAAACCTTTCCAGATGAAATGTGTTCTGAACTGAATTCACAAAATCATAACATGCTATATTATTCTTAAAAAGATCAGAAGGAAAAAGAGACAGTGACTTCAAAACAAAAGGTAACTTTAAACAGTAAGAAGAATTCATCCAAACTGTAAGAATAAAAGCCTGTTTTCCTAACTAATGAATGAATGAATACATTTCCTCTCTTTGGACCTTCACTGTAAGTCCTAGCAACCAGCAGCTAAAAAAGAAACAGTGAAACAAGATGCACTACACTTGGCAGTAGGATACAGCAGATAAGTAAAGGGGTTCTTAACCACTTGCGACATCCCAGCTCTCCTCTTGGTGAACTTTGCTGGGACAAGAGCAGCAAACAATTTCAATGTCTTCTCTGGATACCACCAGCTTAGTGCTCTGAGTCTCAGTATCATTCTTTTCTCAGGAAAAAAAGGGAATAACTAACCACAAGAAGGGTTTTTTTCCTCTCCTTTCTCCTCCTCATCCTAATCAACAAACACATAGGTCTTTCTGAGCATAGCCTGGTTCATTAGTTCCAGCCTGCATCTCCCATAATTGATCCTGCACATGAGCAGCACAAAGGGAATATAATTAACGCTAACTTTTAGATTACCTTATTAAGTTTGGATGCAAGAGGATCAGCAGCCTCCTTCCTCTGTGTGTTTCCCATTGCTGCAAGAAGGCTGAGCTGAAACTGGTCTTCTTTTGAGCTCATTTCATTTTTAGCAGTAAGCTGCATGAAGGAAATTGGATCATCCGGCTGAACTGTCACATTTCTCTTCTCTGATTCTTTCTGCAAAAAGACAAATATTCACAATTTCATAATTAGTTACGAAACTTAGCGCAAAAAACAGTCAAATAATGACTGAATTGAACATAGTCAAATGGTGACATTTCTGGGACCTGGTTGGATGTGAACATCAGTAAAAAATGATTTTATGATTACATATTTATAATATCTCACCTTCTGGGAAAGTTTCTCTTCTTCTAGCTTGGCTGACAGCATATGAGAGAGGGACTGTCTGCATTCTTTGTTGAAAATATCATTCATAAGTGGAGAACATTCTGACAAAACTTTCAGACACAAGGAAATACGATCTACATCATCATCTGTAATTGGCTTCTTGGGAAGAGAAGACTTTCCCAAATGGAGAATAGTGGCCATGAGCAACATAGCTTCAGCAATAAAGGACTGAGAGGGAAGACAAAGGAAATAGAATGGAAAGTGGTTATTGCATTTTTACACAGCTTTATAGAAATGGTTATTTCTGACTTATTTCGTAAACAGGTGCAAATTAAGCTCGTGAAAATCTATGGAAAAAAAATTTTTTGTACTTGTTGTCTAGAAACAGAAGTACCATGACCTAAGAAATCATCTAGGCAGAGGGTCTGGAAAGCAGTAGACCCTATCTGGAACCCAAATTATTGTTACTATACAATCCTGTAATTGGCATATCACTTGGGACTTAACCCATTTCACATCTGCTTAAAACCCCACCAAACACCAACAAAAAGCAGACCAAACAAACAAAAAAGCCCCAACCAGCTCTCCTTTGCAACTACAGAGAAAGCACAGATATGACTTACATTTTGTTTCTTCTTTTCCTGAACTAGTGACACATATCGTAAAGCAATCTTAGTTAAAGTTGTAGCTAGAGAAGCTGCAACAAAGAAATCGCCATCAAGCAGGAATCCTCGTAATGGAGGTCTGCAAAGACAGATAGTTATCAGAAAACTAGGTTTGGAAGATACTTTTTAAAATACTTATCTTCATACATTAGTGTCCATACTGTACAGAAAACAAGCTTGAAAGGTCTGAATTTTTTTTCCCCCTCAAAGTATTTTTTCCGGATAGAGGCATATACAAGCCACGTAGCCAATTCCACACAAAATACAGAGTGAAAGACGTAATGGATAATCTCTACCCTGAATGTTTCATCATAGCACTGAGGTGATCATGAGCACTCAAGACAAAGTAGCCCATCTGCAGTAATTAAGAAAATATAGCAATTGTTTTATCAATGAAATGAAATATAGCAGAGGTTAAATAATGAAAGATGGTATTACGAAAAAAAAGAAACAGTTTTTACTCTAAAGGCAACACCTCTGCATCCAAATAAAACTGTAATGGAACTTCATGTACACATTATAAAGAATTATATAGGATTCAAGATACCATAACTAACAAGGTCCTTTTTGATATGCAGTAAGTTTTGATTGCAAATCTTCAGCAATTGTGCAACTTCTTGCCAGATATCATCTATTTGAGATAATACCTTAAAAACAGGAAATCACCTCAACCACTAAACTCTACATGAGAGAGAATACCACTTAAAAAACAAAACAAAACTGAGCACTCCTAGTCTAGTATGACATCTTAAATACCTGTCTTCTTCTTTTTTGGCGGGTCGGGAACTACTTAGAGCACTCTGTGTTGCATAAGTACCCATCTCTGTCACCAATTTTTGAGCTGGACCGACAGACACTTCTTCTTCAGGTTTTAGCTCACCAGCTTCTTTCTTGATTTCAGATTCTACAATTGGGATCTAAACACAAATAGGTAAATGTTGAAAAATATACAGAAGCCTTCTGCCCATGCATAAAGCTCATGACATTGCATACAATGCCTTAGATCCCCCTCAGAACTCGCCAGACTCTGCAGTTTCTTGTGCACACACCATTATATCACAAGTGCTCAAAACCCTGTTCCATCTTAACTGATTTTTTAGCACACTGCATATAGTAAGATAAACCACAAAAAGCTAGTATAATAAAACAAACACACCTCTCCAAGAGATCTGCGAACTTCTGTCATTACACTCTGTATATCTTCCTTTGTGCTGCAGTACTCTCCAAGGATCCATAAAGCTCCTCGATAAATCCTAAGACAAGAACAGGAATTTAGTCATGCTTCAACAATAAACTTGCATCAAGAGAAGCCATTTATAGCCAGGTGGCCATGACAAGGCCAGCCTTGACAAATTCAAAAGGATGCGATTGACAGAAATCAAGTTTGATGAATAACTTTCATCCTTAATAAAATAATAAATAAGTATAGCAAATAAGATTTCTTCTCAGCTTCTAGCTTATTCTGTACGTGTTAAGGTTGATATTCCTAAAATTAAATATCATTATGATCAAAAATAACTCTATTGCACATTAATAAAGTCAGCTGTAATTTCTCCAATTACCTAAGACAAACTAACTTCTCATACAGGACAAAATTAAAAAACAAGTAGTATGAGTGAAGATTAAGGAAAGAGTAGCAATGTTACAGTTTGTTTTTTTTTTTTTTCCTTTCCCTTCACTTAACGACATAATGATGGAGCAAAGAATTAAAAGTATCCCATGTATTGGAAGAATGGCAAAGCAGTGCATGATCGGGATAATTTTTCTGTGTAAGACTGAACCTTTGTACATCCATTACAATGCCAAGTTTTTAGTGCCCTGCAAGATACTAAAGATGCTTTGCAGATTCATGTTTCAGATTTTTTTCTGACAAATATTTCCAGTTTCCTGTATGTGCAAAATCCTGCTGCAACATTCCCTTATTAACTCTATTTCAACAAATAAATCACTTTAGTGTTGGCCTTCAACAATACTATCCACTAACAAATACGATTAACAGTTACATCGTAGAAACAAAACCTGAAGTGCTTTTCTTCATTCAATGCAACAGTCACCCAATCTATCTTATGTATAAATAGGCAAGAGGGAAACTATGTCTCTAAAAGTCATCTACCCCCTGCATCTTTTGTGCACGCGGGCTGCAAGGCTGGCGGAACAGAATTAATGACAGTACACATTCAATGCAAGAGAGGCACATGGTGCTCCAGTTTTGGTTTAGTATCCTATTTGTGACTCACTTGACAGATTTAATTGCGTGAAACACTTCAAGCATCTTCTCAACAATAAGAGGTCTGAGGTTATCAAATCGCTGGATCGCTTCCCGCACAAATTCCAGCACATCAGCAGCTGCTGCTTCATTGTTATCACTAAGGAACTCCATCAGCTAGCACAACAGAGTAAATATGAGCACAAAGAACAACAGTTATGTTTGCACAATTGTACTTCTACATTCAGATGCATATACATCTCTTATTTAATAAAGCTGAAGTCAAACAACCTTAAGTACATTTCAATCAGTTATCATAATCCACAAATTATTTTTGTTATTATAGAGATTATTGCACTTTTTAGTAAAGGTACTTTTCAGCTCACATTCTTCAAGGACATTTAAAAATAGAAGTCTAAGATGACAGTAACTACAGCATCAAAAGCTCCACATTTCTTTAGTGATTAAAAATAGCATTGTTTATTGAAGCCCACTACTAGAAACACCTCAGCTTCACTTATTCTTTTGTGCAGGTGGTTAGCAAGTATTTTGACACAGCTAGAACATAATTAAATGACAATATAATTAAATGTTTCCATACCACTGGAATAACATTCGCAGCCATGTCTGGAAACCGAACACTACAGGAATGCAAAGTCCGAACAAGCAGCTGTCTGTATTTGTCGGTATCTTCATGCTCTGTCACATTATTAGTCTTAATGACTTCTTTCTTCAGAACAATCACAAGCTGCAGAAAAGATCAAATGAAATTGAAGAGAGCCATGTATTTTTTCAAAGAATGAAAATTAATGTAATGAAACACGAGTCTACATATTTTACCTCCTCCACATTTCTTGAAGAGACAAGATCCAGAGCTAGCTGAAGGGTTTTTTTGCGCACTTCCAGATCTGGGGTACTCAACACTCTGAGGATGTCCATAACTAGATCCTAAACAATAGAAATAATAACAGCTTTATTACTTTCAAATGACTTCCTTCTCAGGCAGTTCTAATTTTTAGTCCTTAATGATTTTCAAGGACATTGTGGAAACAGAATATAAAATACACTGACAAACAAGCAACGTACTAGGGATTAGGAATCTCACAGCGTTCATTTAATGTATTTTAACATTTACCAGGCAAGCTACATAACTAAGTTAGGCAGCATTTACCATTGTTATTTCTTATGCAAGCAATAAAAGCAGTGAGCCTACACATAAAAGGCCACTCATTTAATTTCAAGAGTTATATCAACTGAAGGTTTAAATTTCAGAAGTACATTTTTCACTACGGTATCTTAAAATTTTTAGGGAAGGAAAATCCTTTAAATAAGCTTGCAGGAAAAGAGAGCTTACATACCTGTAACACTCGTTCATGGGAGGGATGCTCCTTTAATTCAACCAACCGATCCAAAACAATCAGTTTCACGTTATTATCACTTTCTTTAATGATCAAATCTATGTAGCACTGGGCAGCTGCCTGAAATTAAAAGGATCAAAACCATTTTTTAAGTAACGAAGAGGAGAAACAAGCACATTTCTGTGAGAAGTTCAGGAAAAGACAGCTTCTACTTTATTATTAAAGCAACTACTCAATGAGTTGGCACAGAAATGAACCTGAGAAGTTTTCAAGCTTTCTGGTGAACTGTAAAGATGATTCCACCAGGTTGTTACAACCACCATACAGGAAGACTAACAGTGGCAGCAGCTTATAATACATGGACTTGGTCTCAAATTCAAGCAAAACCACAAAAAAAAAAAATTTCTTTGCATGCGCTAGGTCAGTTTTTAAGTATACAATAGGACATGAAAATTAATTTAAAACAGATGCCAGGATTAGCATATCTAGATAAGGCTTCAATGACACCTTCTACATACAATATTCGTACTCAACAAAAATGACTACACTAAAGCAAGAACGTAAGTATTAATACACTTTCTGACCTTTTGAAGCTATTTAAAATGTTTTTACTCTTAATCTAGATTACAATGTTCTGTTTTTGAACGTTCAATACAAGTTTAGAATTTCTGTGTGTTCTTAATCAGCTGTACAAAGATAAATATATAAACACAAAGTCAAGCAGTAATCATTGTAAATCTTCAATACTTTGCATTTCCACCCTGGTCTAGAAAGAATAATATTTATGTGTAAAGAAAGTAATTCTATGTCTGCAAATCTTCAGCATTTGTCTACTTTGCTAAGTATGCCAAGAAGATTGCAGGCTGGTAGCAACTACTGGAATAGTTTGCACAATATTCAAGCTTGTCCACTACCAAGTGAAGTGAAGTCCACTAGTCACAGGTCTGCAAAACGCAGTCTCAGTATTTAAAGGAGGGGGGTGGGGGCGACACATGTCATGAAACAGACCAACTTTTAAGAGATATTTTGAGACAGTTTCAAATGTGAAGTGTCAAACACTCTATTTCACTGAAGCCTTCAGTCTTTAGATGTACAACGTACAGCATAGAGTATTATAGTACACTAGAAGCTACTGAAATGTCTGAAAACACCAAATTATACCTTGATTGCTGTTGGTGCACTGGAGAGTGTAACCAGTGTTCCTGCAGCTTCATATTTCACAGCAGGACTCGATGACTGCAGTAAGTTGTAGATGCAGCGAATAAACCGAGCTCTTTCTGATGGATTTGCATGACACACCTAGATTCAAAGAACAATGCATCATTGGCATATAAAGAAAAAAGAACAGCAACCATATAGTTAGTAGAATAGCAACTATCTTACTACAGGGAGAAAATTAAGCAAAAGTTGACAAACTTTTCTGGGGATAAGAATAGATTTTTCCAACTGTGAATTAGCTTTACAAAAGCTAATAAAAAGCTTTTATTGACAACTCTATGCAATGCTACAAGGTCTTGACACGGACTACGGGCTAGCTAAAATGCCTTTTGGAACTGTGTTCTATCCCTTCCATAAGGCAGTCTAACATAATCTAAAACACGCATCTATTTTTCAGTGTGCCACAATACATTTTCCTTTTACCTTATAAATTAGTTCAACAATAACCAACTGTAGTATGTCACCAAATGTCTGGACTTGGTCAATACAGGTACTCAAATAATCCAATGCTCGATCCTAAACAAATACAAGAAATTATTCTAAATTATTCTGAGTTCTCAGCTACATTTCAAAGAAAAATGCATTTTAAAAATTGGAACAGAACCACATATATTCAACCCTTCAACTTAAAGTTTAAAAAAAAATTATGAAAAAGCATTATACCTAAAGAGCAAATTAATCCATTTTGTATATATAGATGGCAAAAAGAAGAGACAAGACTAATGGCAGTCAGGCACAAAATTCAATTGTCAAAAAATAAACCAAAACACTGAACAGAAACTGTCATCTCTTTCTCATATGACTGCAAAAGCTATCTACAGAAGTAGATAATGGAGTACTTCTCAGTCTAGTTAGGCTTATTTGGCAAAACTAATTACAGTTTTCAGCAGCAACGTATGCCTTCTTCAAATACAGCAACTCTCCTTTTAAACAAAGGAAGCACTAGCAATCTGCTTTAATTTATTTGCAGTTAGATATACTCCACAAATGGTGTAACACTGCCACATATCGTTGTGCTATTGTTTGTTTTTAATGAATTTAAATAGTTTACACTTCCAACAAACTACTGGCTAGTTACCTGCAAGATTTTCAACTATTTAAACCAAATGAGTTTGAGGGCAGGTATCCTTACCTGATCTGCATGAATTAGCATCATAAATGCATTTCTTTTGCAGCTTGCATCCTTCTCATTCACCAGGAAATCATGGATCAGTTCAGGAGCATCAGGTATAAGATGTTCAAAATTTCTTTGAAAAAAACATAATTAAAAGAACTACTGGTGAGAGGTAAAACATAAAGCTTAACTGCATATCCTAAAGACAAGAGGTTACAAAATTGAAAAAGAATGAAACAGTGATACATAGCTTTTGTGTAATTATTTGAAACTAAAGAGACTCAGCATAAAAAAATTACTTGCTATCATGACAGCTAAAACAGTAACAGAAAAATGATTTCAATTTAATAGTAACATTTAGTCACGCGGTTTAGGTGAAAAAAACCCTGCAATAATGCTTAGTATGTAACTGCAGTACATAAAGAATGTCTCACTTCAAATAAGTTTATACATATATAGTCCTGTAAAGATTCTTCTGTATTCATAACTGTGAACAATGATTACTATTAATGAAGTTTAGATAACTAAGAAAGGTATTTATTTATTTGCCCATACAAATTAACCTGCAATATAAGGGTCTTAGTCACACTTCAGATGGCAACAGCAGAACATTTCACTTTTCCACAGAATGACTTTACAGGAGGAAAAAGCAAACAAACAAACATAAAAAAAAATGTATCAATCTTCTCGTTCTCCTCCTCCCCGTTCCCCCTCCCGCACCAAACTAACAGCCGTTGATACATGCTTATGAGGTTTCCAAAGCTGTCCTGATCACCAGTGCTAGCCTTGGTCTTCCTTATCTACAACGTGAAAGAGTTTCTGGCATTTACCTATAAATCGTGTAAATTGCAAGAACTGCGTTTCTGCGCACATAGCTGTGACGATGTTCTAGGCACGCACGAATGGCTGGCATCAAAGGTTCCAACAATTCTGCTTCTTTCAGCTTACAAAGAAAACGGAGTGTAGAGCCTCGGATAAACTCATTTGGGTGCTGAAGATCCTAAAATCAACAAGCAGCATATTTGAAATACCAGGCTTTGCATCCTAACTGTTAAGCTCAGATGAAGCTCTCCGGAGAAACTTCATTGTGACCTTTCGATACTTAAAGGGGTCTTACAAAAAGATGGAGAGGGACTCTTTATTTGGGTAGATAATGATAGGACAAAGGGGAATGGTCTTAAACTAAGAAAGGATAGATTTAGACTAGACATTAGGAGGAAATTCTTCACTGTAAGGGTGGTGAACAGGTTGCCCAGAGAAGCTGTGGATGCCCCATCCCTGGAGGTGTTCAAGGCCAGGTTGGATGGGGCCTTAGCCAACCTGACCTAGTGGATGGCATCCCTGCCTGTGGCAGGGGGGTTGGAGTTAAGTCATCTTTAAGGTCCCTTCCAGCCCGAGCCATTCTATGATTCTACGAACACGCTTGCTAGCCTTCGCCCGCACTAAGCTTTTTGATGGTTCAAGTTCCAAATGTCTTTGAGGACACCTCACTGTCTTTTTATGAAATTTACCTTCTTAAAACACTGATATGTATTTTATATGACAGAAAATCATACGCTTTATAGAAGGATGCTGCATGGGAAATAAGAAATAAAAAAAAGCAACAGGCCACCTTTCTGTATGCATCGCATACGAGGATCATTTCTTGCAGAAGCCTGCCATCTGGAGTGGTCTTTGGCACTATCTCCCAAAAGACAAGCAGCAGTTTTTTGATGGTATGATCTTGAAGAGGCAGCACAAAGCGTATAATGGTCATCAGAAGCCCAGGTAGTTTTTCACCATTCAGAATCATAATGATTACTTTCTTCAAGGCCTCTGTCTTTAACTTGACATCTCCTTTTTCTAGAGGACAGAAAATTCAAGAAAGCAAGTCATATTAATTACGTAGTTGGGAAGACTAACATATCACAGTCAGTTAACAGGCATACCAATCTTACACATCGGAAGATTCCCCTGAAGAATGCAACATAGCATCTCAATAAAATTCACACCCTTACTTCCAAAAGCATAAAGAGGAAGAAAGAGATATTTAAACAGTAAGTCTGAAGTTCAGATTTATTCTTATGATCAATATATTGGAATTAACTGAGTTCAACAGATTCTACCACTGCTTCAATGCTTTTAAACGGCATTTTAAACCAGAATACTCCAATGCACTGCTACAACTCACTATGATGTAATAATATCTAAATATCTAACATCTAAGTCCCAGGTCCATTTATGTATTACTTCACACAAAGACTGTAAGTGATTTTAAAGTTTTGCTCAGAATTAGAAGAAGAATCACATAAGATAAATACAATAAAGTTTCCCAAAACACAGCAAACAGAAGAAATTTACACGTTTTGAAAATCAACAGAACAAAATAAATGTAAATTGACTTGAGTTTATAAAATGCAAACAATATTCTAGCAAAAGTATCATGAGAGTATGCAAGGATAGAGCAGGTATGATGAAGTATCCTTCGAGTCATGGCCCATTACTTGCCTAGGTCATTTTTTAAGCTGATTTCAGAAGGTGGTTCTGAATCCATCGGGACATTGATTAACGTGTAACACACGTTCTCTGCAGCAGTCATGGTTCTTCGTTACAAATGTTTTCTCAGTGGAAGAATTATTTTGACACAAATATCAGACAACCTAAAATCCAAGCAAATAAAGACATCCCAAAGTTAACAGATTTTACTAACAAACAACACAAAAACATTTTTTGCAACTGACTTAATGATTTGAAGAGACTGTTGTCGGATTTCTTGAGAAGTCACCTTCAAAAGACTTCCCAACTTTCTGTTATACTAAAACACTCCACAATCGGGAGTGTGAAGTTTCTCAAAGAGAACAAAACAAAAAAACAGAAATGAAAGGAATTTCTCCAATACTTGGAGCACGGTTAAAGGCAACTGACACAGACGTCCAACTGCGACTGAAAGGATTCAGCAGCTTTTCCCTCGTTTGCTCATCCCTCTGATCCTGGCTGCATTCCCACTACCTTTCTCGCACTCCTGTGCCACTCCAGGTGAACTGACCCAAGTTACAAAGGCAGCCAAAAAAAAAAAAATCTCAGAAAAAAAAAAGGGGGCGAAGGGGGAAGAAACCTTCAGCCTATGAAGAAAGCTTTGAAGATGAGCATAAGACCTAACAGAGTAGAAACTGAGGATGGGAGAAAGAAAAAGAAAGCACGATGACGAGGAAAGCAGGACTACCCTTTCACCTGCCAAGAACCATCAGACCTGCCCAACTCTACTGTTTACCAATTCCTATAGACACTAACATACTAACGAGGAAAGTTTTTTCTCCCCCCCCCCCCCTTTTTAAACAGAGGAAAAGTACTAGTGTGTTACAGTTCTATCAAAGCTGCTGTGTGTCTACCAGCTGAGATTAAAAAAAAAAAAAAAAAGAACAATTAAGTTCAATCCTCTTTTTCCTGCTTGTTTCTTCCTTGTATAATAGACTTCTAGGATCAAAACACATTTTCTATTCCATTTATAAAGTAATGGGAAAATGCTCAGGTTTGAGCTTGCCCAGTTAATGTTACGGTACCATAATAACAAGCACAGCAACTTGTTACTTCTTATTACATGTCCATTTTTGTGTTTTCTAACTGTGTGTAGAAAAAAAAAAAAAACGACTACTATATGCTTTCATTGCAATTAATTTTCTTGTAGTCTCAGACTTAAGTTTCATAAATTACAACAAGCAAGATAGCTTTTTACTCTAAAATCTGCTACACGTCATATTTTAAAACACTGCATAAAAAGCTCACGTTTAGTTTACATAACTGTTGTCACTACCAAATATCAGAGCCAATTGAACAAAGCGATCTCCACCCACGTTCATGATTCCCACAGAAGACTGAAACACCAGGCTCCCCAGCCCAGTGCTCCGTGTTCCCTGCAGATCCCTTTCCCTCTGAAGTTCAGGGATCTCCACAACATAAGGCTTTCAACGACATGACAGTTTAAGAAGTTACTGTCTAGGGACACCAGTTCCTACCCCATATCACCTCTTCAGCTGTGCTGACATAGTGTTTGAGATGCAAACTCTGTAAATCCTCCCATTTATTTTGGAGCACTGGTTAGAACTAACAACATCCAAAAGACAAACACCCGTCCCCAGTTTGGTTGCAAGCACCGCCCCACAAACACCTCTGATGAATGACAAGGGAAAGTGGGACATGGAGTTGCAGCATTTGAGTGAATAAATGAATGAGAGAAGCCGTTATGGGACCCAAAGTCCCTTTTTTTTTTCCGTCAAATGGGCACCTCAAGAACCTCAGGCTGAACAGTGAGCAGACAAGTTGTGCTATCTTGAGCTGTAGCCTCTTTCTCCACAAGAAAACAACACAAGTTCATATCACAAATAGTATTAAAAAAGCCAGTACAACCATCTTTTAAAAAGTCACTTTCTGCTACGAATCCCTTATTTTTATAGTTTAGATCCTTCAAGCTCGTTGCTGATAAGTATCTACCTACACGACTCCTGCTCACTTATAGGTAGACAACTGTTTTCTCCCCTCCTGCCACCTGTCCCCCACTCCCACACGTAACTCCTGGAGGCCTCAAAGCTCCGCAGCTGGCGCCTCCGTCTCCAGGAACTCCCCAGGGACCATAAAGCCGATCTGTGCGAAAGGCAGGCCACGTATGTTTGCTCACAGCCACCTCAGCCGCCGGAACTCCCTCAGGACAGCACGACAGGCCCCTGAAGCACGGACACGGGGCCCGCGGTTACGCTCTGACCGGAGCGGAGCAGAGGAGCTCTCTCGAACCGCGGAGCAGGACGAGGGGCAGGGCGCACCCCCAGCACCCCGACCCGCTCCTCTTCGCCGCCGGGCCCCGGCACCGCCGCCCCCGCCCCGGGGCCGCCTCGCCCCGGCTCCAGGCGGGCCGGGGGGCTCCCAGCTGCCCGAGCCGCGCGCGATGGGCGCCGCACCGGCGCCAGCGGAGGACGACAAAGGCCGGCCCCGCCTCAGGACAGCGCGGGCGCCCCGCCGCAGCCCCAACAAAGGGCTTCCTTCCCCGCGCTGCCCCCCGAGCCGGCCCCGAGCCTCGCCCCTCGCTCAGGGCCCCGTTACGCGGCGCTGCCCCGCCGCCCACCGCCGCAGGCCCGGGGAGGCCGCGGAGCCCCCGGCGCAGGCCGCGGAGGAGGAGGAGGGGAAGGGTGAGGAGAGGGGGGGCGAGCTCCGCACCCGGCTGCGGCCGCTCCGTGTGCGCGGCCCGGCCCGGAGGCGCTGCCCTGCGCTCTGCCCGCGGCGCCGCCGCTCCGCCGATGGCTGACGTGGAGCCGCGCCCTCCCGGCCACATCGATGGTACGGCGGCCCGCGGGGACACGCCGCGGCACGGCAACGCGGAACGGAACGGCCCGGGCGGCGCCGCCGCGTCACGGCCGGGAGGAGGCTCCGCACGGCGGCCCCGCCTGCCGCTCCACGGCCCCTCCTCGTTCTCCTCTCCCCCTGTCGGTCAGCGAGGAGCGGTGCAAAAAGGAGGCAGCGCAACGAAGCGATTCAAGCCCTAGAAGAAAAACCCGACCGCGCCGGGCGGGTTTGGCTCCAACCAAGCCCACGTTGGCACCTCAGGGCCGCGGGGCTCCGGGGTAGGGCGCCCCTTCCACAGCCGCCTCTGGCTCCAGTCCCGTGATGTTCGGCTTAAAGGGGGGCTGCCCTCACACACACCGTGCTTCTGGTAACACCGGTCACTGCAGGAGGCTCCTCAAGACGCAGGCGACAACAGGACAGCATGGGGCCCACTGCACCCTTCCTGCTCCCCACCTAGCGCCCAGACCGGGGCCTTCCACTTGCTCACATTTAAAAAAATAAAAAAAAAAGAACAACCAAACAAAAGGCAGTAGATTCCAAGAAAGTTATTTATTTCCACTTGTCCTTACGAGTTAAAGACAGTATGCTTTTCATTAAAAAACAGTATCATGTACTATTTAGAAAATGGTTACACCTTTCCCAAAGAAAATACACCCAGTTTTGAACTCCCGACAACTTTTTAAGGATAGGTGCATTGGTTTGCCTTTTTTTTTTTTGTTAAGAGTAATCCTCACGTGCATCAGCATTAGACACATATCAGTGAGGATAAAGTTACCACCAAATACATAAATGTTCCTGTATAATTACACATATGTTAACATAGAGGAACTCTTCCATGAATTAGTGCTCCATGGGCTCCTCTGACTTTTCCGCAGGTTCATCAGCAGGTGCAGCAGGCTTAAATAGAGAAAAAATACATATTAAAGGATTATCCAAATTAAGCATGGAGAAGGACAGAGCTGGTAATACAGATCATTAGAAGTCTGAGGATACTCTTTGTTATATGCATGAGAAACACATGTAGCCACTTCTGTTACAAGAAAGTGCAAAACAGTACTCGATCACAGATGAGGAAAGCAAATTTCACTGGAAATGCCTGCCAACAATTCAGCATAAATTGATTTAATACGTGTCTTAGTCTTCAGCTAAGATTATATGGTGTCTCCAGTTTTCAGGTAGTAACTTCTAATTTTAAAAATCACATTCCTAAAACTCTAGTAGAGTTAAATGTGAAACATAAAAACATCACAAAGTGTCTTTTAACACAGCCTACTTAGTTACATTCAAAACACACACCTTTCTCTGTGGTCTCTCCTCAAGACCTTCTAGGAATGGTGCTACATCATCATCATCATAGATAGTAAACTCCATGTCTTTGCCAACAATTCCAATGGAAACATTCTGT
This sequence comes from Anser cygnoides, assembly GCF_040182565.1. Classification (NCBI taxonomy): domain Eukaryota; kingdom Metazoa; phylum Chordata; class Aves; order Anseriformes; family Anatidae; genus Anser; species Anser cygnoides. Next base: position 4,279,068 of record NC_089877.1, read on the forward strand.
TAAGCAAAGTTTTGAAAGAAATGAGAACCATTTTTCTGCAAATAACTCTGCGGCTTTACAGCTTTCACTTGTGAAACAGACAAAAGCTTCCCCCTGGAATAATAAAACTCATTGTGCTACTTGTGTCTACTTAAGGAAGAAAGAAAATTTTGAGAGACTCCTTCGGTAGTTTGCACTAGAAAAGGAAAAGGAGGGAGATTTACTCCCTAGAACAACTACCATGTTTTAAAAATCTTATCAGTAAAACCACCAATCAAGGGTTTCAACTCCTTTTTTTCCTTTTTAATAACAAATACCTGATTTTTCAAAACTGATTTCCATCTCATTTTGCATTTTCATGTAAGAGTTCTAGAAAACAGCAGGATGGCATAAGAACAAAAATTTTAGATTAAACATGGATAAGAGCAAGATTAGCCACAAAGAGAACAACTTTTGGTAACAGACCAGCTTAGAAGCTTCTTGTTCAACAGTTGCTCAGTTCATGTTTCCTGTCTATGGTTTCTGCAATCTATGGTTTCTGCAACTTTTTGATGCTGGATACTCAATCAATACTTTGTGTACTATATTCCCTTACTACCAGGTCAATTAGCGACTATGCTTATAATGCAAAGCTAATAATTCTAGTTGTACACAACACACCTTAAATATTGATCTAACTTTAAAATATAATGAAGCCACCAGGGAAACAATGTCATATTTAGATAAAGTATCACTTCTGTAAAGAAAAATAAATCTCAGATAGTTAAGGAAGCTGTAAGTAAACTGGTGACATACAAAATGCAGATGATACTATCTACCAAGTGTTTGGCTTCCAAGTTTCAGCCCCAGCCATACTTTACATCAGTTTTGTCATGGTCATTACCAAAAACAATGGGAGTACAATTTCTTATTAAGTAAACCTAGCATATACCTTGGTGGTCAGATCCTGTTCAGCAGGAAGAGTCTCTCTGAGAGCACGCAGTCCATGTTTAACTAGCTCATTTAGATTACCTTAAAAATAAAAGCAGGAAGATATTTCACAAAACATGGCATTACCTCTACTTATTTTCCCCTTACTCCCATTCTCAGTTGATGCAACTCCTCTCCTTAGATATTTCTGGTACTGAATGCAGAGTTGGTTAAAACAAAGTATACCTTTGGAAGCTGTACATCTGAAATTGAATGCATCTGGTTTTGGCAACCACACTGCCTCCAATGCAGCAATAATCAAGCTATCTTTCCCCCTTTTTTGTCTCCACATCATTGGTTTCATATAAAAATAAATTCACAATTTAGAATGTACCACCGAAGTATTTGCTCTGACATACTATGCCTGCTCTGATATAGAAAGAAAACTTTCCCTGGGTTAAACAGGACAGAGGCCTCTTCCTTTTTGCTCTGCTTTTCTGAGCACAAGTTCCCTTTTCATTAGATCTAACAAGCATCCAGATGTTAGACATGAAAGTTTGTAATACTTTCTTCACAGTTCTGACCTCATGCAGATTTACACTCGTGCCAAACTTGGCCCCCAAAATTTACTTTATCTTACTAAATCCAATGAATGAAGCAGTAGCAGAAAAACTATGTAACTGATAAAGACCACTAGATAGCTACGGTTTCTTTACTCACAGTCAGTAAATTCAGTCATGTGTCTCTCCAAGTAAGTTCGTGCTGACTGTGAACGAGCACCAATGGACATTGCTTTACAGTCAAAATAGTTTGCAGAGGGACAAGTTTGGAAGATGTGAGGACCCATATCCTAAAAGGAAGAAAAAACAAACCATTAAACAAATGTATAAACTCGTAGCAAGTCTGTTGCTAGAACACGATATTTTCTAACACATAGTTTTGTCTCATGATACATTAGCTTATACATATGCACAGAGTAATTCCATACTGCTTATCACACCACTGTTCTTTATCCAGTTCCTTCAAAGCTATTCTAAAAAATTAAAAATGTAGTGTTCTACAGAAACCCTTGTTTACACTTTTTCATTACAATGTATTTTTTACACAGAGAATATAGCTCGCACCAAAACCATTTCCTTCTCTGCTCCATAAACTGTACCATGCTTATGATAACAGTACGCTTCCTACTTCATGACCTGCAAATGGTATTTTACACACACAGTGTCTTATCTGCACAATGGCAAGGTTAGTTATACAGCAGATTTCAGGCAAGCTGACAATTTCCTTCAACCTTCTTCAGGTCAAAAATCTTCAGGGCAGAGATTCATTGTGTGCTCCATTAAGCAAACTGTTGTTTCTAAACAAGATAGAGGCCACTGATGATTTTCACATCCACTTTTTATAAAAGTTATGCTTCAAGGTATGACACAGAAAATGATTTCCTTATTCAGAGAATTGATCATCTGCCTCTTCCTTTAATGTTTTCCTCTTTAACATGTACTTGTTGTCTAGAATTGCATTAAGCATGCTTTGTTCTAGACCGATAGCATCTAGCACGGCTTACTTACATCATAACCTGCAATAAGCAGTCCTACGCCATATGGTCTTCTGCCGTAACGCTGTGTTGGTATCTGCGTTTCTTAAGAAAGCTAAGGAAACAATCTCCAAGGAACACGTACCGAAAACATTTTCTTAAGAAAGAAGCAGAGATGCACCAAAATTGCAGTGTAGTTTTTGTAAAGCCTGTTGTAGTATCAAAGGCTATGTTTGAAGAAATAGATCTCAAGACTCATCTGGAATACCAGTGCCCTCTCTTTTTCTCACCCGAAGAACATCTAGCAGTTAGCTTCCCCAGAAGAACTGAGTGGTGTGTTCAGCCAAGCACCACAAACAGCTCACTTAATGCTGTACAGCCTCACTTACTTTCTTACACCTTCAACTTTTTCTAGGCACCTGATAACAGAATGCAAGGCCTCCACTGTGCTCCATGTACCGACAACATATATTTTTTACTCGTGGTGATTTAAGCGAGCACGTACAATTCAGTAAATAATCATATTTTAAACCAGTCATATTTCCTCCCCCACCTCCAAAGGCCTGGTACTATGTAACAAAAACAGTGCTAAGTTAAATGCTGCACAGCACTTTACCACTTTTGTACTATTTCAGTGTATGTTCCAGCATATTCTCTGAGAGAATATACAAACATCTTAAATAAGGAAAAATTTAACTTTGAATTAACTTTTTCACTTTAGTACGACTTTTAAGTTGTGATATATAAAACTAATTTTGAGAACAAGCGTAAAAAAAACTTAGAAGGTGAACGAAAGGTAAAAGAAAAAAAGGATACTGCTTCCGATTAGTGACACTAATCGAGAAACTGGAAGAGGTCTATCGAACACAAATCTAGAATCCAGACACTCCTGACGCATGAAATTGCTAGGAGAAAAAAAAATAAAATCAATGCACAGATTAAAGTCACAATGAGTTTCCCAATATTTGCCTGTTAAGGTAAGTGTATTTTTGTTTCAGCTCGACTTGTTGAGAAAAAGGGTCAGAGGCATTACATAATTTCATTTCATCTGACCTATAACTGTTATTTAGAAAGCTGACCACAGGCTTTAAGGAGTATTAGTACTTCAGTCATACAAAAGGGAAGGTGGAAGTTCACACAGGCTACAGATGGGTCGTCTGGAAAAAAATAGTTAAATGCTAACATTTCTTTGTTACATTACAGCAATTAAATTTTATCTCAGTAATTCTTCCAATGCCTTCTTTGTCTTTTCCTATCAAACCTCTTTCAGTGTGTATTTACCTCATTTGATGAAATTATGTGGCCTACAGGTGAAAGGCAAACCCCTCTAGCTGACACACAAGGCACTGTATGCTTTTAATAACCTTAAGTGCATGTACACAGCAGCAACTACTAAAGGGATACAGGTGATGCACTTTCTCAGACAGCTTGGAAACCCCATCACACTGAGGAAACCAGACAGGACTGTCTTACTAGTAACAAAACCAAAGAGCAAAATTTAGTGCCAAACAAATAAGATTTCTGCCAACAACTTAAAAATCTGCCAGAATTTCATACTGAGGTCTTTGGCATAGTACAACAGATCGAGACTAATCCTTAGCTGACCATAAAATTTCATTCGCAATAGTCTACAAATGAACTTTCACTTATTATTGCAGAACTGTGTATGTCAACAGCTAAGACACTCACCACAAGAGTCTTGCATCAGCAGTAAGTCCAGCAATGGAGATACCGATATGGTTGTCAACGTACAGGATTTTTTTCTGATGAGCTGCCAGCTCAGACTGTGCTCTCTACACATAAAAGGAGAAAGCTACGTGGCAGACTGACCAGTTTGCCAAGCACTGTGGAGAAATCTGCTAACATTTACTGCAAGAACTGAATATAATCACGAAACAGTCAAAAAAACAACAACAAAAATAAACCCACAACCTATAAACTTGCAACAGAAGACCAAAAAAAAAAAAAAAAAACTAGCTCCATTTCAGTAGGAGACTAAGAGGAAGAAAGAACAGACACTTGCTCAAATTTTAAAGAAAATGAATAGTTTTACTACTTAATAACTAACAAAAAAATAGAGGAGTGCTTATCTTTTAGAGGGAAAATTTTTCACTCCATTCACGATTTTGTGAAAATCTGCTTAGCATAGGTACTGAAAATATGTTTCTATACTGGTACTAAAGCAAAAGGTAACTGGGATTACATTTATGTTACATAAGCAAAAAAAGTTCAGACTGTGCTAAACTAACTTGACAAACCAGAACTTTTATACTAACATTGCCATCCTCAAAACAAAGTTTTAAACTTACCTTTAAAGCTACCAGGACAGCATGCGTTTTTGATTTCAGCCCCACAGTAGCTGAGCCTTGTTTCACGGCTTCCATGGCATATTCTATTTGATGAATTCGCCCCTACAGAATAAAATCAAAGGTAATCATTCTAAAATTAATCCTCTATATCAACTTTGCAATGTTTTTTTTGATTTACAGATTCCCCCCACCCCAACAGGTACGCTGACTGCATAACAGTTTAAGTCTACAAGCAACGTATTTCCTCTTTCGCAAACTCTTCACCACTAACCCACACAAATCTGGCTGTCTCTGAGACACTCACTATTGCATATAAAGAAACATACAAAAAAATTGAAAGGGTGAACAAGTCTGATGTTGTCAGAATCACAAAACTTTTGTCATTGTGTTAGATACTGATTCCACTGAAGACAATGCGATTCAAAGATGGAACTTCCAGCTGAAGTTGGACTTGTAACTTTTAATCGAGTTTCCTGAAGAAACGAGTCTTATGCAATTGTTGTGTCTCACCATCCATTCCCCAATAACTTCTGAACAAGTTATTAGTCAACTGCAGTAAAGCCTGAAAGAGGAGTAGAGGTCTCAAAGACAATTAATTCCCCCCAAGTTCTGCAGAGTCAGCCTGCAGCTTTGTGGGAAAATACGACGACATCCCTTTCAGTACTACCACGGAGGGCAAAGCAGCTAATTTCCCGCGCTCTAGTTGGCCAGCCTATTTCAAATAATCAGCATGGTCACTGCTGCTATGCAAGAACTGGAATTACCAAATGCAGCACACGGTTATCTCCTATCAGTTCCAATGTATTAAAATACAGCACACTGCTGGAGCTGTTACAACAGGAATGTGCTGGTGATAACGCAAAGAAAAATCACCTCGTATTAGTTCCATTTATGAGTTCCATTATGTATATACATATGGTTTGTAAAAGGTTTTTGATTTATTTATTTAGAGAAATACAAGGTCTCCTAGATGCATAGCATATCCTACATATAGGTATTTCATGTCCAAGAGCAGTGTAGAAACACTGTGACCCATCCAACAGATGTTTATCAACTGTCATGAATGACTTGCAAGGCTGGAAAGCCACGAAGCACTGCCCAGCCTTTAATCTTGTATCCCCTTCCCTTTAAAACAATATTGGAAAACATTCCCCCAAATGAAACATGATTATTCTTTGCTCCTCTACTAACAATGCCCAGAATTATTATGGTATCATATAACAGCCTCTGTGACCCAGCCACCTGCAGGAATGTGTGGAGCACTGATTTTAAACTGCTTTTATCAAAGTGCTGTTCATATTTTCAAGACAACTTATGAAGAAAGTAGAAATGAGTGTTGTTGATGATTTCATGATAGCTACTAAAAGCCTAAAAACTGTAAAAGTCTATTGAAAATAATTTTAAAGTAAGAGATGAAAAAATTAAAGTCTCTAATGCAGGATCTGTCAGGAAAGACAATCATTAAGAGGGATGAGAGGTAGATGTAGTTTTCCGATTTTGGATACAGAATTCTGACTTTTGACTTTTCAGATACTAAAAAGACATTAGTAACAGCCTCGACATTGTTTTTAAACTCTAAAAAATACTTGATAGTTAGGAAATTGAAAAAAACAGTCTAGAAGTGAAGACTAGAAAAGATAACATGCACAGTGGTGACCAGAGATGCAAAAAGATGCTGTAGCTTACAAATGTGCGTGACCAGAAGGAAAAGAAATACCAAATCTAAAATTCTTCTCCATAGCCACTGAGGAATTTTAAAAGCAACGCAATTTTTAAGATACCAGCACAGCAACAGAACGCAAACAAGCAGAGCAGACCTTCACTATGTAAAGAAGCAACTTGCCTGCATTAAGAGAGTTATCAGTATTACATTTACTGCAGAAACAAAGCTCAAAAGCATTAGGTGTTTCTTAGCCTGCGTCCTACGCGAGAGATGTGGCAGTGCCCGGGAGAAACGGGCAGCCTGGCTTCCCCTCCCATTGTCACCATCTTCAGCTCCCAGAGGTGCCTTTGTAAGTGGTGAGGGGAGGGGGGTACCGACATCATCGGTTGCAGGGAACGGCCTGTCACAGTTTCATTTGTGCAAAATTTAGGACTTATCACTACCAAACAAACTTGAAACCACAAACAAAAGTGAAGAGTGAAAAGAGCAATACAGACTGTTCTAAGGGATACACAAGGTACACACGGAATGTATTGAACATATGGAACGTGCACACGCTTATGCGCATGTGCGTGTCTGTGTGAACTGGACAGGGACAATTTCGCTGCATGTTATTTGCAGCATGCACTGAAGTTTGAAGGTAACAGTAAGTATCTGCACTGAACGTTTTCAAATGCACGTTTCCTTAACCAAAAGCTGCTGCTCATATCACTGGCACGTTCTTATATGTTAAATCTCCTCAAAGCTTTCATCATCCTTTGAGATAAACAAATGCATTTCTCAAAGCAGTTCAAAGCCATCTACAGCTATCATGGTACTAACTAAAGTACGTTCAAGATTATATTCGTGTAGGATGAAAAGCACCAAAAACGCTGTTTCAATATATTTGAAAATTTATCTTTCACAAAATAGTACCACGCGATGAAATTTTTCAGCAGTAATACAAACCCACAAACCAGTGATACAGTAGCTTTATAAATAACAAGCCGTATTGCTGTATTTAAAACAAGTCTTTAGCTTTACCAAATGTAGAAAAGGCTCCTATTTTCCATAAGATCCTTATCTTGAAGCATACATAGCAAAAGAAGAGGCAATTTACCACCTCAGCTGTGTCAGGCATTTGCTTCTAAAATTCTAAGATATCTATTCTTAACTCAGCACAGCCTCTGTAAGTTTTAGAAGAATATACGGCGTGAGACTGACATGAAACTGATTCAGAGGTAACAGGATTACCAATTCAAGTGCAAATCGCAATACAGCCTCGCACACAGGTAGCGTGAAGCCTCCTTAACATTACGCAACATGGGGAGCTGAAGATACCTGCAGCCGAACAGACTTCATCATTAAAGCACAATGCAACTTGCACTACAAAATAATATTGCATTTAACCTCCAGCATGTGCTAACTCTCAGTGCTATAAGCTTTATACTTAGCATTTATTTAACACGGATGCTTGCGAGCATTTCAACTTATAAAATTCAGATTTGCTTATTCATTCTGAAAAAAAAAATCAGGATTTCAGATTCAAGGCTTCAGGTTACTGTTTGGGTACAGTCATTGAGATGGGGGCTTCCAAGGCAGTAAAAACTAACCGATCAAAACGACAAACAGCCGCTGTTACGCCTTACTTGACGAAGTCAGTACCTTCCCACTTAAGCACTAAGCCTTAACTTTACTTGTGTCAATCTTTTGTACCGAACAGCTCGAACGAAGCCCTTGCAAGATCAATTGTAGGAGAATTCTTTCCGGCCGCTGACTAAGCATTCCCAACGTCAGCTATGGAACGAAAGAGAAAGCGAGGGCGCAGCAGCCTGGCCTTCGGGAGATGCAGCCTCAGCCCCGTGCTTTCAGGCCCGTTACTCACCACCTTCGCACTCCTCCCTGTAAAACAATGCCGATGGCCGCTCTGCCTCTCCGGCGCATCCAGGACGAGCGCCTGCGGTCACCTCGGCGCCCTGTGAGCTCCCGGGCCGGCAGAGCAGGCTCAGGGCCGCGGGCCCGCTGCTCCCGTTCCGGGCGCCGCGGCCTGCCGGCGGCCCCGCGGGCAGCCCGGTGCTGCCGAGGCCCCCCCGCGCGGTGCCGGGCGGCGAAGCGGGCCGAGCACGAAGGCCGGCTTACCTGGGGGCTCCACACGGTGACGTCGTTGTCGTACTGGTTGCGGAACTGCGGGCACAAAGGCACAGCCGTCAGCGCGGCCCGCGCCGGGGCCGGAGGCCCGGGCAAGCCCCGGCCGCGATCCCGCGCGGCCGCAGCCGGCGCCGTGCCGGGCAGCAGCGGCCGGGGCCGGGGCCGCCCGGGGAGGCCGCAGCGCGGGGCAGGCCCGGCCCCAAGGCCCCGTCCCCGCCAAGTGCTGACTCACGGCCCCGCTCCCCGCTCCCTTCCCTCTCCCCCCGCCGCCGTCCCCCCCGCTCGGCGAAGGGCCCGGCGGTGCCGCGGGCGCCGGCCCTGCCCGCCCGGCCCTGCCGCTCACCATCCTGCCTCCCCCGACGGCGGCGCGGGCTCCGGGGCGGCGAGCGGCAGCGCTCGGGCAGCGATCGCTCGGCCTGCGGGCGGCCAGGCGGCACCAGCCGCGCCCCGACTCACCGAGCGGGCGAGCTCCGCCCGCCCCCGCCCCCGCCCCGCGGCGCCTGCGCGGTTTGCTCCCGTCGCACGCGTTCCCCCTGCGGAGGTGCCGGGTCTGCGCCTGCTTTTTTTTTCCCTCCGTAGCACGGCCAGCTCAGGCCATGCCTCCTCACCCCCCGACTGATGAGTAACGTTCATGGTAGTATTCGACCTTTTTTTTTTTTTTTTTTTTTTTCCAATTTTAATATCGCTAACCATGATTATTTTCTTTTCAAAACGAGGGTTTTTGTGAGAGCAGAAGGCGAAAGGATGGAGAAAACTCCAGCTAAAGAAGGGAGGTGGGCAGTACTGGAGATAAAAAGGAGACTGGAAGAAGTGAGAGCTGCTGACCAGGGCACTGAAACAAAACAGAAGCCAAACTTTATACACGCGAAGGCAGGATACAAATGTAAATTATCCACGCAGTCAGAATTAAACGCGATCTTGTGCAGACAGCAAGCATACAAATTGTATATCTTGCTTCAGGAGACTAAAGGGTTTAGAGCTACTTATTCTGAAATCACTAGAAGCAGGTTTTAAAGCTGTATTTTTAGCCCTTGCCCTTTTATCACAAGCACAAAGCGTACAACTTGTTGGGCTTCCCAATCTGCAATTAAGTTTTCATACAGGGTCTATGCTAACAAAGGTTATAAGCTTAAGTAACTAACATAAAAAAAAAGGCTGGTAGGAGCAAAACAACAGCCACTGTTAATCAGATCTAGCAGACTGGATATCCTCTTATGTTTTGGAAAAAAAGTACAGGAAGCCTCTGAAATAATATAACAGTCAAATGACAAGCACAATTATGGATAATACTAGAAAATATCACTGTGTCTTAATTACAGCTAAGATGCGATTTCTAAGTGGGTCTTTTTGCTCTCACACTAAAGGTAGAAAACAAAGTGCTTAACAGAAGTGAATTGCTTACTGGAGCTCTTATTTTGGATGATTAAAATGTGTATACAATTGTAACTGAAAAGCGAGTAAAAAAAGAATTACTAGGAGAACTTCTATGTAGGGTTGCAGGACTTAAGCATGAAGACAAACAAGAATCAGGTGGTACTATATTTGTATGTTTTATTTTTTCAACAAGTACCCAGCTGCTGGAATCACGGTCACTCAAATCAAACCAGTATTGCGTGCGTACCTTTTGGTTATTGTGGGACCAATGATAACATTTCTCTTAGCACTGGTGAATTTGTACAAAACTTTTCACTGGAGAGGACCACAGTGTTGTCTAGAAAAGAAATCTAAACAGACTGATTTTAATTATCTAACTCGTTATGTTTAAGCTTTGTGATTAATAAAAAAACAATCGATGTGAAATAACTTCCTTTCTTCAACACTGTTTGATGTGCATTGAAACAGGATATATAAACATTTTAAGTGAGCTGACGAGCTTTCAAGTTACAGTGAACTTTCAGTAAATATTCCTGTAGTCTCTGCTATAATGCCATTCTGTAATAACTTCCTTACAGCAATAAGTGACTCCCGAAAGGTCTGCTTACTCCACCTGCAGTAACAGAACAATAGACAGATATTTCCTCTCTTTTGGCAAAAGTATATTAGTTTTCATAGAATGCTAAACTACGCCAAGACTCTATTGTTCTGTGTGTATACTGATAAGAACAGGAAGTAATGTTAGGAACCACATTTCTGGTAATAAAGAGGCAGGATTTTTTAAAACTTCACACTAGAAAATTAGATGAAATCTATACAAATGAATTTTTAGAAGCTGTATCAACTATTACATAGGTACATTAAATTGCAACTTCAGTATTTTCCTGCATAATTTTTTTTTTTAATGTATGGATAGAAAAATATATCCAAAACTTCAAGTTATAAAGTCCAGCTATTAAGAAATTCCTCAAAACCAAACTGGCTCAAGTAATGTGGCATTGAAAAATGTTGCACAGAAGCTTCTTTCCCTCCTTTACTGATGAGCTGGGCAAAGCAGTGAGGCACGCACTGGATGGAGTTTCAGCTGCTCTCCTGAGTGCTTGAGACAGCGTAACTGCTACCACATTCCCAAGGCAGCAACGCAGGAGGTTATCAGAGACAGGAATATTCTCTAGGAACCAGGAAGTGCTTACAGGGGAAGGAAGTCATTCACTTCCCTCTACTCAGTACTCCTGTGTCCCCCCCCTTAGGCTCAGTCTGAGCCCTTTACAAGCAGGTGCAATTCCAGTGCTTTTGCAGTTTATTTCTATTCACATCTTGGGTGCACTACCGTTTAAAAGTACAAAAATGAGAGAAAGGAATCAACAAGGCGAAATCAAATAGCTTTTTTTCAGTTAACGAAGTTATCAAAGCAAAAAAGCATTTATATATATATATTTTCCCAAATATACATATTACTGAACAGTTACTGAGATAAATGAAGTTTGTGGTTTTTCACTCATCTAAAGTTACGAAAATTTGATTGAAGGCCTTAAATTATGGTGTCAGTAAAATTTAAGCAATGGACAAGTGCTGTGTTGACCTCTGCACTTGGGAAAATGTCACTCCTGATATATTTAATGGTGTACAGTGGCCTGCATGAAGTGATCTGACAGTTTTAGACAGCTTCACAGGAGATAAAAATCCTTGCCAAAAGACTAGAGCAATGCAGGCATAGTTGACTGACACAGCAGAAAAATGTCTTCTTGTCACTTCTCCGATGCTGAAATTGGGTGCCATTAAAAGCAGCAGGTTCAAGAAAAGACAAGGATATGTACTGAGACATGGAATACCTGCACTGTGGAAATACTTGCAACTGAACACAATTTGGTCACAGATTCAAAGATCAGCTGGACAAATTCACACACAGGATGACTTTTCAAGCCACCTTGCAAAACTGCTGATACAATATTTGAATCAATTGCAGCAGGGAAAAAACAGCTAACCTAAAATGAGCATATAAAGTCTCAAGAGAAATTAATGATACTCTTTTGTTCTGTTACATTCCCAGCGTAGTTATAAACAGCATCTGACATCTGAGCAATGGCAGGCTGGCTCTGAAGAGATTAACATACAGGAACTAAAAGGGAAGGGCACTTACGCCCTCCCTACTGCTGATTCATTAGAGGAAATGACATTCCACCAAGTCCACCTTTGGGATACCACTCATGATCAATCTACATTAACCACTGTGCTGCTGAGTACTATGATCCTGTAGTTTTATGGTGTGTTGTTTTTTTTTTTTGGTTCCAACTGTAACACACCCAGCATCTGCACGTTTCATGCTGCCTAGGGACAGCAGACTGCAAACAAAAGAAAGAAAACTGTTGTGCTAAAATAAGAGACAGACTGAATTAAGGTGGCATCTTCATCCCCTTGGAAAAGGGGAAAGGACAGGGAGATAATGAAGCCACTCCTGGCAGATGGACAACTTATTACTGGCAAACGGCAGTGCTTTCACAAGTAGGAATGGGTGTACCACTGTAAGATTCAAATCCATTAATTTCTTTAGCCTGCATTTCATGACTTGTGTTGTACAGCTTTCTCCAGTAAGTAGCTGGCTACATATAAGAATAAGAGTATTATCAGTTAATCTCAATATTCAACAAATAATAATAATAATAAAAAACATTGTTTAATATCTAGTAAGTGTTGGGAATCTGACTATTACTACTGGGAGAAATAAGTGGTCAATATTAGCCTCAGGAGACTTGAAAGGTACTATTTTAGCTAAAGAAAATGAATGGAGAAAAGGTCACAAGCCAGGCAAAGTGACAGGCCACTCCTATAACAGGTGGCATAACCAAGAACATGTGGAAACAAAATATTAGAAGCTGCTATGAAATAACATTGATGCTATATAATAAGTATGCCAGCATACCAGCATACCAATAGAAGCTACAAAATACCACTATTTCATATACTGCCTTTCCATTTTGCCATTGCAAATTTAAATATTAGGTAACTAACAAACAACAACAAACAAACAATAAAAAAAGAAATTATTAATGAAACAAAAAGTTTTAGGCAGTCTTTGTTGTGGCTTTGTAACAATGCTACACCTGTTAAAGTGAAATGTGGGATGTTGTAAGAAACTAAGAATAGCAAAATCTCGAGACTTGTACAGTTTAGATCTTTTTTGTATCCTATGGTCAAAGTACATTTGATACTCAGGTCAACGAGGCCAACAGAAGAAAGGGTGGATATGCTTTTCTGAAAATTGAGTACAAGACTCTTAGAAATGATAATCAGGAAAATGAGCAGACCTTGAAAAGTAGTCTTCACTCCCCTACTAAATCTTATTCACTGTAGTCTACAAATACATAGGGCAGAAATAGCAATCACATGTTTTAGAAGACCCTTTAATTAATATGCCATATTTAGTAGGATTACATTTAAACCTAATTTAGTCTCAAGTCACCACGATTCATCATCACCTCACATTAAACTCTTACATTTCTCAAGCTGATGATTTTTGTCCTTTGATTTTAATGCTATGAACCTGGATCTCAATATATACAATAAAACTGGGCTTAATAATGCCCCAAATACCATTATTCAGACAGAAATATGAAGCCAACGTTCCATCTTCATGAACATTTTATCAAAATAAGGCTACTTAAGATTAAATTGGATATTGTTACAACACATTCAGGACTGTACATTTTGATTTTTGGTGTTTTTTTTTTTTGAGAACTGTCTTACTCTCTTGACAATGCAAACAGTCTATACTTGGAAGCAATACAGCTAATAAATTTACTTCTTCATTAATGGCTATTTTATAACATCTAGAATTAATTTTAAGCATCTGCATTGGGCAGTCAAATATGATGACATGTCCATCAACTAAGTTAAGACTGACAGCAAATATTTCTGACAGCTGCCATAAACATACATACTTGACCCTAGAATTATTTAAAGATGATCTCAAAGGCTCTCACAAAGAAAAAAAAAAAGAATGAATCATTTTGCATTTAGTACCGTAAATAGGAAAAATAACTTGTCTCTATAAAAGATGCCAAATTCCTCTCCTATTCTTCTGCAAGTTCTCAGGAGAGGTACAGACATCATTTCTCTATGAGACATCATTTCTCTATGACAGCCTTGCATTTATGTTGCCAAAGGCATTTTTTAACATTTTTTAAACTACTGACCAATTTAAAACACTTCAATATTCTGTCATGAAAAATGTTAGCAATGTGAGATTTTAAAGCTAATTCCTAATTTTTAAAAAATCCATAGCTTTTGTGAACTGACATCAGTTGCCCTTTTTGGGAAAGGACCTCTGAACAACTAACCTTGCTTGATCATCACAGCTGGTTGAGAACGATCAGGCAATCTTGAGAGCAGGACAAAATAATCCATGTGTTAAGAGAACTGCAGAAAGGAGCCCGGTTCTTTCTGTCCAATCCTGGAACAGATAAGGGGAACAAGGTTCAACACAGCAGAGCTGTTGTAGCATATGTTGGTCATAGGAATAGTTTTGATTTGTAACTTCTTGTTTGAATAAATCAAACTAAATTATATTTAATTTGAAATTCATGCAGATGTTATTGCTAGTTCTTTCTTGGTCTTGAAATTTCTTCATGCCCAGTGAGGGTTTCTGTATCATATACATTAATTATATAAGAAAAATATATTTTGAGCTATAATTTACTTGCTAGTCTAGAAGGTGTGATTTAAACTCTGTATATTATATTGTCTGAGACATCAAATGATGGTGATAATTCTTCAGGTGTCTGTTATGGGAGTATTATGAAACACCTTATTTACTTTTACAAAAATCTGTTAAGCTTTTTATTTCAATGAAAAACCAGTAGTTATTTTAAGGGTCTGAGCATAAAAGCACATTTTCAGCATGCATATTGGCAAATAAGCTATTTCAAATATATTAATTGCTGCTGTTGACTCATTTTTAGATTTTTGATTATGAATAAAACTGAATGAAAACCAAGCTGTCAAACATTCAACAGTAGATACATAACTTTCTGAGACAGACATATATGAATTACACGAGTTCATGATTGAATACTGTGTCAGTTATATTAATGATGAAATTTTTCAAAATTTCTACCTGTGAAAGAAATAACTATAATTGTCAGCAAAAGTTGGAAACCACAGAGTGATAAAGAGACAGAGAGAAATCCTTTGTAATCCATGAGAACACTAATGGATCCTATTTCCTTACAACAGACATTATTGTCATATTAAATTAATGGCTAGACAAAGTATTACCTTCTTAGTTATGCATTTACATTCCATAAATATTTTACAATGAGTACTTACACATGGATTGCACAATGAAAGGTTCACAGAGTGTTTTTGCACTCATCTATTGTTGCCAAAATTTTCTGCTTGAAAAATGGAAATGCATTCACATACACAAATAAATTTGCCAGAGGCAATTAAGCTACGTTTTTTGTATCATTTAAAACTGAGGAAAGACCACCCTAGGAATGACTTAACATTCCTTGCAAGACATTAAGGATTTGCATGACACTTAACTTTACAGGCATTTTCAAGTGCTATAGGAGTATTGAACTTATTGTAATATTCAGTTACTATTTAGGCAACAATTCTGGTTGTTCTTCAAAAAGTGACTCAAACCATTCATAGCATGGATTCAGTTTTTGATTAGGAATGACTACAATACAGAATTACTATGAAGGAAAAAAATAGATGTTTGAGTAAGCTTTAGTCTTAAAAAATCTTGCTGTCATCAGCCTTTTCTTTTTCTAGTATTTGCCAAGCTCCTAATTTTGCTACATGCATTTTAACAGCTTTGCTGTCATTCATATCCCTGGTTTTCATAGTACAAATTTTGTTTGGCACTGCCATCTTTATTGCATATATTCCAAAACTAACAGCGATGGGAACAGAAACCTAAGCCTGTCCTGACAAACGTAAGATAGGTTCTGGCAGCATAATGTCCATTGTCTTCCACTGTTCTCGCAGATGACTGAGCTCAGACAGTGCATCATACATGCCTAAATTGTGAACAAATTCCATTGATGTAAGGGTGGTTCTAAATCCAGAGTATTTGGTGCAACCCTTGGCTCCTAAGCCCAGTCTATGGAAGGATTCAGTGAAAGGCCTGAAGAGCTCTAAATTAATTCCAGTCTTATTATAACCCTGTCTCGAAATCAGCTAGTATCTAAAAACCTCTGCACTGGTTATTAGCATATCACTATATAGTCAACACATCTGCACAGCTGGCTTTGATTTTAAGAACTATATATCAGCTAAATTTGTGACTATTTATGTCATTCACAACAGGTTCTCTAGCACTAAAACATTTTTGAGATGTTCTTATCACATCATTATAACAACAGGAACAATTCTTCAGACAAACAGAAGATTCCATATGTGAAACATGGAAAATAATTTTAAGAAAGGAGAAAATCAGAAGATCTTTGCATTTGTATAGACCCTTTCAAGTATCTTATAGTGATTAATAAAAGCAGGAAGATACTTTTGAGCTTGAAAATTGAGTATGTGCCTCTAGATTTTGAAAAGCAACCTGTGACTGAGGTTATCACTTTCTGGTTATGCAACTCGAAATGCGTTATGGTGATACAATTTCCAGAAAGTCCTGGGCACCTCCTTGTTTCATAGTGAGCAGTAAATATATTCTCACTACTGACTTTATACAATATTCAGTACACATTATTTAGATTAATTTCTTCAAAAGTAGCATTCTTACCACTAAAGCAAAACATTAGGTTAATTTGTTTAGGATCTTACCCAAAAAACATTCACACAATGCAATTTAAAGTATGCCCTGGTGCTGCTTCCTTATCAGTAATTACCAATCTTCACCCAGGTATACATAGGCTTGCCGTATATCACTGATGTGATAGCAACATGTTTCTAATGCTAATCACGCTCATCATCCATTTCTTTAGGTATTTTATTCTTCAAAATATATTCAACTTCAGCTTTAAAATCCAGTTTCTAAATTACAATCTTTGCATCATCAATGATGATTTTTTTTTTCGCTTTGACTTTAGTATAGCCACGGTTTTAATTATACTTGGGACATGTAGTTTGTGTGAGTGTATTTCTCCAAATTTCACACCAGAAGCATTCACATTATGAATTTAAAGGATTAAACTATATCCTGGACATCAACCTACGGGAACAAATCTGTGAATAGTCCTTTAGCCTAAATCTGATAAACCATAAAGAAGGAAAGAAACTCTAAAATACAACAGAAGTCAACAGAAAAACAACTTTGTTATGCACGTTTGCATTTTTACAAAAAGTTTTAAGAATATAACATTTGCAGCTGTAGCGTATGAGTAAAATGACAGCAGTGCTTCATTGCTTTGGAGTGGTTTATGTTCCCTGTAACAGGCTTTTGAGCAGTGGTATCAAATTGACCAGCTTTCTCTGGTTACTAGCCAGGGAGGAATGCAGTATACTATCATTTCTACCAAGTCCAGCGAACATGAATTTCACAGAATGTTTCTCAGATCAGGAAATGTCATTTCTTAAGTTGCATTGCTGCACATGCATATCTCCATTTTATGGTCAGTAACTTTGGTCAGTATGGTCAGTAACTTTTTCTTTAAAAGTCACTAACTTTAAAGTTACTAACTTCTAGAAAACTAAAAAAGTTTTCTTTAAAAAGTTACTAACAGTTTTTACACAAATCTAGCTTTGTGTGCATTCTTCCATACTTTTACTTTCGTAATGCATACTTCTTCCCAAGATCTCAATAGCATAAGTTGTGAAGGACCTGTGATAAACATTTGACAAGCACTTAAAAGTGTAAGTACTGTTTCTGACCACTCAAAAAGTGCTCAGAAACAGAGGAAAAAACTACCATGTTCAGATCGTACTTGAAAATTGCTTCATGAAGGAGACAAAAATACAAATCCTTCAATATACAATTACTACAGTATCAACAAAGCCAAAGAAGCCACCAGCTTGGAAGTGCTGTGCTGAAACAGCTGTCAAATAGACTGAGCTGCCAGAGGAACCCAGCTCCATCCAGGAAACAGAGACAATGAGGCCAAGGAAAGGGAAATTGACTTTTCTGTGTATCACGTGGCGAATTAAGTCTACTTAGCCCAATACATTTGCCTCTTATTTGTTCCTCTATTAATCAAGGTATTTCTCTGATGGCCAAATAAATAGTCTCTGGGCATTAAAAAAAAAATAAAATTCAATAATGAAGTTGAATTCAATAGAGAAGTTGAAATCTTCATGTCAAGTCAGCCTTATGTTCATACTTAAGAGATATTGATGTGAAGGCAATGGCTTGGGTTGCTGTACTAGAAGACAGCAGATTTTGGCATTAGTGCAGATTCTGAAATAAGTGCTACTTACTATCAGCTAGCTTTAGCTATTAATGTGATCATAATTACCATTTTATCTTCCAAACAACTCTGAAGATTAGAAAATGTGTGGTTGAAATGATTGTGCCTGTCTCATTTAACAGTTGAATAAACAGCAGGTCTGGAAGACATTCTGGAGGTGGCATTGCCTATTCATGTCCAAGGAAAGAGTCAGTGTTGATTAACCATATTCTTCAAGAGAAGTGTCCAGAACACTCTCCCAAACTTCCTGCCTGTGATATGGATGCTTCAAATGACCTAATCTATTTTTCTAACTCATTCAAGAACCCAGGCAGATTGCTAGCAGAAACATCTCACATATGATGCTTTACTGCTCAGGAGGACAGCATAGCTCCCTGATCTCAAGTCACCCAAGGACAACTTCTAGCCAAGAAAGCAAGCATCTGTTACAAACACCTTAAAGAATGGGTAATTAGATAATGATATTGCCTAGACTCAGCCACAAGCCTGTAGTTTACAAGCAGTCGAAGAGCAGATAGTCCTTCCACTTCTGCTTGCTTCTGGTAAGATGTTCCAGCTCACACCCTCTACAGTGTGTAATGTCCCTTTGTAACGGATGCTAAGGAATCATTCTTTATAATTGTTTCATTCTCTCTGGGAACTCAGAAGCCAAGGAAATTGCCTAAGAAATAAGGAGGAGGTGAAAGCACAGACTGCTGTCCCTGCTGCGTCAAGCAAGGCTCGCAGGATTCTTCTAGATGACACATCACCCTCAATAATCAGAGCGTCCAACTTCCGGCACACATCTTTAGGCAGTAATCAGACAGTAACGTTAGGCAAAGCTTCTGGCAAAAATCTTTAGGCAGTATCTTTAGGCAGATAAAGGTCAAAAGATCGTCAAAGATCTTGTGATAATAGTATGAGAACACAAGTCAGTTCCAAACGTGGAACTTAAGTGAGACTGAAGTCTTTTATGGAGCACAAGTAACTCAGGAGTTCTCAGAAAAGTAGCCTTGGATGGTACTTAAGCACTGAGGGGATTGTGAAGATCTAGAGCACAGGGAGATCTTCCTTTAGGACATTACAGTACTCTGGTATTAGAGCTCTCTTTGGAAAACAGGTACTAGGAAGCTGCAGGTCTGGCAAGCCTTTCCAACTGTCCCACATTGCTGCCAGGTACTAAGGTCTTGGTCAGCAATCAGAGGGAGAAACGGAAAAAGATGTCAGATTTCTTATCAGAATAACAGGCTTTCCAGTCCTGGAACATATTGTTTGCATTCTACGTCTAAATAATTTAGATTTGTATTTGTGAACTCTGTCCAGTGATTAAATAGTTCTAATATATGGAACATACCTGATTCTGCAGGTTGACGTTACACTTATTCACATAATTTCTTATAACTTATAATAATTACAAGTAATAAGTATAATATAATTATATATACTTATAATAATTAATACTTCTTATTACTTATTTACACAATTTCTGCAAGTCATTTTGTCATTTAAGGCTAACTTTCCAAGTAACTGGTAAAGCACAGCCTGATTTCACAAACGTTTCATAAAGACACCGTAAATAACTAATGCCCATTTTTGAAAATAGTTTAATAATCCTTCACATGAACACAAAGACAAAATAAACGTAGTTAATGCATAGTACTCTGGCAACTGGAATCATTACCTCACATACAGTAAAATAAATGATTATATACATTTATGTCCCAAGCCAATATATTTCCATATCTGTTATTAAAAACTACTTTTAGCTAGATGTCTCAGAAGCGTGATCCTGCTTCTAGATCGTTACTGCCTAAAGCACCAGTATAAAAAACATCTACTAAAGCAGCATTCCTGCCTGTCCTCTCTAAAGCTCTTTTATTTTGCTGGGCAGTGTACAGAATCAGGCCTCTCACCTCAAAATCTGAATACTCCTCAGTTATTTTAATATCCATGTCAGATTATTGTATTTTACACCAATTCAAAGTTGTTCTCTTCAGAAATATGTGAATTGCACCATTAGATTTGGTGAAGACCTACTTGTGTAGGAGGCCTGGCTGTGGAGATAACTGAATAGGATATATCCCAGGTTTTCATTTAACACTGTCACTGCTCCAAGCACATTTTAAAAATTCCAGAAAGGCAGATCCTAAACTATAAAATGCATAAACAGAGCTTGGAGAATGATTTTTTTTCCTAATATATCAGAAAGCATTAAAAGTTTAACTAACCATTTCCTTAAATTGGGAATGCTGTTTTCCTTCTTCCCTCTACCCCTTTCAGAACTTGCATGAAAAAATGTTGCAATCACATAGGAAGGGGACACATTAATAAATCAAGGAAAACTACATTTATGTGTAGAAAATAGATTTCTCAATTTCAGCATTAAAGAAAGCAAACATGCCAAATGTAAAATATTTTAATTAATAGGGCTACTTAAGCAACTTCCCAGTGAGTAAACTATAGCAAAAGTAAAGAACATAAAATCTAGCTTAAACGCAACCTTTAGCAATACCTTACATCTGATGTTCACTTTTAAACATAAAATGCCTCAGAACTAATAGCAACAATTTGAATCCATGATGTGAGCAACTTCAGTCAAAGTACGTCACTCAGCTTCTTTGGTATTTGGCTAACTCCCAGGTACATAGCTGTTTTGGCATTTTTATATATCAGATAATGAAAGCAGTGTGTAGTGTTTTAAATCCCAGAGGTTGCCTGCATCTATGAGACCTACAGTTAGCAAACTGCTACACTGCAATAAGCCTTACAAGAATTAAGTACTAAAAAACAAATGGCCAGGAACCACGAACTTTCAAACCATTATCTGGCACGTGCTAGCATATTAAGCAGTAATTCTTAGGAATTATAGATTCTTTGTAATTAGCAGCAGTCACAGAGAAACTGATTATAAATCAGCAAATTTTACAAATCTGCAAGTAAACAAAACTGAAGGTAAACATAGTGCACACGTTCACTTCATTTACTAATCGTACTATGTTTGTTCATTATGCTTTTTTTCTCTAGCAATATGTTGCCCTAATATTAATATTAAATAAATATAATTCTAGTTAAAAAAGACATTTTGAATATAGCAGTACAAGTAATCAAGTAAATGTTGCACTGCAGTTTACTGTGGATCACTGCTAGGGAAGACTGTCAGTGAAATTCACCATACAATATCTATTCCTCTGGAAAAACAATATTTGAATACTAAATAAATAAAATCCCTGTAATTCAGTTTATGACCAATGTTATGATAATAGTTATGATAAAATAAGGCACATGCTTTTCAAGTAATTTGCAATTGATTTGACATTTTTTTTCCAAATCTAAATAAAATGCTATCAAGGCCGAACTACACAGGTTTCTAGGTCTCAAAAAACTCTCCAGACTTATTTCCATGCCTCCATAAACTATCACAGCAGGAATCATTATGGAATGGTTTAAAGGATATTACAATAAGAAATCAGTTAATGATGTAAACTTAAACATAGTTCTTTACGGACAGAGTGTTTGAGTTTGGTATATTAAGCATCAGTCATAGCTAACTAGTTATTACTAATCGAACGTAAGTGCAAAGATATCGTAATGTAAACTTCTGGGTTTCAGTGATCAGCTCCAGTAAAACCTATTGCTGTGCCCAATTCCCTCTCTTTCAACGTCCTTTCCTCTCAGGTTGTTGTTAATTCAAACAGAAAACCTCCAAAGCAACAAAAGAACCATTCTAAATGTGTTGCTTTTGCGTTTGCGGGTCAATTATTATTCTTTCATTGCAAGAAAGATCAAACAGGTGCACGACTGCTTCTACATCATTACTTTGTACCCAGGTATGCCAGACACATTCTAGTTGTAAATAAGCACATAAAAATTAGTCAACTGAAAGTTAATACACTTGCATTACCTACAGATTCAAAATTTGACAAGTTTCCATAGCATACTCTCATTTTTGCTTACAGTCAATTCAAACGTTTTTAAAAATAGGGGAGAGTATTTTTTATGATTGACTAGTCTTTGCTGCTTGGGTAAACCCCACATTGATTAGCAGTGTTTTCTAAAAGCTCCTATTTACTCTTTTGGAGTATCACCTAAGAAAAACGACCATCTTGGAAACATTTAAATACATTTTCACATCCAACTGTTCTTCCTCTTCTTACTGTAAAACTATTCGTAAAAGTAATAGGCACTAGTTTTGAGCAGAAAAATAGCTGGATTTAATCATCGTGTGATTTATCTGTTACTCAGTCTTGTGAAACTGCCATCTGCTTCACCTACATATGTTTGCCTTTGACAACTAAATACAATCCCTCCGTTTGGAAATAATTACGATGCATCACTATATTACGCAGACAGGACAAAAGCAGCAAACCCTTCAAAGTTACAAAAGCATTTCGAGTCTGTATTTGGTGTGCAGTTTCTGATGTGGTAAATTCAGGCTCTGAGCTGTCTCAAGCCCAAAGTAAGCTTTTCTGTGTTCAGAAATTGTGAATGCTGAAAAGGGAGGGGGAGCTTCAGTTCAGATGCTAAAAGCAGGCTGATAAATTACTGCGATTGTACACAGTACTGATTATGAATGCCAAAACAGTCCTGTTGGATTATATAAGTAAGAAAGGTAACTTTTAGCTAAATATGTGGACTTAAATGCAAATAGGCAAGATTGCCAAGACAAGTTGTTTGAAATGAGAACTCGTTCACTGAGTGTCATGACTTCCTGGACAATATACAAGTTTCAGGTTACGTATAACGAACAATTTGGTCTTAACAATTAATCAAAATAAAATTAACCTAAGAGATGCTTGTGCATTGCTTAGCTTTTAGAGGACAGACATAAAACACAAATTTATCATTTTAAAACCAGACAATTTCTGTCTCCAGCCACAGTTTATTCCGGTCTGCTTTTTTACACAGCTGAATTCTTTCTGTGGCTAGAAGGACAAAATACTTCCACATTAATGAGCTAATCAGCTTAATTGCATAAACTTGCCTTTGTTGTTTTTTTTTTTTTTTTTTTTTTAATCTCAAGTTGAATCTCCAGAAGAAATAGTTATGCAGTCACCATTACAGGATTCTGTTATTTTTTCTCATAAAAGGAGAAATGTAAAGTTTTTTTTATTTTTGTGTTCTTTTTCTGGAGATTCATTTACATCGACTTACATAAGAGAGCATTAAATATAATGAACTTCTGAATATATTAATGCCTGCAAGGCTTTCCTGCACATAGCTGAATCACACAGTACAGCCAAGCAAACAGTTAGGATGATACTTGAGCACGTGCTGAAACACAGGCCGGACTCTGAAGAGGTACAACTGGGTTTGTTTTATGCCTGCTGACAATATAATGTAATTTTAGCAATTTAACAGAATTCTAATGAATGTTAATTAACAAGAACCTGTCTCAATGATTTAGGGTCAATACAGTAGGTACCAAAAGACATGGAAATGAGAGAAGCTGACTGAATGATTCAGCTCACTTTTATCACCACCATCACCCACAATAAATGACCAGGCTTGGACCGATTTTGATCTTTTTCAAAATATATTTATGCATATGATGCTCATGTGTAAAGTCAGACTTCTCTGGAAAAACCAAACCAGTTCCCCAGTCAGATTTAATCTTCAGTGGTATTAATGAGCAGAGTCCAAAAAATGCCTCTATTTCAATTCAAGAGAGAAATTTCAATTAGCAAGTAAGGGAATGAATTACCATAGAAATATTAGTGTGTATTCTTAAGTTTAATGCTATTTCACTGAATGTGTAGATTTTATAATAAAATATGATTTAGCATAAAGTAAACTTTTTATAGTGAGATGCTACATATGAAGCCACCTATTTTATTAATCTTCAATTTTGCTTATAGGATGACAAATTTTACTCAGTTTTGAGAAAGTAAAAATGTCAAAAGTTTCATAATTGAGAAATTTCTGCATTTTTATTATCAACAAATTGAACTCTCTCACTATTTTCCAAATAAATAAGCTCATGTGAAACAGCAGTACCATATATAATTGTTCAATTCTCTAATATCTTAAAGGCAGAATTTTGACAGCTATTTGTTGAACTTGATAGCCTGTTATCATCATTTTTATTAGGAAACAAGCATCTGAAATCACTGGTACTTTGGGGGGGAAAAATCAACCAAAGACATTTACATTTACTTAATGGGCACCAGAAAAAAAGATTAGAGACAAGATAAAGGTGTGTTGTCCCAGTTTTTCTTCAGACTTAGAGTATTTAATAAGGTTGATGCAATAGTTCTTCTGTTCACTGATTGATCCTCAGGTTTGTCACTGCTGAGCTATATCTCCGAGCCTGCCATCACACTGATGTTCTGATATTTTCCATCTCCAGAAATAGGAAGTCTCATCTAACAATGCCCTATCACACCAGCTCCATATTTCCAGTGAAAATGGAACGCCCATACTTTTTAAACTGACTAGTGCTGTATCTGCTAGAGACATCTTATCATACAAGGAACATTTTTTCACAACTTCTTTCCAGTTTTCTTTGTCGCGTGTCTGTTTTTGACAAGTTAAACTCACAGATGCACTCTGTAGTAACTTGGTCTTTCCTGTCATATGCTGAAGATCACAGTGCTGTGACTTACCTTTGAACCTGACTGCTTTGCTTCATGTGGAATGCACCAGAATCTCTCTTCTCACCCTTAGACATGACAAATACATCGACTCCTCACTGCAAGTACAATGACATCATGCATAGTAAATACACTCCCAGAAGACTCTTTTCCTGTATTTTTTTCTCCACTTAGTAGCTACATGAGTATCCTTCATTCATTTTTTTTTCCATTATATCTGTTTGCCTGTGAACCACTGCAGATCTCTCTAGACCTTTAGTGCTGAAGACATACAACATCAACTTCTAAAATACTCGTATCCTGCATTTAAAAGACAGCACATTACACAGGTATGTTTGAAATCATCCAGCACCTAGTTGCATCCTTAAGCCTCCAGCTGCAAGCACTCAGTGAGCACACGCTTCTACAGTTCACCAGCCAGAGAAGCCACAGTGCTTGCCTCAGGACAACTTCAGAATGGTAACACGTAGCACTGGTGTTTCTCCAAACATTGATTCAAGTTTGGTTAAGCCTTTTGATTTCCCTAAGGGAACTGCACTTGTACGAGTATGCATGTGTTTTCTAGGGGTATGGTATTTCTTTTGTTTTCTTTGCTAAATGATTGTGGTTGTAATAATGCCGTTTCTTTATTTAAGCATCTAATGTAAAACTGATAACAAAGTTGAGGTAGATACAATTACTGCGTACACCACCTTAACTGTCTTTGCATTAATTTACAAATTAACTTCCCAACAAAAGTCTAATGTTCAAAGAAATAAATAACAAAATACAGCTAACATTTCCACAAAGACATCTACAACTGCATTTACAAGACAGCAGGAATTCATTCAAATGTTTTGGTTACACACAATTTAAAAAAATGTTTTGCAAAAGTCCAATTCACTTCTGATTACTGCAGCCTACAGACAACTTCCTCATAAACAAGAAAGAAAGAAAAGCAGTAACTGTAACAGCTCACTAGCTCAGAGCTCCAACACAAGACACATCCTCTGTTCCCACCTTCTTTTTAACCACCCTCACACTACACCAGCAGTCAGGTAGTAGCAATTTGTTCCTTGAACAAGGCATCAATTCACTCATTCTTCAATTATACAGAAGAATTTCTAAGCAAATGAACCCAGATGACAATTAGAAAGCCGAGCTATTTAAGCCATGTAGCTGGTTTTAATTTTTTGTGTTTGTTTGTTTCCAATTTCAAAGCACACTTCGTTTAAATAATTCAGTACATCTAAATACATTATTCAAAATGAAGCTTAAATATGACAGGTATACTTTGGCTAAGATAAAGTTCCATCCTCAAGAAAGCTATCAACAATAACTGAGACAATTTTGTAACAGAAACACACAAAGAATTTAGAAAGCACTGATGGCTCTCATAATTTGCTGCAATGCTACCTTGTGAAAGGTTCCAAGTTAGGCACCATAATGTTAAAACCTTTCCCCATGTTCAAAGTGCAAGGTCTACAGTCAGGACACAATTATGTACCGTTAGATGTAACTATTATTACTTTGATGAATAGACTATGGAAGGCTTGGAGACAAGCTTGAAAGATAATTTCTTAAGATTTGATTAATCTTTCCATGCTAATACAAGAGAAAGCAGAAAATGGTTTCCTGAAGTGAAGACCTGGGCAACTGCATCCAATGTTATTAAACAGATAACAAAGTTGTCCACAGGGTGAGAAACTCATCAGAATCACAGGACTAGATGAGGGAGGAAGGAAGGATCAGATGTTTGTATCTGATGTGTCTGAAGAAGGAGACAATAAAGGTACTCACAGGTAAAAACCATAGCAATTCTGAATAGCGCAGGAATTTCCCACATTCCAGCATTACAGGGTACAATAGCCAGGACACGGCCAAAAAAAAAAAAAAAAAAAGTGCAGCACAGACAGGAGGGAATGATTAAAACTTAGAAATATTCCATGGGATGAAGTAAGGTTCTGGATGCACACGTCAGAGAAGAGAAACAGGCCAGAGATGATGCCAAAATTACAGCTTTGAATGACAACAGTTATGGTTATACTCTGTTCTTTCCAGTTAGAAGGTTTTGGAATGGAGAACAGACAAAGGAAACAATAACTATTTTGAAATATCATAGCCCAATTTTCATTAGAAACTTACGAACCAGCACCTAAAGACATTTGTTTGTATATACATGCAGTAGTAGCAAAAACCACTGCCAAAAGGCAGATACAGGTATTATACAGTACCATAAGAATAAACCAGAATTGCTAAACTATTTTCTTTTGTAGGTGAAACTGTAAAATGACAAAGAAAAAGACATTACCTGAAATTAATGTCTTCACTACAACTTAAATACTTCGTCTTTTACTGCAACATTTTCTGTATTCAAGGAATATTGACCTACCAGTGGGCAAATGAAAAGGTACTTCTTTACCCTTAAAATTTTTCTCTCACAAGAAGAAATTTAGTTAATGCTCCTAATGATAGATGCTGTCTTACTCAAGCCAACTTTTCCTTATACTGAAATTGTTCACGATTAGACTGTAAATTACTCAGGACAGGGATCTATTAATAGTCATATCCTTTTACAAATGAACATGCTAAGACGAGTATTGTTAGGCAACAGGGATGCTACGAGAGAAAAAAGCATACTCCCATAAAATGAGCTGTGAAGACATTTCTTCAGGGTGTTTTTGCACAGATGTACCATTGAATTAAAAGCTAATTACTTCATGATAAATGATCTGAAGACAAATAAATAGTAAGGTGGTGGAGTATGCTGTTGATGCTAAGTTACTGAGGGCAGAAAAAGTAGCTAGAGCAAGCTGAGCAAATCTGCATACAGCCTCATAAATGCATATGAAGGTCAAATTTAAGGTAAATAAGCATAAAGTGCACAGGGAAAAAAATAATCCTATCCTTGAAACTATCTATCAGCTGTAGATGTTAACACTCAGAAAAGATATCCTGTGATCTATATAGTTAATGCCATGAAAACAATGTTCAATGTCTGTTCAA
The DNA here is from genome assembly GCF_040182565.1 of Anser cygnoides. NCBI lineage: Eukaryota > Metazoa > Chordata > Aves > Anseriformes > Anatidae > Anser > Anser cygnoides. Next base: position 4,306,880 of record NC_089877.1, read on the forward strand.
CAGAACAACACTCAAAACTCATCAGTTTATCCACTTTCTTTCTTCCTTAACAAAACAAACAAGACTACAGAAATTATAAAGAACTCAATAATGACACGAAAACCATTATTTTGGCTCAGCATAAATCCATCTGCTCGTGTCTTGAGTACTGTAACTCCTTGTTTCCTCATCAGCAACAGCATATACTAGTGTTCACAAAGTACAAAATAAAGAGATGATCTGTACCATATGAAAATATCAGATAGACTATAACTCCTCTGCTTGGAAAACACAAGACTCACAAGACTGGGGAAAGATATAAAATCACGAACTGAAGAAAAAAGATGACTTGATAGAAACTGTTATCAATTAAGACAGATAGCAAACACGAAAAACATTTCACACAATGCAGTCAAGTTGTACCGAGTAAGGACCTCCTTCCTGCAGTACACGGCAGATGCCAAAAGCCAACGTGGACTTAAAAGTAAACGAATACATAAATGGTTGTGCAAATTCATGGAATAAAAATGCACTGAGGACTGTGTTAAATATAAGACACCACTTCTGATTCAGAAAGTGCTAATGCCACAGTGGGTTGCATATGGGGTATTAAGGGGTCATATGATGTCCTATCTTTGTACTCTTCCTTTGTACACTTTCCAATGCCCACTGCTATAGTTGCTTATATTCACATACGATATTTCTGTGAAGATTACAATTTCTGTGAAATACTATTTCAGGAATGCATTTATTTATAGCTGAATTCAACTGAATCAAAAAAGTGAAAGAGCTATGCAAAATAGCAAGATTTATCTCAGCCTTGAAAACATTCACATATACACTTGATTGCAGGCTAATTGGTGCCAATAATGTGTGAATAAAAGTAAATGCAGGATTATTATCCCAAAAGGAAATTCACATACTCTATTTTGAAAACTTTTAAACCAGGAAACTGTACAATTATACTGGCTGTAAGCGTACCAAGACGGGACAGAATTCCTTTTTCTTTTTTTGGGAAAGCGCGTAGGAGGTATTTCTAACAGAGGGAGGCCTGTGACGGCACTCAAGTTCCGCCGATTTGCCTTTTGAAATACAAACCACTACTTATTTCCAACTTCTTACGTACAGAAGTTACTCTGTTCGTCACTGCACATTGTACTCGCTGTCAGTGATCACGCTGGATGAGTTCTGCACATCGTCAGCCCTTAGGCCCGGACCCTGCAGCTTCCTGTTACACCGCGGCTTCAGCGCTGCTGGCAGGCAGCAAACTGCAGGCACGGCCGCTCAGCCGCTTCCACAGCCAGCCTGGTTCAGCAAGCCAGCAGAAAGCGCCATGTGGGACTTACCTGGCCTGGTCTCTGGACCGACTTATGCCAAGCGGCACAGCGCTGTGTGGAAACGTGTCCCAAAGGGCACTGCAAGTAACGAAGGGGCTAAAGACGCAGAGTTATAATCAGAATGTTAAAACCCCAAGCAGTTACAGTTAAGGAAAACGAACGAGCAGGATGAACGAGCTGTGCAAAAGCCCACCAGCTGCCTGTCTTCGCCTACTGCAGCCCGAGCGCCGCTAGCAGCCTGGTCCGAACCGACGGCTGTGCTCCGCTCCAGAGGGGTTAGCGGTAAAAAGGATCAAACCTGGGCTGGAGACGGGGTCTGACCTGCCAGCTCAGTTAATGAGGGCTGAAAAAAGCGCAGAAAGCTCCCCTACTCGTACTCACTTTTCGTGTGCTTAAAGAACCAGACGGTCCTTACAAGGCGAACGCTTTCGCTATTCTTTGCGTGCCGCAAAGCAACGTCCGCGGGGTGCCTCAGAGAGCCCCCCAAGCTCTCCTCAGCGGCTCGCCCAGCCAGCGCCGCTGCCGCGGGGCGGGTTTGTGGGACCTGCCCCAGGCAGTTTTCCTCAGAGCTTCCCGGAGCCGGGACGCTGCCGGGTTCGGCTTCGGGCTCCTCCGCTCCCCGCCGGCCGCGGCGGGACGGGGCCCGGGCGGCCGCCTCAGGGCGGGCGGCGGGAAGGGCGCGAGCCGCAGCCCCGGGGACGGCGCCTCAGCGGCCGCTCGGCTCGCGCCGGGCGGGCGGGTGCGGGCACACACGCACACGGGCGCGCGCCTGCCTCGCCCGGCCCCTCCCGCCGTCCCCTCCCTTCGCACTTTCCCCCCCCCCCGCCCCCGCTACCGTGCGGCCGTTAGCGCGTGGCAGTTAGCGCCCAACCGCTCCCGGGGCGCGTGCCGCCGCAGGGGCTTCCGCGCGCGCCGTGTGCAGCGCCGTGAGGGAGGGCGGCGGGCGGGCGGGCCGGGGCCGTGCTGGGGCCGTGCTGCCCCCGCCTCCCGCCCCCGCCGGGGCTTCGCCAGCGGCCGCTGCCGCCGGTGAGCGCTGGGAGGCGACAGCGAGGCCCTCCCGCTGGATCCGTTCGGGGGAGAGCGAGCGAGCGAGGCTCGTTACCTTTTCTCTCTTTCCCCGTCGCTCCCCACCATGCTCCGGACGCCGCTGCCCGCGGAGGAGACGCCGCGGCTCAGCGCAGCGCCCGTCTCCTGAGGAGATGAGGGAGGCGCGGCCGGGCCGGAGCTAGCGCGACCCGCGCCTTGCCCCGTCCTGCCCCTCCCGCCGCCCCGACCACCATGAGGGACGAGAGGGAAGCCGCCGCCGCCGCCTCCCGCCCCGGCCCCGGCCCCGGCCGAGCCCCGCAGCACTGCCAGCAGCCGGACGGCGGCGCGGAGAGCCTGCGGAACGGCTACGTGAGGAGCTGCGCGACCCCCCTGCGGCAGGACCCCCCGAGAAGCTTCCTCTCGCTGCTGCTGCTCCCCGCCGCCGCCTCCTCTTCCTCCTCCTCCTGCTGCCGGGCTCTGCTCAGCCTGGCCGCCCTGGCCGCCCTCGTAGTCTCGCTGCTGGCGCTCCCGGGCCGGGGCAGCGCCGGGGGCCAGCAGGACGGGAGCGGCTGGCGGAGCCCCCGGCCTCTGCACGCCTTGCTGAGCCTCTCCCGCTGCCTCAGCCCGCTCTTCAGCATCGCCTGCGCCTTCTTCTTCCTCACCTGCCACCTAGCCCGCGGCGGCGCGACCCGCTGGTGGCTGCTGGCGCTTCCCGTGTGCTGCTACTCGGGGGACTTCGTGGCGCTGCAGTGGCTGCTGCCCCCCGCGGGGTGCCAAGAGGAGCCCCGAGCCCCCGGCGAGCCGCAGATGGTGGCGGGCAGGCTGCTGACGGTGCTGGGCTCGGTGGCGGCGCTGACCCTGCTGCAGAGCTCCCTGAAGCTCCGCCGGAGCCTCCTCGTCTTGCTCTTCTCCAGCCTGGTGTGGCTGGTGTCGCTCGGCAGCCTCCACTCGCTGCCCCCGGCCCTCCGCCCGCTGCTGGCCGGCTCTGTCGGGGCGGCGGGCTGCCTCCTAGCCCTCTGCGGCGGCGAGCGCGGCGTCCTGGCGGCCCGGAGCCGGGCAGCGCACCAGCAGCATCACCACCACCCGCGGCTCCCCAGCGCGGAGGAAAAAGTGCCTGTGATCAGACCCAGGAGGAGATCGAGCTGCGTGTCCTTAGGGGAGACTTCGGCCAGCTACTACGGCAGCAGCAAAATGTTTCGGAGACCCTCGCTGCCTTGCATTTCCAGAGAGCAGGTAGGTTTCTCCGAAACTGCAGGGAGAAACTTTCCGAGGAGTGAGCGCCGCTCGCTTTGCCTAACCTCTCAGTGGGTGCGCGCTGGATGTCTGCTCGCTGTCAGACGCCCGTTAAAGAAATGGAGGAAAATAGTGGTTCCTTAGCGGGTCTTAATTTCTCAACTTGGTTCTGCACGGCCGATGTAACCCTCCCTTTTGGTCTGTATGGAAGCTGAACCATACCAATGCATTTGCAATAGCATAGAGGGCTCGCTCGCTTTTCATACGACCTTAATTATTAAAGCGTAGCCCTTTTTCCTTAAACAAACAAACACCTTCAGCTATCAGCTACCTTGTTTCTTTTCCAAAGCCCAGCTCCACCACTTCTGGCAGACTTCACCAGAGAAAGAAACCACAGCTTTCTAGCTGCTCGGCACTTTACTTTCTTCCCGCTTTCTGTCGACAAAAAGGTGCTAAAGAAAAACACAAAATCAGATTTTGAGGGATATTTTGTACCGATGTTTGGCAGTGTTTGAGTGGCAGGCGCCCTTCTGCCTTGCAGATTACGGTCTCTCGTTTCTCTCTCTCCCTCTTAACCATCTCTTCCTCGCTCCAAATAACTTAACATTAGGTTGGGGTTGATTGGATTTAAGCAACTACTTTTTTTTTTTTTAACTGAAGAGAGAGCTGTTCAGTAGAGTCTGGAAAGATGCCCAAAACGTTCAGTTTTCTTGAATGGAACTCTGTTGGTTTCTCCCTCCTGGAAAACTTGTCAATGAGTCTTGTTTTTCGCAGCGCGAAGCCCCGTGTGGGGCCGGGTTTGTTTATGTTCGGTACATTGCACGTGAACTGCAGGACGCCGAGTGGTGTGCCGGCGGGATAACCAGCCCCTGATGGAGGGAGGATGAGGGGAGAGTTCGGAAGGAACGTGCAAGCCAGCAGCTCCTGCAAGGGATGGTTGCCGCAGAGTCCCCCATCTCCCGCTGTTGTGGCTGAAATTCATGAATGCTAAATGCAAGTTTCTAACTCCGCTTTGTCGTGTGTGCCATAACGCGCCTCTTGTGATCGACTGTGAAGTAGGTCGGAGGAGACACGAGGTGAATCTGAACAAGCGGGGTGGTTTTCGAGCATGTCGTGCTCCGCGTTCATGCAACAGAGTAAGACAGCAGTAATCGTTCTTTGCGTAAAAGGTTGAAATGCAAGTGTGCTGCAGCACGCTTCAGAAGTAGCTCATTCAGTAAGTTTTTAAATTGTCAAGTGCAGACTATGAAACGAACGATAAATATTGTAATAGCAATTAAGATATGTAGGGAATATTGTGTTGTAATTTACTTTCTCTGCTCTGATCCCTTCTAGATAGCAAACGCTCTCTTTTTTTGTGTCATTTGTCTGCAGTATAAAAAAACTCAGAAAATGCAATAACAGCTTTCATTAACCTTTCTAGATGATAAAAGATATTTGTTCTCATACAACTTACTAAATGCTTCCTTTGATATGCAGCTCACTTCCTAAAAAAGTATGTGTATATTTCAAGTTAAGGCATTTATTATTCTTTAAGTAACATCATAAATGTCAACCAGAACTAAATACATGGAATTTATTGGCAGTACTTAAATCATACGTGTTCATAATAAAATGCAACTGTTTGGTAGACTTCCAGAATTTGATATCTTCATTATCACCAGAAGTGAACAGAAACAACAAAGAGATCTAAAGTTCTTTATTTTCCTAATAGTCTATTACACTTTACAATAAATATTTGTGCTTTGTTAGCCACGGTTTAAATTGGATTCACAGATATACGTTCTATGCAGTATTTTATGAGTGGTTTTTATAAGGATAATACAGGCTAAATCTTCTGATCTCCTGTCTGACTTGGAGAGAGATCAGACATTGCAAAGCTGATAAAATGTCAACTGTTTGGGCTGGGGGTGGTGGCATGGGGTATAGCCTGTGACTTTATTTGAATAAACACTGTAAGGTCTTTATATTGCTTCCTTGAAACAGAAGGAAAATACACACTTAATGCTCTTCAGAGAGCATTTATTATGTGAACTTTCTTGAAAGATTGATTGCGTGTTTTGCAGATGTTTATACAACATTGCAATGCTTCTTTTTCAATATCAATATTTTAAGACAGTGGGTTTAATGAGCATTGTTTGGAAGATCAGTGGAGTACAAGGAATGTGCGGCAAGTCCACCATGCCAAGAATACTTTGGTGAATGACAGCTAAGTAACTATTGTGATTATATTTGATGTATTTTATCCAATTATTCGTGCACATTGAACCCCTGCAAGCAGGGACACACGAGAACAAAAAAGGCAGATGTAGATTTTAGTTACCCTGGGGAAAACAGAGAATGCTACTATTGACCTTAAGTTTCCGGTTACTTGTTGATTTGAAATTATGCCTGACTCTTGTCTAGTTAAAACTATGAGAAAATAATTGTATTGGGTTGACTGTTTTTTCTTCACAAATAAGCTTAAGCTAACAATTGTCAGGGGTCTTTCCCCATGGGGAGCGGGAGGGTCAGCAGCTCCACGTATGCGCACCCAGCAGCGTGCACATGTTGGAAGCAGGTGGAGCTGTCACTGTTTTCTGGGATAGAGGTGGGAAGAGGCCCTGTGAGCATGATGCTGCGAGTGCTTTCTAATTTGAGCAATGTGTTTGTCATAGTCAGAGTATTGCTTTCTGTACTTGAACAGCTATGGCAGCTATAACACTGAAAGGTTGTTAAAATTTGTTCTTACTTTTTATAGGAATGTCCATGCTTACTTAGCCACCAAAATCTACGAATTCATGCTGCGTATGTTTTTTCTGCAGTACGCATGGCTAGTGATGTTGTTTGGTGAGTGGGGGAGAAGTCTTGAGTGGATTCTATCTTTAAAATTTCATGCGAGTATACTTAAATGCCATTACCAAATATATAAATAGAAATACACATAGAACAAAAGAAAGCAATATGACTGAAATTGAGGCTAAAAATCATGCAAGTGCAGTGTCTTTTCTGACCTCTACTATATTAACAAGAAAAGTCCATGGAAATTCATATAATTTTAGCAGTACACAGGCTTTTTGAATCCTTACTTCAGTATTCTTCGACCTAGAGAAGAATTGCTTATTAGCAGTATGAGTGCAGTATTGATTGCTATACCATATTTTGTGTAGACAATGTCTTGATTACAAGTATTAATCAAATGCTAACGTCAGCTGTACCTACTGGTATCAAAGGGATTATCTTCATTGGCTGATGAATACTTACCACTCCGTTGCTCAATTTTATTTTTTTTCCTGAAAGACAAATCAAGATTGGGAATCTTAAAGGTGTTTGTCAGATCTTTATACATAATATTTGTCTTAAAAAATTCTGTAGTAAAGCATTATTTTTCTTTAACAAGCTGGTGAACATGTATATGAGAGGGAATAACTATATATAAGACATTTTCTAAAATGTCCATTTTTCCTTGTAAAAGAATAGGCCTTCCTAATTATGCGTAAGATACGTGTCCAAAACAGCCTGCAACTAGAGCTGACTTATTTTTTTCCCTAACTCTCTGAGTATGTTCAAACAAGTAAAGAGGCTGAGATACTTTGATAAAGACATTCATGTTGCAGTCTTAATTAAGGAGTTGTTGTCTTGTAATTAGGCTAGTGAATTGACCACCACCTCCTGCCAGCTTCAGTTTGTGGCTATCTTGTATATTTTACACCTTACCTTAGGAAGGTAAGGATTTGATTTTGAGAATCTAAAATGTTTATGTAACTTGAAATTAATGCAGTTTGTCCTTTATGTAGACAGTTTGTGTCTATTTCCTATTCTTACATTATATTTTGTCCTTAAGTACTGAGGCTATTAGCTTCCTAGTGGAGAAGCTACCTGTCGGTATGTATTTTACATTGTCTTAAAGTTATTAAATTCTGATACTGCTTGCAGCCTTAGGAACCCGAACATATTATTGGTTGCAGCCAATAATATGAAATGGAGCTCTTCTTGCTATGTACACAATTAGCCCTTTGCAACGTTCAGTAGTGGTTGCAGTGACCTCTGCCTAAAGTGCACCTGCGTGTAAGGATTTGTTTCTGTTGTTACCAGAATCTTTGTATCTTTCGGGTTTTTATCGTCTGTCTTATGTGAAAAATCAATGTAGAAAGGGTGTGTTGAGCTGTGAATGTGATCAGTTTCAATGGGAAGCAAGTGAGTGTTTGGAATATACAAAGAGAATGACTACATGGTGAAAGTGACAGTCTTGGGAAGCCATTTTTGCATCTGTATTTTGGATAAGTAAGATTATTTTTTTAGTTCTCTGTGGCCTTGAAAAATCTTTTGTGCTAGATGAAATGAGAAGACTCCTAAGAAATGTTGTTGCTTCTTTCTCTCTCTCTCTTTCTCCCTCCTCATTTAGTAGTTAGAGTCTTGAAGTATAATACCAGAAAGAAAGGCTGATTTGAGAATGGTCTGCCCATAGAGACCCGTAGAGAGAGGTTGGAGCTTAAGAAGCCATCCTGTGCCAAAGCGATCACCAGGACCATAATGTGGTTCACAGAGAATGACAAAAAATGCTGAGAGTGCAATTAAGAAGACTGACTGCTCTTAAGAACTCTGTTAGCTAAGTCCATTGTAAGCTGTTGTTTAGATACTCAAAACTTGATGGGAGTTTGTTTGGGGCACAAGTAGTACACTGAAAAGGAGGGAAACGTGTTTGTAAGTTGTCAGTGTAGCAAAAGGGGTTAATTGTTTCTGCAGGTGTGACTTCCTGCGGAGAAGATGTAAAGAGAGAAAGGAAGGAAATCAAAGACAACTGCTGAGGAAATGATGGAGAAATCTGGAGGAAGTATTGCAGGTGGTGTAATACAGGAGTGACCAGAGTGCAAGTAGGAAAGGAGTGGAAGGAGCTGGAAGAGAAGTTTCCAAGAAATGAGAGATCAACTGTGTCAAAGGGAACTAACAGGATAAACTGATAAAGTTCTAGTTTTCATCTTTGACTTAGGAGATATTTTAAAATTATGCAAAAAATTGTAGAGATGAAAGATAAAAGGTTCCCAGGAGAATCTCTAGAATGGGAAAAGAGGATGGCCTCCACACTGCAGTTCACGGACAGTATGTCCTGTGAGGTTAGATTTGAAAGGAATAAAAATTACAAGGTTGCAGGCATATTTTACTGAGGAAAAGACTCAACTCCTGTGCAAGCTATGTGCACACGTATATGCTTGGCAGTACCATCAAAATGGAAACACAATGGCCTTAGATTTTTCAAAGATATGAAATTCCAACAAGCTTTATGAAGAAAGGTGGGTGGGAAGACCCTACGAAATGTGCTCTGACGTGGGGCAACTCTGCGGTATGAGCTGAACTCAAGGAATCCACATCAGTGTCTCCTATGTCATGAGTGAACACCACAAAATTGTTAGTCTGCTCCTTATTTGACATTTGATACGAAAATAATCCTTTTTTTTATGCCTTTTTTTCCCTTCTATTTTCCTTTTCTGATACCTAAGAATTGAAAACTTTGCAGCCTTACCATCATTACCTTCTTCTATGAGGAATGATATGAATTAGCAATATAGGTATGTTGGTTTTTCTATATCCATGTTGGTAATAGTAATTGAAAAATATGCATGTGGCTTAATTTGGGATGAGTACTTTCAGTATACCCAAACCACACAGTCTGCTCCCCCACCCCAGTGGAATTGTACCACAAGCCTGTGGCACACCTGCCTGTTTCCATCTGTTGTCAGTACAGCTTTATCATCACGAGTTCATAAAATAGACTCTTCTGAAAGTGAGTGAAACTTAAGGCTTGCAGAGGGAAGTTTTATCAGTTTTACTGAAACAACAGCTTAAATATGAAACCTTGTGCAAGCCTTCTGGTATTAGTGTCTCTTTTAACCTTCATTATTGGTCATATTGTATTTTCCTTTGATTGGATTAAACCCTTTTAACAGGATGGGAGCTAAACTAAAGGGTAAAAAGGCATTCTTACACTAGACTCACTGTCCCCATCTTTAGCATGATTTTTGTTCCAGTGTGGCCTAAAATTAAAGGCTTATATACACATTCTGGATCTCTGGGTCACTGATTTTGTTAGTTTAATATTATAGATGCAGTTATAAACTATATTCGTTTTTCTAAAACCTTTTTTCCTAGGTACTCTTGGGTGACACCTGTTTCCCACTTCAGGAATCTTGTTCCTTCTGTCTGGCAGATTCTCATAAAGGAATTCTAAATCACTGGGTGCTCTAAGTTACTAACATAGGATAAGAAATACAGGTTAAGAACAGGTATCGGTGAGTTTTCTGGTACTTTTGGTTCTTCAGAACAGTTTAAATCCTTTCAAGCAAATTGCTTGTACAAATAATGTTCTTCAACATTTGATTACTGATAAACACTAATCCTCACGTTACCGTTATTTTCTGTGTGAAATTTGTAGGGTGGTCAAGGAACTTTACAGTGTGTATACTTTACAGAAGTGGATGGCCTCTCAGCTGGGCTTGTAGCTTTGGAAGCTTTTGAATATGTAGTAACTTTTGTTGAGCTTTCTCTGAGGCAGGTATTGATTTCTGTATTTCCAGGACATTGTTAGTACCTAATAAAATTTAGTGTCATACATGTAGGTTAATGACACTGACTCTAAAAAGAAAGAAATGTATTTGAGAAGTCTGAAGTGATTGTCTTGATTGACATCCACAACAGCCTGCATTTCATCTGGTTTGCCATCTAAACAGTGTAATGTGTAAACACACTCAGAGATTCTTTGATATCCACTCCTGCAGTTCTGTAATGCTATACATTATCAGTCCATCAGAATTATTCTCATTGCAGAGTCTGAACTTCAATTTCAGTTCATTTAGGCTGCATTTTCTTAGATATGAGTGGCTACGGTCCCATGTGTGGGTAGGAAGGGAGTGAAATAGTGTTAGAACCTGAAGGTGTGATGAGCACCTGGGAAAAGTTTAATTCCTGCTGTGCCTGTGAAATGCACTGCCCTGATGAATGGGCTCTGACGGGAAGACGTAAAGGCACGTGAGCAGTTTTCTTCTTGAGTTGCTGGACCTGTGAGATGCAGGCTTTAGTCACCCAAGGAAAGCTGAACGTTGATCTGCATTATACCGCTCCCGCTGAGACTGTACATACAGAAATGCACTGCAAGAGGGGTACGTCTACTGTGAGATGCTGGTTACAGCCTGGGGTAAACAAGCGTATACATTCATCAGTTGAGGGGCTATGCTCTTCCCAGTGTGTCAGTAGAGCATTATGTTTCATATCATAACTAGAAAACACAAACAACTTTGTGGTATTGACCCCACATTCGCCCCATTTTTGTCCTTTTTTCAACCTGCTGTTTTTTTTGGGGCAACATACCATTCATTTGGGGATTACTGAAGTGTTCTTTGAAAGCAAATTTCAAATGGAAAAAATAGAATTACAATGAGGGAACTTCAATTGGTTATGCACATAGATGTTTATTAGCATCGTCTAGTGTTTTTTTAATTTTTTTTTTTTAAATAATAAAAAGCTAAGCAATGTTACTTAGGATCTTTCCAATGAATTAAAGAAATGTAGCCTGTCTAGATGAAGTTAAGATGAGTAATTACCATGATGTGAATACCAAATAACAACATTGTGCTGTTATGGCAAAGCATAGTTGAAAGTATTTTGAAAACAGGCATCTGTTCACTTATTTTATGTAGTTATAGGAGAATATTAATTAGAGTCTATCTTGGAGTTACTTGCTATTCTTTTATTCATAGCATAGAAGCAGAATGCTTCTATGCTGTGGTAGTACTGTAAATCTGTTTTTTCCTTCTATTTGGAGTTTCTGGTGAACAAATTTGCTTAGGAAGATTTTGGAACAGCTGTTGTGTTAATGACCAATATTCTTGTTGGTTTTAATTTTATTTATGTCTCATGACTAGCAGCACTTTTGTTCAATGACAAAAGTTTTGAAGAAGCTTGAAAATAATAGGTTTGCGTGTGAATTTATGATGTCGGGGAGGAAATAAGACATGAGTAGATGAGCAGAGGCAGACACTGGCTATTGCTTTTAAGGTTAGCCTATGTTTTCAGACCCTCTGAGACAATGGTCATCACATCAAAGACATCTGCAGAATGTTCTGAAGAAAATAGCACTTCAGCCTGTGTGAAAGATAAAGATTCTTATTGAGGGTAAAAATCAGAACTAAGATGCTGAACAGTCTTGGTAAAACCAAGTAAAACTGTGTTTACATATGAAGTGTAACATTGTTAAGATTATTAAGGATAAAAAATTCAGGACAAATTAATTTGGAATCTAGTGTTGTATCTGGAAATAGCAAGTTGATACCTTGTATGAATTTGTGAGGAAAGACTCATACAGCTTTGGAAATGGTGCAAACAGTGTTTCATATAATAAAGAGATGCAATTTCAGAACTAATAGCAAGTCAATATAACTTCAGTAATACATGTATCACAGTTCTCCATTAAGTAACAAAGGTGTCATTTTTCTAGTATGAGCCTGGCTGCTGTTAAAATTTCATTGCTAAAGATTGGTAAGTCTTCCATACTCGCCTTAACGTTTGTTCTGGTAGGAAGCTCTCTAGAGTCTGCACAGAGCACATTAGCTTTCAAATGGAAAAGAACATGTGTTTTACAGTGTTTAAGGAATGAGATTACAGTCCTCACTTGTTAAAAATTCACAGGGTTTAATGTAATTTATAACTTCAGTTCTAGCTGTAGGTGTTAACAATCTCAAATGAATGCATTCTTAAAGCTATGTTCCTTCCTCCTATCTGATGATGGACAGGTTTGGTGTGCGTTTAAAAGGTACATCTTTGTTTTAAATTAACTTGGCCTTGAAAGTACAAGAAAAATAGTATCCCAGAAGATTAATGTTCAATAGTAAATTGCTTACTTGCTCGTCTGTCTTCTTTGTAATTTCATTTTTCCTTACCATTCCCTGTCCTTAGCTGTTCCTAATTTTGCCATCGTTTTAATACCTCTTCTCACCAATGTGTTCTCTTTCTGCACATTACAAGACCGGTAACTTAACTTTATCCGAAATTACAGGTATCTTTCAGCAAAGACATAAAAATGTCCTGACTGGAAACATTTTCACTGTTTTTAGAAACCTTTCAAGCAAATTATTTAAAAAAAAAAAAAAAAGTCAGAACATTTGGTAACACGATTGATTAAACAGAAAAAATAAATATTTCTTTGCATTTACAACATAAAAATGTTTCTAGAATCCCTTACATGAATACTGCATAAATGTCTATGAATCAAAAATGACAAATAAGTAGACTGCATTTGAAAAGGCATGTATATTTCTTTTTGATATACTCATACAGACCGTATCCTTTATCTTGATCGTCTGCAGTATTGTGAAGTTCTTTTTTTTCATTTTGTTCCTTTAGTTCTCTAAGTTACAAGCAAGGTGTTCACTCACCTGCTTCATTTTCTATAAACATAACTGCAATTCTTTTTGTGAAGTGTGAGCTGTTAATATGTAGACTTCTGCAGCTGGGAGCTTATTCTTTGCTACTCAGATAGAGTCTGTACCTCTTCAGTAGTTGCAAAGCTGAAAATAATCTTCCATTTATTTTTTTGGATAGACAGGACAGACGTTTTCTACGTTTTCTTTGGAGAGCACTAAGCATTTAGCCATCTTGCTTATGGTTTGCCTCTTTCCTAGTGTAAGCAAACGAAGAGAGCAAAGTAGGAGTAGTATTGGATTGGGTGCTGTAGCTGTTGCAAGAGTAGCTGGCTGACTAGTGACAACAGGGAAGGAATTGTGCCTCAAAAAATATTTACTGAACATCTTACTCCCTTCATTTCACCTCCGCTCAAAAACAAAGGCAAAGAGTTAGAGGATTTGTATCCTTCAAAATCCCTCCTGCACTGTTTGAGTGCTGTAAGAAAGCTTTGCCTGATCTTTATGATACTGAAGTTCATATATGAATTTGAGATGTTACATTCTGATTACAGCTTGGGTTATAACAGGATCAGTAGGAGCAGAGAAATATTTTCTGTCCCGAGTCTTGAATTCTATTTGCCTCCACAGGGCAACCAAATTAAGCTGAACTTTTGCAGAACTTATTTTTAAAAGAGATTCTGAATTTTATTTCCAGTTTCTCAGTAATACTTTAGCTCAGCATGTCTGCTAGACTCCCAGCTGCGTCCCAGGTCTGTCTTTTTCTTCCCGTCAGCTCTGTTTCACTTTTTGAGATGTTCTGCAGTGGTATCCCTGCCGATTTAAGGAAGAGGCATAAGCTGAGAAAAGCCAGAGTCAAGAAGAACTGTGAGTTCCCTGTATCTGTCTTGTCACAAATGTCATTTGGGAGGTTATCCAGCTCAAGTGGACAGAGCTGTATTTTCTTCTTTTGTCACGGGCAAAGTATGGCAGGAGGCAGAGCTGGAGAAAATGTATCTCATGGTGGTACCTCCTGTAGCTTGTGGATTGTTACAAAGCGTGGAACAGTTCTGCCTGTTGCAAAATTCACTGGATCATTAGTAATTGGATAGACTTCCAAGGCTATCTGAAGGCTCACAGAGGCTAGTCCTCTCTGCAGGATGGCTGTGTCATCAATGACATAACTGAAATGGTGAGGTCATTTGGTGCCTATTTAGATATGAACCATATTTTGTGCCTTCTGAAAGACCTCGTCTGTGGATGTTCCTCTGTTTGGTTCTAATCCAGACAGCTAAAAACTCATTTTATCAAAGACATCCGATACAACCATTATGTTAGTTTTGTAAAAAAAAAATCTTCCTGAGCCTTGAGTCCCATAACCTAAAGCCGCCAAGTGCCATTAAAAATACACTTTGAAGAACTAAGAGAAGAAAATTGTTATCAACAGTTCTCAGTTTGGAGATGAGATTTTTCTCAGGGCTCTCTGATCTCTTGTTGAATAGAGTAGGGGTGGGAATCCTTTGGATCCCAGGATCCAAACAACCCAGCAAGGTTAGTCTCACTGGTTTCTGCTGGCTTGCTGTTTCTCCATTCAATTGAAGAAAAATGTTTATTGGTGAAGAAAATGTTTCTTTCCTTGTCATATTTTTTCCTCTGCCTTCCTATCTGCTATACTGGTGCTGCAACATCAGAGCAAAGAGGAATGCGGGTGTGTGGGAAGAAACTTAGAAGTGATGCAGTGGGAAACTATACTAATAGGGTAGAAAAGCCTGCTGGCTGAAACATCTCTGTTCAGAGAAAAATGTCACTGGGAGGCTAACAGGTAGTTAATTGCTAACTAAGCCTCAGCATTGATTATATCGTGTAAACATGGTGGCCCTTTTTGTTTCTTCTTTTCTAGATAAGTATGGCTGCCAGTGCATACCAGCATCCCGTTTTTCAGAGCTCTACGTCGGGATGGTCATTTGTCTGTACACTTGGGCTTCTTGCCCTAACACTTTGTTTGTGTAATATGGATAAATTGTGATGAGATGTGAGCAAGAAGGCCTCCTGAGAAACTGGAGAATCTGATGAATTTGAAAGATTGAGATTATTTCCTGTTATTGGAAAATCAGGACTATTTTGGGGTTCCTTTCAGAGTAGTTCTAGCTTGGTGTGAACCCGGCCTTTTTGAAAAAATCAGTAGACAGTCACTAGCTTGGTCTCTCCTTGCACCTTGACATTTCTGATACCTAGTTCTCTTTTAGTGGTCAGGAAGCCGCTGTGACAGGTCGTTCTGGTGGCTGTCATCTGTCTGTTTCAAAATGCTTCAGGGGATTTCCCACTTAAAATTGCTTTGAGTACATCAATCAGGGAAGGCGGAAGGCTTTTTTTTATCAATAAATTTCACATGCATTTTGCCTTTATGAAGCATTGCTTAGAGTTTTTAGTAGAAAATCGTGACCTTTATCTTTCCTTTTTGCTTTCTTTGTGCTGCATGATTATTCCAGAGTACAGAAAAACAGTTAAGTTTGACACCAGATAAGCACCACTGTCAGCATGCAACAGCTCTGTGCTGTAAATAGTTTGTTGCATATTTATTTGTGCCCTGAAGTGGCCAAATTCAAATTCACATTTAAAAATAAACCCTAAAATTATCGAAATTGTTTTGTGCAACATATTGTCAGACAGGCCAATGCTTGTGCTTTTTGATTAACATCTTAGATTTTACTTTTTATTTGCTCTAGGATCTGCAGGTCCTCTGGAAGATAGCTCATTGATGATGAGGCCAATGTCCTCTGCACTTTTTGTTAAATTAAAATGTAATTTTTCTTTTCCTGTGTGTATACAGTTACCATTTCTTTGGTACATTTTTAAAGCATGCTCCTGATTGATATATGAATACACATCTATTTTAAGCAAATGAGAAGTAAATTTGATATTTGTATCTAACGTGTTTTTGGTGTTGTGTAAAATCAGGAGAATTCTGGAGTTAGAAAATTATAATCAGGCATAGATAATTTGATATTTTAAGTAAAATCTGCAGGTATTTAAACTTATGTATGTCTAATTTGTAGCAGAGGCTTTCAGTAGTTTTCCTGCATTTTTGTTTTAAATGCAAATAATAACTTTATTTTTTAAATTTTAGATGGTTTCTTTTTCATGTTTTCCTCCTCCATTAAAAAGAAAATGCAGCATAGACAGTTGTTGCCAAGGTGTGATACAGTTAAAAACACATTCGTAAAAGGTTGCTGTAAGAGCTGATTTCCAGATACGATAGGTTAGCTGTCGAGATGCTAGTCAAGGGTTAAGCTCAGTGTGTTTGGCTGGCTGCTGAGTGAAACAGGATGCAGTGACTACATTGTCAGACTGCTGGTGTGAGTGCAAACAGATGAGGAAATGCTGGATCAGGCACTTCAGCAACTTGGGCTGTAACCGAGGAAACCGCTTGCGTCATACTTGCCAGCAATTAGCTTACAGTTCTTTTCTTTTTGATAGTGTTGCAAGCTGAACTCAACTGTTACAAAGGAAAAGACTGGCTTCATCTCGAACTGTTAGGTTGCCGCTGAGGCCATGGCGCTCATAAGACTTTGCAAGTGTAATTTAGGATAATTTGAAATTATCAAAACTCTCCAGCTCGCCGCTGCAAAGAACATTGCAGTTGTGCTTGGTTCTGAAAGATGTGCAGTCTTTTTTTTTTCTTGGTTGTGAGAAAGTGATCATTCCTAGCAACCAAAATTAAGCACTGTGCAAGGCTCACCAATGCCTCCAATTATCACCACCATTTCTAGCACTTACACTGAAGTATTCTTGTGTGTGCTGCAATGTTACATATTAAAAATTATTTTTCAAAATAGGTGCTACCTGAGGTTTAACCTCTGAAGTAAGGGATTCTCTTTCTACATACTGCTTTTTCTTTGTTGATTAAAATTCAGCAACTTTTAGTGGTGTTTAAAGCAGTGGGTGCATTGTCTCAGAAAATCAGCATTTCTTTTCCATTTCACTTAAAAACTGTGGACAAGTTCACAGCTACTGATTTAACACTAATTTATGTTTTAAATATGAGTATTGCCTTATTGGCTAGCTATGGCTAGTTACTTTTTAGAGGAAAATCATATAGTGAGTATACTAAGCCAAGAGTGTTTGTCACTGTCTTTACCTTTTTTGCTGTTGCTTTTTGTTACTTGAATAAACTTAGATGTTAGCAAACTACTGCTGCAGTACATAGTTGCAGGCTGAACCTGTTAGAATGTCAAGGTTAGTACACAATACACATGTTCCTGTGTTTGTATGAAGGTTAAAAAGTTAGTATCTTTTAAATGTTTGAACACTAGGATTTTCAAATTATTTTTGAAAGAAGCTGTTCCTATTAAAAAAAATAAACAAAAAACGCAACTTGTTGAAAAATAACATTGACAGATCAGCAGCTAAGGCTGTGTCAGTATTTGAAGTGTAAACTGAAAGCTATTAAAAAAAAAAAACAAACTTGAATGCAAGGCACGGAAAGACTGCCATGGGTATCTGTGGTTCTGCGCATTTGCGATAGATTAACTTGGCTTTGAGAGCCTAGCAGCACATATTTGGGGGGGGGGGGGGGGGGGGGGGTGGAACGGGACAGGACATTTTTCACACTGAATGCAAGTGCCATTTGTAGTTAGCTGGCCATTTGTATTGCATTCCAAGTGGGGACCACAGTCTGCCTTGCCAGGGATTGCTCTTTATTATCTCTTCATCGTAATTATTATTTTAAAATAAATATAAGGTCAGGGTGGGTGGAGGTGGTTAAAGCACTGAGATGTCATTCTAAATGAAGAACAACTGTTTCTGCTGTCCATTCAAAATCACTTGGCTGACTTGTCCAGCCTTACTAACACATGTCATTGCATGTGGTCACTGCTTGGTATGTGCTTTATGTGGTGTGCTTTCATTTTAGCTCAACTGCAAGTTAGGAAGTTTTTCCATTGAAGTTAGTAGTGGGATTTAAATCTAGATGTCTAATAAATGGTTAATGTAGGTGCTAATAAAAACAGTGTCTGGAAGTCTGAAATTTATGTGAATTTTGTCCCTAATTCTATTTATTGCTTCAATTCCTGACAGTAAAATGGAAATTACGGTGTCGACAGATCACAGTTGGTTCTGTGATTGTATGCTTTGTAACTTTGCCATTTATTTAGGTGAATGCCTGCAAGTTATGCAATACATCACACATATTGAATACTATGTCTTATCCTCATTTAGTATTTTTGCCCTGTAAGCCTTGTCAGTCTTTTTCAATGAAGGTTCTCATCCTTGTTTTTCTGCACAACTTCTAATATTCTTTAATTATTTGAATTTAATATTCATTCTAGTACTTGCTAGTTATTTTCAAAGTGTTTTTATGAACTGACAATATTCAGTTGTTGTTTCCTGAATTTCATATTCTCAGCCAGACTGTTTGGCATACATGCATGTTTCAAAAGATAAGTCTGTAATAAAAGATGCAACAGCAGTAGGAGTAGGACACTATTTGGCATTTAGTCTTGCAGGCCTTATAGTAAGGGACCATGTTTTTTTTCAGCAAAGTCTGTGAAGTTCCATATGATTCACGGGAAAATATTTGTTTTGTATATGTTGTGGTCTCCTGACTTGATAAGTCAACTTGTCTCATACTGTATGTTCTGCAGCTTTTAGAACCAGACGTGTAGGGGGGTGCTATGAAAGAAAAGGCTCGCTTCCATCTTCCTGTGATCATGAGGCAAGCAAATCCATAACCAGGTCTTTGAAACTCTTACACTATGCAGTAGTTTGTAGAAAATTCACTGAAAATGCCAAGGAGGTGGCTGATAGTGCATTATTTCTTTATGTATGTAGCTAAAATGGCTAGCTGTCAGATCACCTAGAGTAGAGAGTTCAGGAATATTTTGTGTCAGGAATATTTTCATGCTTTTCAGAGCAATACAAAGGGGTTTTTCTTCATTTTGTTTTCTGATATCACAGTTATGTTCTTAAATGATCATTAGAATCACCTAAGATTATTATTATTATTATTTTTAATATTGTTATTCCCATTGTCTAATTTGAATAGTTTTCTTTCAGGTCTTTTTGTTTTCAAGCCATCTTTGCCAGTTACACAGCCTTGTCTCAGGCAATTATTAGAGGCAATAGAGATAGTGATGTAGAACTGCTACTCTTCATCAGCTCCTTTTCCCCAATGTTAAAATATCCTTGTTTCCTCTGAGTAGGAAGTTTCTCTGCAGCTCCACCCCTAGGAAATCCCAAGTTCATCCTGCATTAAACCAGTTACTGGGCTCCTATTTATTTATTTATTTATTTATTTTCCCTCAGGGTGAAACCTAGGGGGAAATAAAGGGAAACATGTCTTTGGTGTCTCTGGAAAAAAAAAAAATCCTGGCACATCACAAGTTTTCCTTTCCTATTTTGTGATTTTCAACGTTTATTTATTGTGTCTGTCCAAGTAACTCTTTCCCAGTTTCTTCAGTGTCAGGCTTCACCTCAATCTGTTTGGTATCCACATAGAATTTGAGTCCTTAATTCATCAATATAACTTATCAGTTGACTAAAATGCTGTGGAACAGAGAGCTTGTTTCTCATTCTCATTGCCTTAGATGACAGTTGCAGGTGGTCTTTCTCGGACTTCATATCCCACTAATCTTCTCCTGGGATACTAATTTTATTCAGATAAATAAATCTGATTTAAAATGTTGTTCTTGGTGTACAGCAGCTATATAGAGGAAATGTTTTCTAAGATGTACTTTGGAGGCAGGGATATCAATGGCTTTTAAGGTCAAGTAACATCACTAACTGTTCTATACCTTTTGTATTTGTCTCTGTTATCTTCTTTTAGCAAGCCTTCCTAATTGTTTTTTCCCACTTCGATTTTATTTTTTGTTTCCCTTTAACTCTTTTCTGCTGATAACACCACCAGCAGAATTAACTAAAATGTATGGTTCAACAGCAGCTTCTTGTCTGGGAGGTACAATTGCAGTGCATGTTTGTAACCAAAATTTTGAGCTCTGGTGTTAGAACATCTTAATGATATATGTATATACATATATTATGCTAAGAACTATATCAAATTTATATCAATCTTTATGTAGCCATTAAATATATATATATACACACACACACACACCTTTAGACGTACACTTTCTAATCTGAACATCCCTACTCAACTATTGCAATTGCCTGAGTGCTTCATAGTGGTTCCACTGACGGGAGTGCTCCTTCCCAGCGCTATCTGCTTATTCCTGCCCTGGCCCCATCCCCCTCTGTGCTGACACGAGCATTCATGAGACTACGCAGTGAACTGAAGTGGGGAACTAATCCATGTTAAAAGTAATCAGTTCTTTTTGTAGTTCCTTGCCATGTGTCTGCGTGAATGCTTTTGCTGCATAAGGAGGGAGTGACACGGGTTGGGAATGAGCAGCTGGGGGAGGGCAGGACTGCTCCTCTATTGTGGCGATGCCAAGTCATGCTGATTTAAGGCAACTAATGGCAATGCAGTGTAAAGAATGGATGTGTTGGAACTTCCCACCAAATAATTCAGAATAACATCCCCTCACCTCCAAAAAACTTCTATGTGTTTTCTGTGTCTTGATTGAACTCTATGTTCTGCATTTTTCTGCTTGAAGTGAAAGGAACAGGAAGCTTCAGTATTGGATAGCTGGAATATGGCTAACAGGTACTTAAAATGTAAAATATTAAGCAACTGCTGTCATGCGTGGTACCAGGTTTGCCATATATAAAATATACATGAAGTCCCTGAATGGAAAGGCGTAATTTAGATATCTTAGTTAGCCAGAGGGTACTTTTGGAAAACAATTTAGGGTTGTGTGGTAACAGATGGAATCGTACCACGTTTGCAGGTGAGACCAGAACTAATTGGTAAAGGACGCATGTTAAGCCAGATTCTTTCTCATACCTGGGTATTTGGCTCTCATTTATAACAGTGTTTAAATGTTGTTAAGTTTGTGTGAAAAACCTTTGTTATTTTCAGAGTGAAGTAAAATAACATAAAACTGTTAAAGCACTATTTTGGGTCACCTTATGAGTCTTGTACTCAGCAATTCATCATGCTTCCATCTACAGGGCTAAATATGTAATACGGTAATGGAAAAAGGCTATTATCTTAGAATGTAGAAGTCCTGTCATGCTGAGTCAGGAAGTATGGCTCTCCCTCTTTGATACTCTTAGGTGCTTTGATAATTTTTCTGCCTGCTTTTGCGAGTACTTAAAATTTCAAATAAAGTAAATTGCTACAGTAAGAAAGTTTCAATCTAGCTCTCTACAATAACCTTCCTTGGCTCTTACTTCTCATATTGCCAAAAATTGACATATATGACAGCAAGAAAAAGGAAAATGTGATCAAAATAACCATTTCTTATTAACAGTTCAAGCTCAAACTGAACTTCATGGGGCAAACATGTCCCATAACTTCGTTCCTGCCAGCTTCAGAGTTCTATCAATTTTATAATTGTCTGCAATGTGGAATTGTGCAGTCCATTCATGTGTCACTGATCATATTCATAATAACTCAGTCTGTGTTATTTTCATGTTATAGAGATGTTTGCTTATAAGTTCTTTTCCACCATCCCAGTAAAATCACCAAAGTAAAAGGCATTAGCCATCGCCGTCAGTATTCTTTGCTGGAGGGCTTAGGAATAGAGAATTGGAAGCAGGTGCACCACACTTCTGACTTCAGCTTTTGAATAATTCATCTGTTGGGGAGTATACGCAAATGACTTCAGATAGCTACTTCTGTTGTGATATTTTTGAGGTTGTTTTCTACCTTGTGCTCAAGGTTTGTGTTCAAAGAGAAACTCTTGTGAAAGCACTTGCACTCCTGCCACTTAGAAAAGTTTTAGTTCTACATCTTTATGAAATCCAAAGCAGCAGATCTTTCCTTGTGCAACTAATAATGTTTTTCTAATACAAGGACAGTGTCTGATCACTTAATTAAGGTGCTGGTTGTGTTGTGTCCCCCCCCCCCCCCCCCCAAATAATAGGGAAGATAAAGTAGACATTTGCATTTAAGTTCACAGTTTTTAAACCCAAAGCATCAACAAAATTATTGATTGTATCAATGCCTGTCAAAGATTAAACCCAGAAGTGAGAGGAAACAGAAAGGAACAATAAACTGGAGAGAAAACTTTAATCATATAAAAGAAATATAACTATAACCAAAAGAAGCATAAAGCTTAAAAGTGAACTAAATCAAAACTTGATTAAATACAACATTTCATGTTGAAAGAACAGGCTAAAGCCTGATCAGCCTGAAGATTATTTATATTTTTTGATTTTCCATGCCAATTATTCCTAGCCAGAAGGTGGAGTTAGAACACTTTTTTGATTAAGTAAAAATAAGGATTTTGCAGTTCTTAGTGCTTTATCTATTTTGTTAGCAACTGTACAAGACAATCTGTTCTGGACAATGCTGTGTGAAGTATGAAGTGTCCAGGTTCTTCTGTCACTGGAATTCCCTGAATGTGGTCTGTAAGATTTTTTTAAATAGTATGGCCAGCTGGCAGAAATATGCTGGACTTAGAAGCAAAGGCTTCTAAACTGAAAACATTAGAAAAATATTGCAAGTAATAGTTGAGAGAAATTATTCATGGAGTGAGAGTTGGACAACAACTTCTGAAGAGTGTAAGAGTGTCCCTTAGCAGTCACACATTATAATGACTACACAAAAAGGTAATGACCCTACACCATTTTAAGAAAAGGGGTACAGTGATTGCAGTTTGTGATAGTTTCATAAAATCTTTATCTAATGCTGCTAACGGTACAGATGAGACAATTTACAGCATACTGTGAAACCTGCTGAGGAAATTGGGTGAACATGGGTGGATATTTTGCATTGAATTACATTCTGCCATTAATCTTTTTTGACTAACTGAACATTTGGAAAAGTAGCCTATAATGCTCAGGTATTTTGCCAATGCTCCTTTTTGTGTCTGATGAGCTGTCAGAAGCTGAATGTTTTGTGAAATTTAGCCGATGTTTTCCGCAACTGGTCAATGCTGTCAGGGATCCAAACCAAGGTCAGACAAGGTAATTTTAATCTGATTTCCCTGCCTTGTTTTTTAACCTGCACCATCTGGGAGTCTCCACTGAAAAAACTCTTTTCCCTTGTATGTTAATGTCTTTGTTCTTCATGCAAATGTACTGTATGTTGATTTGATTAATTCATTAGTCCTGTGTGGGTTGGGGAAAATTCAGGATTACTGAATTCAGGATGATCTTTTATATATTGATCAGAAACATCAAACAGAAGTGATTCCAGAGTCTCTAAGTGTTTTGTTGTATTGGTATTGAATACAGCTTGATTCACAATAAAGTTACAGTGTTATAGATGGCATTGCTAAAAAAAACCCCACCGACAACCTGTAATGGATTTGTATATATTAGACTTGATTGTATAAAATGTAACTTTGCTGTGCAAGTGTCCCAAGAAAAGGAGGAGTACAGGGTTCTTATTTCACGAAAACACTTAAGGTTAGCATTCCTGCTAGATAATATTTTGTCAGAAAATTTCGAAGAAGTATTCAAAATGTTTTAAATTTCCAATAGGGAAGCTAGGAATACTGAGATTATCATGAATACTGTGCATTGAGTGGATGTGATTTTTTTTTTCCACTGCTTAACTTTTTTTAAAGATGTGTAGCTTTTTGGTTTTATTTGATTGAAAGATTGCTGCATTGTGCTAGTTACTCAGTAATGACTGTCTTTTTTTTTTTCAAGTAAATCCATGTACCCCTAATTCTAAAATTTATGAATGTTAGACACTTTTTTATTTTCAATAAAACATTTTGCTTTTCCCACTCAGTTTTCAAATCTGGATATTTAATGACTAACCTGGTATGGTGTGTCTAAATACAGTAAAACGTCCTGTATGTTCACACTGAAGTCTCGTAACTTCAAAACAGCTACACAACCTTTTTTATATTAGCAAAACTATTGTCAGTCAAAACTATT
The DNA here is from genome assembly GCF_040182565.1 of Anser cygnoides. Lineage (NCBI taxonomy): Eukaryota > Metazoa > Chordata > Aves > Anseriformes > Anatidae > Anser > Anser cygnoides. The sequence goes on from NC_089877.1 coordinate 4,330,776, forward strand.
GTCCAAAATTTTTGAAACGGAGAGTTTAACCTCCTAAACTGCATTTTTTTTGTCTTTAGAAACATGTTGCCTAGTATTCTGACTAGTTTCAACATCTGCATAAACTGTACAGTGTGCTTCTTTCCTTTAAACATTAATAATCCTTTTTAATAGCCATTTATACACACTGAGAAACTTAATTTTCTACTTTGCAAAGTAGTGGTTCATTTTCGATTTCCTGATGCAATTATTTTAAATAGTTTAAGTGTGATAGTGAGGGTTAACATTGTTTAAGCATAATAGTGTGAGTCAGTCTTACAGTGTTTGCAATAACAAGTTTTCACATCACTATTTTTTTAAGCAGCAGTGTGGTTTTTTTTTTTTTTTGCATTGAAGCATAAATCAGTGTAACTATTCCATTCTGCAAATTAGTCAATATTTCTTTTCTAGTTAGCTTTTTCTGGTCTTAGCTAATACATTTTGGTAAACTCCAGGTTGAGTGTCCTCAGCTTGCACTACCTTTTGAAAACACGGTCCTTTCAAGAAGTCGAAGCATCTTTAAACTATGTAAATGATTGGTGAAGTTTATCTGACAAGACAAAAAGCTTTAAAGAAATAATTTCTGCTTTCCTATTTTACCTTCTTCTTAAATACAAATAAATGACACTGCCCCATGCTGTCAAATACCTGTACTTAGAAAAGAAATGTGTTCCCTTACCACAGGCATCTAGTGTTTTCCTGGCACTCTAAAGTTTCTATTTTGTACTTCAAGTTGGAGCTACCTCTATAGATTAATTTGCTGGCAATATAACCCTGTATTAAATTATGACCTTAACATTTCCTAAATATTTATAGGTACCTCTGCAAGAGTTTTTTTTTAACTACTAAAATGTGTACAAAGCAGTGTATGTGGGTGTATACGGTGTGTATGTGTGCACACAGCCACTAGCATGACTGGTGTCATCTAAATATCTCTTTGTCTTTTTTGATCATCCATCCCTAGCACCTTTGAATCCATTGGCCTTTCAGTTAGATTTGACAGTGGATAATGATCTTGAACACTACATTTCCTGTACATTTCATGAAAATCAGTAGCCAGCAAGAGGGGAGAGCCTACTAGCACCCTCGTTACGAGAAATACCAAAGGAACCACAAAAGACAGACAGAGTGAGTACTCTAAAAAAGGGAAAATGGAGCACTTAAATCTTGCAGCTCCAAGGTGCCAAGTCATTTAGTCATAAGACAAATGTTCTTAGGATTTCATCACTTACACTCCCCACAGAACTACTTATCCCTTTTTCTGGAAAAGCATGCTTACTCTTAAGATGTTTTATTCAAGTTTTGGGAAGATGGTCTTTTATGTAGTGCAACATGATGGTGTATTTCCTGTCATGTTATAGGACTCTGTTTACTGTTCTTCAGTCTTTACCAGTTTCAGAAACAAGCTGTCTGGTGATTGCAGCCTCATGATCAATGAAATGTCTTATTTATTGGCCAATTTACTTATCCTCTGAGCCTTTCTCACAGTAGACTACAACTTGTTTGTTTGTAATAGAGTTAGCTTGCTAGATGGGAACAGCAGTAGCCATGGCCCTTCTTTGAAGGAAGCACTTGAACAGTTTTTGCTTCACAAAACAGTTACAACAGTTTACAAAACTGCTTACAACAGTTGTGCTTTACAGTGAAACATGAGGCATGCTTCCCTGCCATTGCTGGGATATGACAGCAAGCTGCCTCACTGGATTTTATTTTGTTGTATCTATTCAGAAGCAGAGGAGTAGGTCACAACCTATTCTTGGGGAGCCCTGAACAGTAGAACTGACAGCAGATAAAAGCAGTAGCAAAGCAGGTTGCTTTCCAGGGAAAAGAGGAATTCTTACAGGATTTCTTTGCACAGATTAATAAGTCATTCCCATTCATTTTCCTCACGGTGTTTTCTGATGTACCAAGTTATTTTTTCCCCTTTAAGAAAAGTAACTTGTGTGTGACTGAAGTATGTTTGTCATTGTATCTCATAGACCATCACATTTTTAGCAGATATGATGTGTACATTTAGATTCTGAATGTTGTCTGTTTCAGCAGGGAAGTGATTTAAAAAAAAATTGATTAGCTAACATTATGAAGGGGAGGATGAAGAAGGAAACAGAATATAGGTATTTAAAACTTGGCTGTTTCCTAAAACCAGTTATAACAACAACAAAATTGAATTGTTCAGCCTGGAGAAGAAAAGGCTCTGGGGAGACCTCATTGCAGCCTTCCATAGGAGGCCTACAGGGAAGCTGGGGAGGATCCCTATCAGGGACTGTAGTGATAGGACAAGGAATATTGGCTTTAAAATAAAAGAGGGTAGGTTTAGATAAGCTATTTGGAAGAAATTCTTTACTCTGACAGTGGCGAGGCCCTAGAACAGGTTGCCCAGAGAATCTGTGGATGCCCCATCCCTGGCAAGTGCTCAGGGCCAGGTTGGATGGGGCTTTGGACAGTCTAGTCTGGTGGGAGGTGTCCCTGCCCATGGCAGGGGATAGGAATTAGATGAACATTAAGGTCACTTCCAACCCAACCCGTTCTGTAATTCCACGATTTCCTAGTAAGTCTCGCCTTTTTATTGGATGTGGAACCGCTATTGAAAAAGCGTAGTTCTAACCTAGAATTCTGCAAGTGTGTGCTTAGTGCATTGGCTGCTCTTTCAGTCAGTAATAATCTGGACGCTTGCTTGTGGGCCTTTGCTTCTTATCACAAGTTAAATTTAAAATATTATCTGAGAGGCTTCTGACTGTTTCTATATGGGAGGTTTACCAGCAGTGAGGCTGGGGCAACAGTCTCCTGCTGGTGCTGCCCATCGAAGCACTGTTGAACTGTCTTGTAGCCCTTCAAAATTCCTCCAAGTACAGAAGATTTGGAACAGCCAGCTGTTCCCTTCAGCACCTTGATTGTTTCCAGACACAGCAGCAGAAAAAATGATGCTTCGTTTCCCAAGGGTGTTAGAAAGCTGGCAGTTCGTTTCTTAGCTGTCGTGGTGGGAGGTGTGATGGAAAGTAAGTTCAGGTTCCTGGAAAAGTAGGCTGTAGAGCCCAGAAAGCAAGCTGGAGTGATTTCTGAACAATCACAGAATCAATGAGGAAGGCTTCGGTGAATTTAGTAGAACCAGTTTTTCTTTAGACTTCTCTGTCTGATTTCCAGGTAAACTAATTTTGGACTAGATGGTCTTTGAAGGCCCCTTGCAACAGAAATATTCTGTTCTATTCTACTCAGACCTTTTGCTGTTGTCAGTTTAGTTCAGTTTGTTCAGTTCTGTTGTTCAGTTTGGGTTCAAATACTGATTTTTGGCTCAAATTACTTCTAGATGTTGTCCAGAAACAATATTCTTGTGTTGAAATGGCAGGTGCAGCTTTGTCCCATTCCTGACAGCAGACCCCCAAAAAAACCATTTTGAGGTGAATGAAACCAACATCAAATTGATGTTACTTGCCGCTTTTCCTTGCTTTGATTTTAGAGAGTCTGGAGATGAATTGTGTGAGATGGTCTGCATGTCTTGAAGTTAATGTTTCAAAAATGAGGATTATCCCCGTTTACTGTCTTTTATGTAGTTTTTCCACTTTGCATATGGATGGTGGCTTGGCAGGGGGTGAGGGGGAAGTGGTCCTGGTTTTGATCACTTCCACTTGATACAGCATGTGTTCCAGTAATCCTTTCCAAAATTATAGTAGTTCTTATGGTAGCTTGAAGAAAGAAGATTTTCTCTTTCGGTGCAGCTTTTCAGTCAGAGATGTGTACAGCGAAAAAATAGTAAAAAGCATACACAACCTTTTGTCTGAGAAACTAATTATACGTCAGGGGCTGAGAATGAATATGCGTTATTCATATTTTTATATATTTTGACATATAGCTATATGTTAAGAGACTATGAAAATAAACATTGTTTTTGTAATACTGACTCATTTTTCAGGTTTCTTCTCTGCAATGGTCTTTTCCTGGCCATTCTAGTTTTAGCTTCTTTCTTCATGTTTTCTTAGAGCCAGTAGGAGGAATGCTGTGAGCACATGTGGTACAGACTCTCTGTTCAGATGTCTAACGTTACAGTGCACTGGGATTCCCATTAGGCCCAGCTCTAATGAGAACTCCTTAAATTCCATAGCCCGAAGCTGGAGTGTGCCTGCTATAGGTGTAATATGTGAATTTAGCACTTCCAATAATATTTTTTTTTAAGCTCGTGCAAACCATTCAAAGTTGTGTGTTTTTTTCTTCAATAGATTTTGACAAGTGTAACAAAAACACATTCTTCATATCTGTACCTTACTATCAGTTTTCAAGACCTTGTGCCAAAGCATGTTGCCGTAATACACATTTTGTAATTTTAATACAGGTGAAATACAATTTGTTTAGAATAATTCCAAAAAATAGCTAATGTTTTCTTGCAGAAATTAAAAATAAAATAAATTGGAAAGGGCAGAGGAGAAAGAAAACAGTGGACACCTTGCACTTAATTTTCAGTGTTCTGTGATTTGGACACTTAACCATTTAGCAATGGCTTGTAACCATTCTGTAATGGTTACAAACCCTGTAATATGTTGTTACAGAATGGAAAGTGTTGGGCGATTCAAAACTTGGGCTCCATTTTTAAATTGCTATGGACTGATAGAAGAAAACTGTATATTCAGTTTTCACACACATCATTTTTCAGTTCCAGAACTTTAATTTAGAAAGAAAGTTTGAGAAGCTGTCACAAACTACTTTTGCAGCTCTACATGTTTATGTTTATTCTTGAAAGTCTTCAAAATATTTTTTGTTTCAGGTTATTTAAAGCAGAGCACTGTAAAGTAGAGCAGTAGAGCTCTACTATATAGTAAATGCTATCCTTAAATGCTAGACGTTCTAAATATTTGTCTATTTGAAAAAAAACGATGGGATGATTATTTCTGTTGCTGCAGGTTGTTTTGTGAGATCTTTTTGCTTTCCTGCTCTGGGAACAACAGAGCTTTGTCCCCATAAACAGTTACCTGATGAAGTTGTTACTGGATTTGAATTTTTGTTTACAGATTAAACAGAAGTGAAAGAAGCTGAAAGCTTGCATTCCAAAACTGATGACTTCTGGGGGGGTGGGGGGGAATTGTACCATTTGAAATAGGGAAAAATAAATCTATTGCTCTTGGTGCGAATTATTTATGCAGATCAATGTTCTTAGAAAATCCAACGAAGCTTTTAGAAAATATTTTTTGTAGGTTTATAGATTTGTAAGTCCTTTCCTGAAGCTATGGTGAGTCCTGCATACTGTCATTCTCCTTCAATTGTAAACATAGTTTCGGTACTACCACTTTTGCACCAAACGCTGTTCCTAAGCGACTGCTGACGTCAGTTGGTGCAGCACAAGAAGGTTTGTGTGTTTATCTGCTGTGGGCAGACTCTTAGAAAAGACGAAAGTATTTAACTAGATTAGGCTAAAGAGGTTGCTGCTTTAAATAAGCATACATACTGTTTGCAATGTCGTACTTTATTTTTGCTGTTTTATTTTGATTAGCAGTTGTATCTTCTTTTGCATATGCCACAGTATCCAGTTTGCAGAAGAGGATCAGGAGGGGTACATATTCTCGCTGCAGTTGCTTTAAAGGGAAAGCATTTTTTCTTCTTTTCTATAGCATAGTTAGAATAATTTAAAAGGAGCATGAATGTCATAGCATAAAGATTTCGATACCTGATTGCGAGGTTAGAAATTAGGAGTATTAGAAATGAAAGCAGGCACACAATTTCCAGTTCAAGTGAAACGTATTTCCTCAGAGATTTTTGGCTAGAGTCTATACATTTAGAAACACTGGAATGATACTCTTGGAATATTTTGCTGCATGCTTTTGTGTTAAACAAAATCAGAGTATAGCTGGTTTAGGAACCGTTGTACATTTTTATTTGTTCTTGGTTTTACTTGCAACACACCCACGCTGAATAAAAATTACCTGGGGGGAGAGGAAGGGAGGAGGAAGAAAAAAACCTCACCCTTGTATGAAAGTAAAGGAAATAGTAGTGGGACTACAGTTAGGGCAGTCCAAAGAGAGAAGCTAGGCAGTTTACAGGAAGTAGTACTACACAATGATTTACTAAGGCAGTAAGAAAAATTGCAAGTGTTTCTGGCATAAATCTTTTCTCCAGACTGAAGAATAGAAGCAGCAAATTTCAGAACTAAGTAAAAGTTGAGAACAATTGCTCCAAATTAAATTAGATTTATTTATTTTTTAAGAAAATGCTTGTGGGACATAGGAGCATATTGGTAAGCACAGAAGTGAAAAGCTAAATAAGGTGCAGACCAAACGTAGCTGTTTTGATGGCCTCATTGGTCTTGAAGTCCATTTCAATTTTTTTATGTTTCCTGCACTGGTATATTGTGTTATCTAATTTGGCCTTGAAAACCTCTGAGGATGGAGGCTGCACAGCCTCTGGGCACTTTGCTCCACCTTGCCCTATTGCCTGTCTGTCTTCATAATGAGAAACATTCCCCTTATATCTAGTCTGAGCCCCTCTTGTTTCAACACTGACTCTTGTCCTCCCACTGTGCACCGCTGGGTACAGCCTGGCTGCCACCTTGATGACCTCCTAAGGGACACTGGCATGTGGCTAGTACATCCCTCCGAAGCCATCACTTCTCCAGGCTGAATAAACCCATACTTCCCAGCCTCCCCTCACAGGGTCGAGTTTCCAGTCCTCTGGTCATCTTGGTGGACCTCTGCCAAACTTGCTCCATTTTAACGATGACTTTTTGTGTCGAAGTTTCCAAAACCAGATGTAGCGTACCAGGTATGGTATCAAAGGAGCTAAGCAGAGAGGAATAATCCCTTCCCTTGATCTAATGGCTGTGTTCCTGTTAGTGGAGGACAGGATAAGGCTGGCGTTCTTCGCTGCCAGGGTGCGCTGCTGGCTTGCGTTGAGCCCCACATCCTTTTCAGAAGCGCAGCTCCCCTGCCTGTGCCTTTGCAAGGGATTCTTCCTTCCCAGGTGCAGGACCTCACCCTGTCCCTGCTGAATTTCATGACTCCAGTTGACCCCTTCCTTCAGCCTGTCTAGGTCCCTCTGGATGGCAGCCGCACCCTTGTGTAGACAGTCTGCTTCAGCCAGTTCAGTGCCATCTGTGAGCATGTCCTGTGAATGTTTTCCGTTATTCAGAAAAACATAGTTGGTTTTAATTTTTTTTAAAGTATTTGTGAGTGCTATTACTTATTTGCCCTTAGTGATTCTTTTTCTAGGCCTTCAATGAATTTTCATCCCCCTTAACAATATTTTCTTATGATAAAAATCTCCTCTTCAGTTTTCAGTAATGAAGGATTTAGGAAATGACATCTAATTCAGTGAACTTTTCTTAAAGAAATTTTGAAGTCACTTACGAGTTTTGTTAGTGTAAAAGAGTAAAAATGGCTCAGATCAAGAGTCCATGTAGCTTAATATTCTGTCTATAACCTCAGGTTTTTGACTGAGATCAAATTCAACATCTTTTAACCTCTGTTTTTTGACTGAGGTCAAATTTAACATCTGTTCTTATCAGTTAAATATCTCCCACATCCTTGACTTGAAGATGTCATATTAAACAGATTTTTTGGGACTGAAATGTGGGCTAGAACTTCTTCCATAGCTCCCATACATCTGCCTGTTATTGCAGTGTCTCCAGGAGCAGCACACCAAGGGAGAACCAATGAGAACAGTAATCGTAAGTAGCTGCTTATCACTTCCTGTCTATTACAAGGGCTGGTGTTCAATTAAATGCATTAAAGATCATGGGGAAAAAATAAAGCAGCCATAATCAGAGGCCAATAGAAGGATGAAGAATATGAAGCATATGATGCTCTTTTTCTCCCATCCAGCCTTCTTATGCTTCCACCTGTTTTCAGTTCAAGGGACTTTCTAATGTAGTTTAGCTATTTAGTGACAAGTGCCTCCCTTTCAACTTCTGAGAACTTCTAATTTTGCCATGTCTCCCATTGAACGTATGTAAACTTTTTGCATCCACACGTTCCTTTGATAAAGCAGGTTACTTAAAGAAAAAACTGCTTTCTGTTTTGGACCTGGCTCATCCTTGCCCTTTCTAATGACGTTTGGTTCTTGTGCTGTGAAAAAGTAGTCTTTTGTGTTTAACTTTCTACTGACTGTTCCTCAGGCAGAATTTGCAACCATCATGATTTCAGCATAGCAGTATATGTGACACCTAGCAGTGAAAATAACTAGTTTGTTTAAAAAAATCACTTTAATATGATTTTAGGAACCAGCTTATATCAAAGTTCATGACTTTGTGTATTCTTAGAGTGAATATATTGCAGTAATATGTAGTTTTCCTGTCTCCTGGAAGATAACTGTCTGTCTTTGCAAATTTTTGCTGCAGGATGTGCCACTCCAAGTGTTGCCCAATGATATGAGATGGTCTTTTGCAAAGTACCTAGAGACAAATGAACGGCAGAAAAATCTGTTCACTGAGAAATGATACCATTTTATAACACTGATTTCCTTCTGCAGGGGAAATGTGTCAATTCTGCGTAGTGTGAGAATGGCTGGAAATATTATAACTGTCTTTGCATAATTACAGAGAAATGGCTGCATCTTGGACATAAGGTCTTACAGGTATTTTACAGGTATTTGTGCTGCAGGTTCTGCTCACGTTCAGAGAGCAAACTGTGTATTTTTGATAATACATAGATTATTTCAAAAACCGTCCATTGAGTGTCACTGACTTCAGAAGGCAGCCACAACAGAGATCTCAGAATACAATTCTATGAACAGAAAAAAGGTCACTCTTTCCTTATTAGGTCGTATGTTAAGAGTAGAAACAAGCAAGCCAGAACAAAAAAGAAAGAAACTCATTTATGGTGTATGATCTTACAACAATTCTATTCCAAATTTTCAAAGCTATTGCTCTGGGATACCATTAACATTTCCGTTAAAATTAATTACAATCAAAACTATGTAACTTTAAAAAAAATAATTTAAATTGTTAGCCACTTTAAAATTATTTTAATCTCTCCTTGAATTAAAGAAATAAAATATTAAAATTATTTCTTTAAGAATACCTGTGGTTTAACTGTAATTACCTTAAATTGAGACAAAGCAAAAGGCTTTTATTATTTTTCCTAATTGCAGCACAACCTATACTAACCATTCTGGGCTCAGGTTTCTTGGTTACCATCCTGTATGTTCTGTTTGTGAAACTATAACTGGGCTCCACTCCAAAAACTTCTCTCTGGAAATTTATAATAGGCAAAGGGGGAAGCCTTTCTCTTTGGACTTGCAAAAAAAAAATACCCATGCTGGTTCTCTATAATTTTTTATTAGTTTATTTGTTGGATTATTATTTTTAGCAGTCCACTGTTACTTTTTGAAAAGTGATATTTTCAGTGCAGTATCAACATTAGTAATTAACATTAGTATTAATGTTGCATTATTTTCTCAATCAGGTGCTTTTCTTTGGTTTTCAGTACATTTAAACTGACTATACACAACTCTAAAATTCTGAAACTGTGTAGAGTCAACAGAACCTTTCAGAAGCATTTTGTTCATTTACATAGGGAAAATAAGTTTTAGTAATGAAGTGGAATAAATTGTAGAGATGTGTTAAGCTAGTATGAAACGTACTGGAATTGGAATAGTCCTTCACTGATGATTGGCTGACAAGAGGCTTTTGTTGTTCTTTTCATTGTTTATACAAAGATTATGAAAATATACACTTGATCTATTTTTGATCCTGTAAATTTCTTCTTCCCACTTTCCTTCGACTCTTGCTTTTATTCCAGACATACAATTAAACAAGTATAAAGTTAATTTCTTCAGAAATGTCCTGAAAGGCCAGGATTCTTCAACAGATATGGCTTAATTTTTGTTAACATGTATTAGACAGCAATTAGAAGGATGGTTGGCTGATATGATGCATTTACAAAGCTATAAATTAAGTATGCTTGGATGCAAGTGGTGAAGACTTTTTTTTTTTTGTCTTTTTAGGCCAGAGTAAATAATTCTGAGGTATAGTCCACATCCAACTGCCAAAAAAAGGAAAGTTTTATAGATAAGCTACGCATGACTTTTGAAAGAATTAGTTTTAACTCAAATGCAGTAATACTTAGCTTAGTCTTTGTGGAGATAATTTGAACACATTTTAAGGCTTTATTTTCTAATTTATTTTTGAGTAGTTTTTTATTGGAGACAACCACTTTAACAGATTGTACCAAGAATGGACTCTCAGCATATTTTTCAAAGAAACCCCAGTCATTCTCTTTCTTCTTTTGGTAGCTTTGCCTCATTGGCTTATTTCAGAAACTGACCTTTCTTTTTGGCCAAATACTCAACTGAGTTACATGCTGCAGAGCAGTGGTTCACAGACTAGATGGGATCGCTAACGGTTGCTAACCCAGTTTTGGTTCCTGCAGTTGCAAGGGGAATTTCATTCCTGACACAAAACCAAACTGCTTGTTAGTATCAGGAGTTCTCACCATGGAAGAAATGAGGCTTAAAAGCAAAATTATCACAACATGGGAAATAAAATTGGCAACTACACCTTTTGGAATAAAGGCAAGATGGGGATACAAGGTAGTATTTGTTTCTTCTATAGGAATCATTTACTATTGACATACTGTGACTCCTTTATTTCTTAAGGTTTCTTTCAAATGGAGTTATCCCAGAAGAGGATGTACCCTGTGGTGTAAAATTTTGTGGAGACATACCTAACTAGTTCAGGTACTGCTGAGGGCATGTTTGCAGTAGCACATAATTCTTCTCAGGCTGTGAATTCTGGGAAAGGAACTGAGCAAATATTTAAGTATTGAGTCAATGTTGAACTCGAGCCACTCTGGCTACTGAGCTAGTACTACCTAAGCTAGTTAGCTTGTAGTTTGCAAGGAGTTCTCTAACATACATCTTGCTAGCTTGTATGAATGAACTAGAAGCATCTCAGTGCCTTCAACTACTACTCGTAGCTCTTCTGTCGTAGTGGAAATAGGCCATATAGTGTTATACGTCCTGTCAGTCTTTTCTTGGAATTTAAACCTGAAAAAAACCTAGAGAGATACTCATGACTGAATTTATCCAGTACTTCAAACAATCTGTTAGTTTACTGAGTTAATATAAGCTTATCAGTTATTATTTCAAAATGTGGTGGGGGAGGGAGGGGATGAAATGTTTAGTGTTCGGAAACGTGCATTTTAGATTGCCCTTAGTATGTTCTCACCGTATAGCACACAAGTCATAACAACTGACATAACAAGTCACATTATGCTTTTAAATATTGCTAAAACCTGAAAGATTTTGTTAATGTGATATACATCTTAAGTTGCATTAAGTAATATTTTGGGTAAATTTAATGAATTTGGGAGGAAAAATGTTCATGTGCTTTAATGATATCTTGCAATGTTCTTTGACTGCAGCATTAGCTGCCTTTAAAGCCAGTGACCCAACTCTTCAAAAATTAAAACCTCTTTTTTATATCGTTAATTTAGTTCTCTTGTCCCCACACTGGTATTGAAATCTCTGGGATGTTGTTCTTTATCACTGCTGAAGTAATTTGTGGTAGAATAAGCTTTGAAATATATTTTGCTTAAAAGCATGAATCTGTACTTTCCTCTTAAGATGTCTGTTCTGCATGAGAGAATTATCAGGAAATTGTACATCTTAAACTGGGGGAAGAAGTGGTGTCATTACAGTTCTTGGCCCTTAGTAGGTTACATCAACAAAGTATGTATTAAAAATGTGTAAAATACACGTGATTCACATTAGAATTTATAAATTGTTTTATTCTGTAAGCAGTCTATCTAATTCTCAGTTTGTGAGTAATACCAACTTTTGTTGTTTTTCATAAACAGATTACATTATATTTGGAACCCCTTGATTTTTAGTGTAATTGCTAGTACTTGAGCTGAAGAAATAATACTGAAATCTCTGTGCAGACCTGTTCCTGAAGAAAGATTTGATGATTTTTTACCCAGTTAATTACTGAATCTTGGTTGTTGTTTTTTGTTTTGTTTTGGTTTCGAGTGAAGAACTGTGCAGCAGAAGAATCCTGGAGTAAGAGAGGTACTGGTCACACAGCAAGCTGAACTGTCAGTGCTCAATCAGGTTGGCATCTGCTAGGGCCTTGCTAGATGTCACTCTCCTCTGTTGCTACAGCATGTTTTGAGATGGATTTTTAAACCTTGCTAATAGCTTCATTAACTATTGAAAGTGCTGAAGCAATGATTTGATAGATTGGACCACTAGAAGTCATTACTAAATATTCTGTAACAGAAAAACGTGCTTCTAAGGTGTATAAGGATTCCTCATTGCATTGGTAGTATGCTGGATGTTTCTGTTACATGACTTTTAATTTGGAAGTCCCTTCATTACACAAGGCTTTATCAAGAAAGTTAAAAATACCTAGTGGTATTATGGCTAGAAACAAAACAGTGGAAAAGCTTGCAAAAACTACCTGCAAAACCATTTACTAATAAAATGTTTCATTAATTTTTGGCAGAATGTCTGCTTACTGTATTATAATCTGAACTGAAGAAAGTATGAAATTTACAAACTCATCTATGTATTTAAATAAGATTAGTGGAAAACTCAGAAATTCAAACAAGTTGGCCGTAAGCTGTTGGATGATACTGAGTGAGTGGAGTTAATATTGATATTGTAACTGGTAGATAAAAACTGAAATACATGTAACGACAGTAAAATAAATCAGAATTTTAGAAGCTGGAATGAATATCTTTTCATTGAGATGTGCCATGCAATGTCAATTCTGTCAAGAGTTACTACTGAATATCTGTGTCAGTTGTTTAAGTGAGTAAAAAGATAAATGTTTTGTACAGATAATGTGAATATATATCTTGAGCTGTGTATATATATGAACAGCTATGGAAACTATACATATGAACAACTATAGAAACTCCTCTAGGAACTTCTCTGCTCCTCTGGTATCAGCTAAGAAACTAGCTAAATAGATAAGAGTTTTTGTTTGTTTGTTTTGTTTTGTTTGTTTGTTTTCCTTTAAAGTTTCAAGAGACTTGTTGTCCCATCAGAGATCCATCCTGTATTTTGTGGCACCTTGAGAACTTTAAACTACATTTACATATCTTTATGTAAATTGGTTAGATTTTATGAGGGTGGTATGCTCAGATTAAATCTTTACATACCATCAATGATTGTTTATTGAAGCTGCCAATCAGGGAAAACAGAAAATGAAAAGCAACTGTTAGGTTCTTCCTGGGAATATTTAGAATCTGCTTTAAGATAGCAATTGGAGATCATCCCTGTAACGGTGATTGCAATGTCAGTGATTGTTCAGAATTCATACTGGAACAGTGCAAACCAGAAGATCCACTACACTTGTGCTTAAATGGCAAATTTATCGGTCAGAAAGTTTGTTAAGGTAAAAGAGGGAAGTAAATAAAACAAAATTCCTGCAGGCAGCATTGGGACTATTCAAAGACATCATACCGGAAACTTGAGGCAAATGCATGCCTTTTTTTTGTTGTTTTTTTAATAAAAAAGTGAAAAGAAACATGCCATGATAAAACAAGGCAGCAAAAGAGGCTTAAAGGAAAAGTAAGCATTCCTGAAAGAAAGTTAGGCTTCTGTCTAGAACAGACAGGTTAAATCTAATACTCCGAGGCAGGTGAAAAAGAATCTGAAGAGCAACGAGCAGAAAATACAAAAGTCAGTGGTAATATTTCAAATGCATTAGAAGCTTGAAGTCTCTCAGTGTCTTTAGGACTGATGAGTTCTCAAAAACAGAGGGAGAGTCTGTATAAGACGAGGCCATAGCAGGAAAAGAAATGATTTTTCATCTGTTCACTATGAGAGAAACTGGAGAACATTCCGTCACTGGAAGTTTACAGGCAATGTTTCAGAGGATTTAAGTGTTTTTAATAAAAACAGCAAAATGTCAGGACCAGATAGTGCAGGCCCAAGGTTCTCAAAAAAACTAAGAATGAAATAATTCAATGGTTGACTGTAATGTGCAGCTTTTTACTTAAAATGGGTGAGGTCCCAGTGGAGTGGAAGGCAGCTGATGTCATATCATTTAATGAAAGTTCTTAGGAGAGCTTTTAAAAACTGTTAGCCAATAATGATGATTTTCATAGCAAGCAAACTGGTAGAAATCATAACAAACATTAGCATTATTCATTTCAGATAAATATGGTGTTTTGGGGGAGAGTCAACACTGCTTTTGTTAGCAAGTCTTGCAGCAAACAAAACTGCAACAGTTTTTGGAAGGAGTCAGCAAGTCTGTAGATGGTAAAGATCCATCTGACACTGGCAAGAGTGGAAAAGGGAGGAGAAAGAGGTGACAGAGCTAATAAAAGCTATTGCAACAGCTTTCATACAAGGAAGGATTTATGGACTGTGGCTGCAGCAGGACAAAAGGTATCTACAGGGAGAGTATGATAGTGGTCTGTGAAATCATGACTGACAGGGAAAGCCAACTTCCCAGGGGTTGAACTGGATCCAACAGCCACGTAGTTCCCTATATCCTTCTGCTTGTCTTTAAAAGTTGGGTAACAATCCTCTGCTCACTCTGAGCTTTCAGAGACACCAGATGTCCAGTGGAGACATCCAGTGCCACCTAGTCCAGTCCAGCTTGTCTAATCATCCTCAGCTTGATCTGCCTCTGCTCTGGATTGCATTGTGGGTGGTACCCTAACCTCTGTAAGCAGACCAGATACTTGGGAAGCTTGAGGCCAAGGGAAAGAAAGCATTGGGCATGTTGGGCTTCTCTATATCCTTTGTCACTCAGTCATCTTCCCCATTCAGTGGTACGCTAATGTTGTCTTATACTCCTCTGTTGTAGAACAGGACTGGAAATTGAAAAGGAATGACCTTTATGCCCTGTGTGCATCATCTTTGTGAAAATCTGCCCTTGTCGCTCTATTTTTAAAATGGTATTTCGCATATACTCAATAAACCCTTTTTATCTTAAGAGCACAGCAATTGAAAATTCCACCATAATGTGCACAATTTTATCTCAAGTGAACTTGGCCTATAATTTCAGCTCTGAGCTTGGGCTGTGCCCCCAAACTGAACAGGAGGATGGGTTCTTCCACTCTTTATCTCTTCCTTGGCTTGTCATGCATGATTTGATAAGAACTGAATGTGGATGTGGGGGAGAAAATACGACAAAATGTTTTGGTAAGCAGACGGAGAGAAGCTGGGAGCTGGGTCTGAAGGAGAGGAGTTTCAAATAGTGGTTTGAACATGCATAAGAATGGGACATTTTATATCTGGAGTAATGAGATTGACACGCTAGATGACGAGGTTATGATGAGAAGCTTGAGAAGTAAACATAATTAGAGATGAAGAAATGGGAATAAGCAGGCAAGAGACGGGTCTAGATTTATGCTAGAAGGGACAAGGCTGTAAATCTTGTATTTGGGAGAGCAAACAAAAGTTTGTGCCTGCTGTGGAATGCTGCAGCTGGAGCCTGAAAGACACTGTCCCCCCCGTTGCAAGCAAGACCTGAGAAGGGCTCCTATGGCTTTTTAATATTCATCTGTATAAGAGATGTTAAGCTGACTTGTACCATTCCTTGCTCCAGTGGCACAGATCTGCTGATAGCTAGTCACTCTGTCAATGGGATGACGTGTGATGGAATTCAGGAGTTTTGGTTTATCTTGAGAGGAATTGGTAGAAGGAATTAAAAAAAAAAAGTCCTTAGGTTTTGGAGGAGAAAAATTAAATAATTCTGGAAATGAAATTGCCTATTATTTGTAAATTCCAATTATGTAATTCCATACCCCTCTGTTGCCCCTTTTCCTCCTTCCCCCTACGTCAAATCCTCAAATCGTTGATACATTGCAGTGAATGATGAGAGAGGTGCTCTTGACTGCAGTGCCCAGTTCACCATGCCCCCAAACAGGGGATGGTGTAAAAAATGAGTCAGAAGTCAGAAGAAAAGAAGAGATGGGCTTATGCTCCAGGCAGTTGCACTCACACTGGGGAGCTGAGTTCTACCGTTACTGTTATCATTTTTTTTGCGTGTATGTGAGATCTGGGGTGAGTCACTAAAATCTATCTTTCATAGGTGGTTACTAATCGTATCGGTTTGTTTGTTTGTTTGTTTCCTTTGAGACTGTGGATCTGATTTGCAATAATGGTAACCATTCTTGGCTATCAGCTATACCTTGAATATCTAAAATCTACATGAGTGGTGACAGAAACTGTATGTTCAGTTCTTAGCCATCTAAATTTATCATGATGATTTTTAGTCTTTTTCTATCTGAGATACTAATCAGTAAAGTACTTCAATATCTTATGATCATTTTGTAACTAAATTTGTGGGAATGTTTGTAAGTATTCAGGTGTTATGGTAAGCACTATACAAAAGGCAGAGGAAGTATATTTGTTGAGTGATTTTGAACTGCATTCAGCAAGGATGGGGCCATACTCTGAACAATAAAGAAGCAGAATACTATACTCATTCTGTGGACCTGATCTGTTGTTTTTTTTTTTTTCAAGTGTGACAACTGACGTTTTGCTGTATTGCTCTTGACAGACCGAACTGCTATCTCACTAAGCCATCTCTAAATCCCTTGCAGCCAAATCCTCTCAGTATTTTTGACAGCTAGTGTGTATGCTTCTATTTCTATTTAGGAAATGTCACGCTAACATGTATGTAAGCATAATTATTGTTCCAGATTATGCTATTTTATGAGATTAAGGATTTCATAGGTATACGTTTCCTCCACTGAATTTTGAAAAATGCATTCCATTCACTTGAGTCAGTGATGATGAACTACGTACACACATCACCAAAAAGGAATGTGACAGCTAATTAAACAATTGTTCTTTGCAATGGAACAACTTCTGTTGCTCATGAATTGAAATTATTGCTTATAATGCATCTGCATGTGGCAGTGCTATTGTGATCCTAAAACATTAACCACAGTATTTTTAATGTCAAGAACAGTGTGAGTGCTGCTTATATATTATAAATCTGTATTACAAATACATGTAAGTATATTATATTATACATTATTGTACATCAGCTTTTCATATATTTCAGTTATAATATTGGAGTTTTGTGTGCATTAAAACACTGTAATATTTTTAAGAAACCTACATTTATGCTTTACAGTTTTGCTGGAAATGTTACAATACTAATGGCTCTAAACTTGACTTCAGGTGTACGTGATTATGATGAAGCCTTTGATTTTCCAGCAATAATTTATCTTTTTTTCCACGTGCAGGTTAGATGTGTTTGGAAGAATTAATCTGTGCAGATAATATGAAATATGCAAAAAATTCTATAGCTAATAAGACTTTAAGAGCTATGTTTTGTCTCAGGGTTGAAAGTATGACAAGAAAGGACCACTGTGGTTGAAATAATTGAATGACAAAGCATCTTTGTCTGATAGTATTGTTATCCTGATAACCAGTCTATTGCAATTGTCTTTGTCTTGGTCTGTCTTTAAATATTTATCGTAAAGCTCTCATCTTTCTTGGAGAAGATGGAGAATTTTTTTTTCCCCAAAATTAACATTATAGAAAATCCATCAGAAGATTCAACTTTATTCCATTAACAGTTTGGAAGGTCTATGGTGAAGAATGTGTGAGGTCACATAAAATGTGTGAAATAGAAATATTGAATTGTTTCTGAACTTAAAATGGTCTGTTAACCTTTTATGCCATAATTGTTTAGACGTGGGTGTGTTACCTTGCCATTGTTATCTCATGATACATCAGCTATCCTGCAGTAATTGCTGATGGATTTCCTTTTATTCCCTGTGTAATAATCCATTCTCAGTGTATTTTCTCTGAGGGGTGATATCTTGAAGCATTTTGTTTTTTAAAAACAGGGGCTTCAAATGGAGCAGCTGACAAGTAGCAGCTTGCACCACACTAATTGCCTAATGGATGCCTCTGAGAGGGCCTAATGCTTTCAGAAACATCCCACTTCTCTAGGGTAGGTCCAGCTCTGTGAAACTGCAGCACTTCGCGTCTTGAGTCATGCATTATCAACATATTTCCACCAGCTAAGAAACCAGGTAATTCACATTTCCTGGAGTTGAGGCATATATATTGAGAGATTAGCATTTATCAGGTTGCTTTGAAAGATCATAATTTTAGTGCTTTTATTATGATATTTGTGACTTCGAGGAGGTTTTGTTGTAGTATTGTAAAGAAGGTGCAATGTAACGTGGGTTTCTGCTTGTACAGAAGATCTAAGAATGTTAAATGTGTTGACTTAATATTGTCACAAAACAGACATAAGGAATCTCAGCATTTACTGTTGGTTTGAGTATATGTTCAGTTCACATAATTCTGTCCTTGTGATTTGACCCAGGAGTTTAACATGTTGACTTACAGTTTTAAACTGATGATGAAAATCTCTCTCTTTTTTTTTTTTTATCAGAATATTTCACTATTCCATATATATGGTTTAGGTTAAAGTCATTGAAGTCCAGTTCACTTCTTATTAGACAGCTGTCTCCACTGCTGGCATCCAAGTTATTCTAAACTGAGTGGAAAACGGGTCTCAGACTTTCATTGCCTATATTGTTATAAATGTGCTGTTCAGAATGACAGACTTCATCTGTTTACTCTGTAGTATGCTGATCTCTCAGCAGTTTAACTTTTTCCTTTCCCACCAGCCTCTAGTAATTTGGTTCAAACATTTGCATGTTAATAGTACAGAAAAGTCAAATTTGCATCTTTTACCACGAGTAGTCTTTCTCTATACAGACTGATGATGCAGTAAGGAACCAGTTATGAGGGCAGCTCATGAATATAAATAGTCCCATTTTACAAGTATTTTGCCAAGGTCAGTGGAAGAGAGGAGGGAGGTCAGAAGTTGATCCTTAGTCGCAATCACATCTGGAGCTGAAACAAACTCTTTCTTTGTCTGTAGAAATTTGGCAGTGCTTTAGGGTTGCCAGAGTTTAGATGCTAAAATCTGGGACAATGGCAGAGAACTAAACTGTGCATAGATTAACTGTGCATGGAAAGTACAATTTATCTGCATACTAACTACTTTTCCGGATGTCCCATAGCCTTGATTTCTGCATGTTTGGAAAAACAACTGTTACCACAGAAATACAGGAAAAGCCATACCCTATATGCTTTTCATAAAACATCAGATTTGACCACTAGATCATAACATCTTAATTATACAAGACATCTGGCAATCCTGTGAGCTTCAGTCTGCATTTTTTCCCGCATCACAGAAAAAATATTAATGCATCAGCAGAAAGCATTCTTTGGATACAGTGATTATTGTTCAAGATGGCACTACTGGCACTTGGTTTTGACCTCTCCACTTATTTCTGCCTGGCAATGCCTTTCAGTATTGTCCAAGTGCAGACTGGTGTCTTCTCAAAGCAAAAATATTTTTGTTTTCTCTTATCTGTCAATCTGTCCACTTAAGTAGCCTCTGTCATCATAACATTGTAAAATGCAACTCAGAAATCTCTTCTGAGTGAGGGAAAAATGCATGTCTGTAAGTTCAAAAAAGAATAGTGTTTACATGATTCTTCTCAGTTTAATACTGGCTTTTAAAGAAACTGTCTCGGGAGTGAGTGTAAGCACTTCAGGAAAAGAGGATGCGGGTCACTTGCAAAAAATAAAACGAAAAAACATTAGCAACTCAGGGACAGAACATTTTTTTCCTTGCTAGAAGGAGCACAACAGCCAGGAAACATGGCAGTGGGTGCTTTCTAGGTATTTCCCAGCCGAAGTAGTCTCCTCTCTTTGTATACAGCAGTTATTTTTCCTCCATATCCAAAGAGTCACAGTGATTGAGTACATAAAATTTTTCTGTAATTATTGACCAGTCTTGTAGTTTGACTGAGTAAATACTATGAGTATGTTTAATGACTGTTAAATATAGTCTAGAATAATGCCATAAAGACAAATCACTGAATATATGCTTGAGGAATATAGACTGTTGGCTATGAGCTAAAATACAAATCCTTGTATCCTCCTGTCCCCTGGAACATCCCTGGCAGTTCGAAGCACTGTTTGGAGATGGTACTTTACCACCTACCAAATTCAAGACCTTTTATGTTACGGTTCACTTTGCCATATAGATTTGGGAAACTTGGGAAAAGTACTTTTAAATGACCCTTTGTTAAGGGGCATTAATCTTCTGAGTACAAATGATTTTTTCTCAATGAGAGCAGTAATGACCATGGCAATATAGGTTTGGACATGGAACAGTTATGGTAAAAAGTTTCAAAATTGTCTATCTTTTTTTCTGCTGCAACAGATGAGGACTGGTTCATAATCTGTTATTTGTGCGGGAGTGAAGGCAGGAGCAGCACTGCTTACTGTGAGCCTCATATGCCCATTGCAATAGCCTTCGTTACCTCACTAAATAGCCTGGAAAGAGCATTAAGTTCTTTCAGCTATTCGATTTCTAGCATCTCAGATAGTTTGTTAGAATGGTAGCTTGAAATAAGATACACCCCTAGACCATAAAAAAAAGTCAAATAACTCTTGTCTGAATCCAGTTTTCAGTACCTGTGTATAAAATTATGACCCTTGTGGATAATACAGGCTGGCACTAGCCTGAGTTAATATCAGCAGCTCGAACCATTCTTCAGAAGGAAAGCTTTTCAGGAACGTCTTTGGGAGGGCATTAATAGCCTGTCTCTGAGAAGGTTTGTTCACTTACGAGAAAGCCATATTGTGAACCATGTGAATAATCAAGTGATTATGGGGGGGACAGTTATTTTGGATCAATGCAGAAAATGCGTTGAGGAATGATGAGAGGGAAGTATTGGGATTTTTTTATTAAAATAGAGAAACTGATGATAGAGAAAAAGCCTACAGGCCAATTTCACTCTCTTTTCATACAGTTGCAAATGTCTACTGGTTGGGGGGAGGGATCAAAAAGCAGATTGACATTATTATAAATTGAGCACATTGGAAAAGAAGAGTCATTTTATACACAAGTTCTATTGTTATGCGTCAGTCAAATAACTGCACTTTCCAAGTTAAACTTGATTTTGCTGTATTCTTGTCCAAATGGACTTCACCACAAAAACTTTAAATCCTCCTCTTTTTACAGAGTATGCAAAACACATATTGCATTAAAAATGCATTCTTTTTAAACTATAATATAATTAATATAATTTTTTATATAATAGTAATTATATATATATATATTTATTGGCTTAAGCTGCACATAATGTCAGGCAATATGCTTGGCAGAAGTACCGTGACATAGTATGGAAAACTTCATACCTGTGTTCCAGTGTGGCTGACTGAAAATCTCCGTATGGCCCTTCAAGCATCCTTAGTACCTTAGTGTCTGACAAATTGCTTCTTGTTTGTTGAGTGGTCCAAAATAGTGTCTCCTCAGTTTATGCTTCATGATTGTGTTACCACTGTTAGTTTGTTGAGTGAATGGCAGGCCTCAATATGTGCACAGAAGGGTTTCCCTAAGTCAGTCATTAGCTGGGTAAATCTAGTGTCAAAACAGTTTATAAGATTGTTACCTATCTGGATATTTTTATAGGTTTTGATCCTTTTTGTTTCATTACTTAAAGGTGGAAAAGGCATTTGTGATTATTGACAGTGAACCTAGTGTCAAAAAGTTTTAAGGCTTACAAAGCTGAATTCAGGATGATAGAAGCAACAAAACTGTACTATAATTGAGGCCGGGCTAGCTATTGTCTTGCATGGCCTCAGTGCTTCCCTGTGACGTGTACAGAAACAGTGAGGCAGTGGCAGGAGAGAAGCTGCAGCTCCTTCGCACCGCTTAGCCTTTCCTGGCGCTTTATCATGTTATTCGCAGTTCTGATGGTTTGGGTTCATGCGATAGACAGGATTATGTTCTTCTATTTCTGCTTTTAGAAATGAGTAGAGCAGAAAGAACAATTCCTGTAGAAGTATGCTTATTCAGTAAGTAGTATCTGAGGTACAATACATATTTTAGCTAGGTTTCTGGAGAAAGCAGTTTGTGTGGTTCTGCCCTGCAGGCAGAAAGGTGCAGGAGAGCATTTGTGCTGTCTGTAATTTGCCAGTACAGCTGTCCCCTCTTGCCTGCTGGCTTTTGAACCTGTTGCATCACTTCAAAATAAATAAATAAATTGATAGAGGAGTAGTTATTTTACTTATGATGAAGATCCTTTAAGTTTTGTGATTGTATTTATGAAGGACATGTGAGCTCCACTACTTGGTAGAGACTACCCATGGGAGAGACATCACAATTTTAAGTGCATGATAATTTCAGTTTCAATTTAAAATGTTGGTGTCATTTTTTGACTGTTCCTTTTTTTTTTCCCATACAATATTTTATTAAATTAATCTTGAGGCATTTATACTGATTTTTTTATGTTGTTTTGTTGTTTTTTAAAACTTTAATAGCTGAGTCCTTTCCAAAAGATTTGCTAAAATTATGAGGAGCAGAGTTCCTTTCTGTAAATCTTTAACTACATGGCTGGCAACAGCTTATCAAGCAGAGTTTCCCTTCTGCCTTGTTATCCTGAGGTTTCTGAAGATGTAGCCTCTTTTCTGGTTCTGTCCTACTCCAGCTGCTCCTTCTCTATTCTAAGCCTGTCTTGTTGCACCAAATAGCTTGTCTGAGTAGGCACATGACAGTTACATACCTCTTTAAAGTTCTTCACATTTTAAATCAAAATTTGTCAAGTAATTTTAATCTTTTGAATTCTGATGTACCACTATATTAAGTATAGTTATATATATATATTTTTTTTTCCTGTAAGTGACAACAAGTTAGAATTTGGGGGGAGAGAGAGAAAGTAGGAAGAGAGAGAACTGATTTAGGACTCTCCTCAGTTTTATTAGCTTTGAAGACAAAAATAACTTTTATACCCTTCTTTGGGGCAGTAGCGTTGAGGTAGTAACAGAGGTAGAGCTGTATTCTTCATTTTAGAGTATCTTCTACCCTAGTGACAGCTGCCAGGCAGTGATGCTGTAATAATTTTTTGGCAAATAACCGATCTTACTATGTAATCAAATAAGATGAAACCCACCATCACCACATAAGGCATATTTACATGTTTAATAATGCTTCTGTTCTGATTTTTTTCCATTATGCATGTGGATTAGTGCTTGTTCTCTTTATAAACATGGAGATAGTCTCCTCAAATTCAGGTCTTCCTGTTAATATGTCAGAATACAAAATGTGGTCTAATATTTTGTGTGGACTCATGTTTTTAGCTCTAACATAATCTGCCTTCTGCCTGGTGAAGAAAAGGTCTCCAGAGATTGAAACATGCACAGACCTTAATTTTCATGTATTTTGACAATTAGTGAAAGCTGTGCTGTGAACAAAAGAGCAGTGAAAAAATCAATTTGATATGATACAACTGCCAAAACTTACTCAGATGTGCTCAGCTTGAATCTTGCTACCTGCCAAAAAAACTAACCCCAGCTGCTTTTCAGTCCCCAGCTGGAGAGGATTTCTTTATTACATTCTTCTTCTTTTTTTTTTTTCTTATAACAGCAAAATATATGAAACTCAGATGGTAATACCTGAAAGAAGGCAACACAAAAAATGTTTGTTTTACTTTTCTTACATAAGTTGGGCAAAAATGTAACTAGTGTAAATATTTATTAACACTTTTGTCTTGAATAAGTACCCTGTATGTTTTGAATGAAAGGTAGCATTACACGAGTCTTGGACTTAAACAATTATTTAAACTATCTTCCTACAATTTAAATGTTGTAGTTTGGTTTCATGTTTTTAGGAAATCTTGCTAGCTTTTAGGTGAAATTTAATTTCCCACTGTATCTTGTGTAAAAGCTGCCAGAAAGATTGGGTGATGCAGCAGCATCCATACACTAGCTGAGTGCTGAGAGTTCCTTCAGGCTGTCTTACTCTTTCAGCCCTGTTCTGAGCCCCAAGATTCAAAAATGCTTGCATAATTGGGTACTGTTTTGTGACTTATTAATTGCTCTCTTGGGTATATAGTTGCATGTGAGCCAGATTGGCTCCTTTCCCAGCTTGCATCACTGGCAGCTGTTTTGCTTGAGGCAGATGGCTTGTAAGAGAAGCACCCATAAATTAGGGCATTGCTACTTTTCTCAAACCATTCTGTGAGTGAGAACCTGATAAGATGACGTTTCAAAGTGTTTTCTTGTATGCCCTAATAAACTTCTTCCTGTCTAAACAGTACATTTTACAGTAATATTTTTTTTAAAGTGTTTCAGAGAAATGTAGATTCTACAATGGAGTCAGCATAAAAATCTTAAGAGCCATTGATGATGTTTTCTACACAAAAGATTGTTCTAGAAGATAAGAATATCAGAAAGGTGAAAGAGCCTTTATACTGAGAGTAAGAGCATTTCTAAGGGCTGTAGCTAGAGAAGAAATGGAATAACATGTTAAGAAAACATTAGTGGTCTACTCAAGAGTTTTAGACATATTTGCTTATAATATTTTTCTTCTGGAATTAATGCTCACAGTTCCCATGTGCTTCTGATACTTACACTTCCCGTGTGCATCTCATACTTACACTTCCCATATACAGTAATAGCTGTATTTCTACAAAACTTCTCCTAAGGAGAGAGGTAAAACTTGTGCAGTTTCCTTGTAGCCAAGCACTAGAATTCTTCTCCACCCATATGTTCATTCTGTAGTTGTGCTCATATCACTGCTCTGGCAACTGGAAAACTCCTTGCACGAGCAGGATCTAGGGACAAGCACACAAACCTTGCCGTACTGTGTATGTCTTCACCAATACAAACCAAAACTCTTATTCTATAATCTTAATTTCTTACAGCTACATAGCAATTTCAATCCAGAACAATTTGTTTCTTTTGTCTGTTTCTTCTTTTGTTTCTGTACTGCTGTATTTTTAAAGCAAATTACTTTTTTTTTTTTTCATTTTTCCTAGTTTGTTCCTCAAGGATTCTTCATTGTTGTTGACTATGCCTCCACTCCTCTAGTGGGTTTCAAGAGCCATCTTCACTCTAGTCTGCTTCTGAAATATGTGTTTCTAAGTACGTCTTTGCAGAAAGGCCTGCATTTGAGAAATGTGGTATTCGAATTGGATTCATACTCCAGGAAAAAAAGGATTACTAGAGGAAATATCAACAATTTCCTCTAGTGAAGACCTAAGCTTTTATGCTCTGATGGCAAGTTGGGAAGGTCTTTAAATGCAGATTAGGCCCAGATAGGTCTTGCATTACGAAGAAGGGAAAAATAATTGATCTCTAATTAAATTTAGCTTGGAGAAAATAGTTTTTCTTTCTTCCATGGGGAAACAAAACTCTTCAGATGAGCTGTCAGAGCTTTTGATCTATGATATTGGTCCAAACTGCCTTTATATGTGGACCGCTGTTAAATCTCTGTGCTTCATTGCCTTCTTGCCTTACCTTGAAGACGTACTCAGAAGCATCTCTGCTCACAAATCAGTCACAGAACCAAACTGTGCTTATCATGCTGTTGTTTATAAATCACGTTTTAGTTGTTTAATGATTTAAGTCACTTAGCTTCTGTGGTTATGACAAGCGTTGGATTATTTGTTTTTCATGTTTTTAATTTTCTCTAAATGCCAGATTTTCTCATTTCACTTCTGAGAGGAAATGCTGAAATATAATGGTGGTCTTTCTGCTCTGCTGAACTTGTTGTATAATTCCTCTTTGTATGTGTGAGAGACACTGTGGGTGTGTGTATATTCTTTTGAAGGAGAGAAGGATGTTGGAATTTGGAGATAGATATGAGCTCTCTCTTGCACTGTGTTCAAATCAAAATTATTCATTTCTTTCTAAACTACATTAATCTGGGGAGGCTGGGCTTTCACAACATGCTCCTTCACAGCATGTAGAAGTGAAGTGATTTAGAGCACTCAAGTTAGCATGCATATGACATAATCTAGATCAAATATTTCAAACAATCACACATTTTCTCTTTCAACTGAAATTAGCTACTGTGAAAAGACCCAGATGTTCTCCTAAAAAACAGGCTCTAAATTAAACCTGTCAGTAGTTATGGGCTGGGTGTAGAAATTACTACGATCTGTTTTATGTTGTATGTAAGGAAGGAATAAAAATAGTCCCTTTGGGACCCATGTTTCATAGCTTTGAGTGTCTCCCCCCGGCCCCTGCCTTTTTTTTTTTTTTTTTTAATCTCTGTTGTTAAAGCATAACTTGAATGCTTTTACTTCTTCAGTGTTAAGAGAGAGTTTTGGCAATTGGTGGCGTAATTGGAATGAGGGCAACTGTGATCACAGAGCTCCAAATCAGGAGTGTCCTTTTGTGGTTGTATTGACTGGAGTCAGTAATTGGTCTCAAATGGTTGTCACTTCAAACAGATGTCTACGTACCTGTCTTTACTAACCAAGAAAGCACCACTGCAAAGTGTAGGCCAGGAAATTTCAAATCATAGCTCTGAAGGAAAGAGGGGTTTGAAACAAAGACAAGCTTTGCTTTTCTCTCTGTTAAAATGTGGAAGTAGGAAAAAAGGAAGTTAACATAAAAGGCTGTTAGCAATTTTCAGGGTTTTTTAGTCCGTCTCCCTCAAAATCTGAGAGAGATTTATGGTTTGTTTGTTTTTCCTGCCATCTACTTCCTACTGACTGATCTCTGGGTCAGATTCTCTGGTAATACTTATGGCAATTAGCCTATGTCTTGCTGATCTAATTGCCCTTATAGGCCAGCTGACTGTCCTTGGCAAAAAGAAACACAACAAAGTTAGACAGTATGAACAGACAGACTGAAGAAAGAGCCGGGGCGGGGGGCAAGAAACCATAGAAGAAATTGTACCTTCTTTCCATTTATTTCAGACAAGGTTCTGTCAACCTGTTTTTATATTTCTGAGTTTATGGCTCCTGACTTTAATCCCATTCTTCTCTTTGAAAAATTTGGTCTGTAAAGTGTCTTTATTTTCAACAAAATTCCTGGTATATAAACAGAAATGTCAGTGATTGCCTATAACAATGGAGAATCTAAATAGCATAAATAGAAGCTTTCTATGTAAAATTTGTTTCCTTTTGTCTTAAATACTAATTATTTTCTATAATCAAGTTGCAGTAAGGAGAGAGGTGTTCTGCATCTTCTGCCTACTACTTCTTAAGGGAATAAGTTATTGGTTTTTTTGGTTATCCTCACTTCCAAACATTGCTGCTTGAATATGAACATTAAAGCAGTTTGTTATGCTATTTGCAGTTGGATAAAGAAAATACTGCAGTGTGAGACATGATGAAATCTAGCATGGCTCAGAAGAACTCATACCCTTCACTTGAAGATTTGCTGTTCTCTCTTCTCCTGTCATATGACCATCTTTATTTAAGAGGACGCACAAGCTTATTTTAAAACTGTTCTCTCAGGTTATTTGATCCAACACAGTGGAAAGTGCTGGTATGATCATTAGCCATCACCATTGAATTAAAGAGTAAGCAATTATGTAGACAGAGCAGATCACAGACCTTTGTATGACAATCTGGGCAGTCAGGAAAATGTGTAACTGTGAAATAATTCTATTGAAAGCAAATAGCGAGTTAAGTAATGGTAATTTAGAATCTCACCAGAATATTAGTCATACCTTATTTCTCTGTTCTTCTCCCGAAGGTGATGCTCATCTTGTTTCTCTCCAAACAGAGAGAAATTTTCTCTCCAAATTTTTGGAGATATAACAAATGGGGAAAGGACTGAAGTTGTTTTCATTCAAGACAGTAATAAATACTTTTGAACTTAGAACTTCAGATGCAGCCTCCGAAGGACACTTGCTACGTATAAGGAAAGTGCTAATTTCCTCCAGAATTCTTAGACATCTTTCTGAATTTGGTTTCTTTTAAGCCCGTTCAGTGATACAGTGCTCAGTTTAGAGACATATTCTTTTGTCCTTTAGGACAGTGATAGTACAGTTGTGGCAGTGCCTGTCTTGCTCAGTTTAGACTTGCAATTTACTTTGCCAATCAAAAGTAGGCTTTATTCAGATGTACTGCTAATAAATTCATTAACTTGTTTGTTTAGTGAAGTATGATCATGGGTGTATTCTCAGGTTTGTTGGCTTGCTGTTTGCAGCTTGGTTCGGTTTTGTGTTTATTTTAATATTTGATGTTACATTCTAGTGTTTGGGGTTCTGTGCTGCTGAGAACACTGCTCTTCTCCTTGTTTGTCACCGTTGAACCGCCCTGAATGTTTTGAACTAGCAGCCTGATATTCACATTTTGAAAGTGTAAAGAGAAATGAAATTGAGATATATCTATTGAAAGAGCAAAATTTCTGAGCTTATGTTTTTCAGTAGATTTTCTGAGCATTTCTGCATTTCTGTTGCATTTCTGCAACATTGGTGATTTTTCTTCATTTATTTTGTTGCTACTTACAGCTTACTGATGCTTTACTATGACAGATGTGATAGACAGTAGTGCCATGATATGTTTTAAGAAACTTGCATGGTGTGTTTAGGTACTTCATATGCATGTTTCTGTAAATATATATGTATACACACACACTAATATATATAAAGCCTGAAAAGGAAATGATCAGTCTTATCTCTAAGTTTTGAAGAAGATATGTAAGTAGTTTTTGGTGAAGGAGAGCTGGGTCATTAGGGTCATTTATTCTGCAAAAGGAACAAGAGGATTAAGTCTTGCATTTGAGCCATAACCAAATCTGGTGGGATAGGTTCAGATTTATAATAGTTTGTATCAAGTATAGGGAATGACTTGGTTGTGTGGAACTTTCTGGAGGGAGTGGGAAACTGCTGCTGCCCTTGGGAACATGTTGGGAATTTGGGCAGGGGGAGAGGAGAAGCTTTCAGACTACTAGGGTGGAGGAAGAATGAGATTTACAGAAAGGAGCTGGCAGCCTGCAGTTCAAAGACAGAGGAACAAATCCATGACCCAAGCCTTGGAAGGAAACTTCCCATGGATACAGAAGGACAGTATGGTTTGCAACCAGGAAAACTGCTGAGATGGGTCCATTTTTATAATTACTCGTTTTGCATTAATTGGAGATCAACCTGGTCTATTGATCCCAGGTTTTTCATCTTTAATAACAATCAGAAGTAGCATTTATTTCAGAAGTGGATTTTTCCCTTCTGGGGTTCTCTGCCAGGTTCTGTCAAACTGCAGCTTGGGCCTCCTTAGCCAGAGGATGATGTGTCTGGGCCGTGGCTAGTAGCCACGGGTTGACCAGTCTCAGGGAACTTCTTTTGAAATATCTTTGGTTAAACTTGGCTTCTGTAAAAACCTGCAGCAGGGAGTGTGATAATTTAACGATGCAGTGTAAGAGAAACACCCTCTTTGGCATGTTTTAAGCCTGCTGCCAGCTGATCTAACAACATGGCCCTCACTCGTACTTGTGAACAATAGTGACTAGCCATTCCTTATTTACCTTCTCCATAACACTGGTAGCTACGGAGCGCTGTTATACCCCTCTGTTTTCTTCACACTTGACGGATCCCAGTCTGTGTAGCTCCTCACAGTAGAAGCTGCTCTATAACTTTGATTTGTCTTATTATCCTGTCCTTTTTTATTTCTTCCATATTTCTATGTTTACACCCACTTATATTGTGGATGTAGCACGGACTTATGCAGTGGCTGTGGCTTTTCTGTATTGTCTAATCTTTCTTTTCTAATATTTCACTAAAATCTTTGAGCACTGGGCTGATGCAAATGACTTCAAGATCTCTTTCCTGGCTGATCTTCCTGATATTTCCTGGCAGTACAAACCCAGTTTTCTGTATATATAGTTAAAATTTATTTTTGTTCTCAGCATTTGTTCATTAGTTATCACTGAGTTTCATCAGTGTTTTATTGCCTGTTTACTCATTATGTTATCATCTTTTGATGCTTTTTCACAATCTTCTCCGACTATCCTCGGAAACTGTATGTCAACAGAATGTTGACACCTCAGTTTTTTATTGCCTTTTCAAATCACTTTATGAGAGGGTTGACTAGTATAGATCCCAGCCTGAATCTTTGAGGAAGTCCATTTTGATTTGTTTTTCTTTTGTGTGAACTTTCTACTGGTATTCTTTGCTTTGTACGTTTTAACAAGTTCCTAATCCAGAAGAGAGCTTTCTGTTTCTTTCTGTGTCTGTGTGGTTTCTTCAAGAGCATTAATGGGAGACCATGTCAAAGTTTTTTTGCAAATCAAAGTACACTGGCTGGCTGGTTCACTTTTAATCAGTGTGCACCGTCTGTTTCAGAGTCCAGTAGGTTTATAGGATGTGGAATCCATGTATGAAAATTCTACTGATTCTCTGCTAATATTTCATTTAAATATTTAAATAGTCTAAACTCAAAATCTATAAATTCATTTTTTAAAAATTTAATTTTTTTTTCCTTCCAGTTCTTGCCCATTTCCTCTTATAGCTTCCCCACATTCATCTGCATCCCTTTAAAAGGTGATGTTATACTCGGTGCTTTCTGTTCCTCTGGTACAAGACACAATGTGCAATTGGTTCTACTATGCAGTATAGATTTTACTCATTTGAAGGTTACTATAATAAAATCTTATCTTTCATGTGTTGGATTGGGCATGAATAAATATTTGATTATTTATTTTGGCCAGTCTTCATCCTAGTTTAATTTGTATGTGTTTTACAAGGGTGTTTGATTAATATATGCATTTTGAATGTTATAAGTTAACTGATAAATTCAAAACACTCAAGTGAGGAAGAAATTCTAATGGCCACATTTCATTAGATGCTGTGAAAGATATTTGTTAGTATTAATTTCAGAATGAAATCTGTAATTACTGTAATTAAAAAAAAATTTTTGGCTTTTAAAGCATAAGGTGGATAGTTTCCAGGTTTAAGAGACATGAATAACTATACAATTATTTGTCTTTCTCATAAAGATCATGAAGGTGTATTTTATTTATTTAATGGAATAGACTATTACGGTGGTCTGATAGGTATTCCTTTGTAAAAGCTTTTTTTCATGTCTCATTGAGACAGTATTTTTCTAGTCAGATAGTGCTGAGAACCTCAGTGTCCCATACTTTTTCTATGGCTAGTGTTAGTTTTAAATTCAAGGCATCTTCTTTTCTGCTTTTAGGAAAAAAAACTTGAAAAGGATGAAAAATTCTAGGATAAGCTAGTTGAGAGTTGAATTTATTGGAAAGAATATAGAAGTAGACACAGATGAATGTAGGCTCTTTTTGTTGGGTTCATCATATTAATAACTATTTTGAAAAATATAGTCCAAAAGAGACTTCATAGCAAGTACCCTAAAAGCTATTAGAAAAAGAGAAATGGAAGAATTACTGGTATTCACCAGGGAAAAGTTACTTAGCATGTATTTGTAATACATGATGGATTTATTGGGTATGCTGTGCTGCAAGCTGGTCATAAATAATACTTGTACCAAATGGCAAATGATATTCTCACTGCAAATTTTGTAATTTTGGGACCTTTATGTAATTTTCACAGTTCTGATGAATTTGCTAAGTGTCTTGCAGTTTAAAAGAACATCACAATACTTTTCTGCTTGTATAGAAAAGGCTGGAGAGCTGTTCTTGTTATTGTACAATCACTGGAAGATACTTGACCCATCTTGACCTCCTTCTTTCATGTTAGTTTCTCCATTTGAGTCATGCTGCCAAAATGAAAAAGTTTTTTGTTAACTGAGTATGTTTAAGATCAACTCAACTTGATACATTGCAAGTCTTTTATTTATTTATTTTTGTTTGTTTGTTTGTTTGTTTTTATTTGGGGGGAGGGGGGTGTAGGGAGTAGAGGGGCATATCAATTCCAGTCATCAAAATCCTAGAAAAACCTGACATAGAAACAGAAGCTTGTATGTTATTCAGAATAAGTAACAAGTCAATTTCACTGTTTTTCACTTTTGTGCTAGGATTTTACCAGTCTGTGTTGAGAAACCTTTGCAGTAAGAATGTTGTAACTAGCAGTAACCTGTGGTCTGTGCATGGGGTAGCAAAGTGGCTTGGAGAATTTAGAAGTCAAAACACTGGAGTGAAAACGGGCTTTTGGGTATAATTTTCCATTACCTTTGATTATAGTTGGTTATACAGTTATATCTTCACGTGTGAGAGAGTACTGAGAGTTTGAACAGAAGAATGGAACATAATTTATGAAAAGGCTAAAGAAGAAAACCTGTGGTTTTGGAGATGCTGATTGCAGGAGGAAATTTTGTCAAAGCCAATCTTTTTTTTTTTTTTGATGGAAATGTACCTTAATTTACCGCATTAACAGAGAGTGAAATTCAACTTAAGTCTACATAAGTCAATCAATTCCAGAAGGATGTGCTATTAAATGTTATAAAAACATAACATTTCACAACAACTTCTGGAGTCTTACAATATTTTTTCCCTCTTAACTGAAATCTGAGCTTGTTCAGCACTCAGTATTTTCATTCACAACTTTGTTGCAGCATGATTAGTAACTGGTAACAATTACCAAGGTATGCTGCCTGCGTTATCTCTTCCTAGAAGAAGGAGTTTATCACAAAGCAAGGTGGAATCAGGCATATGGTCCTCTTGAAATGCTGTGGGGAATCCTTTATTAACATTGCACTTGCAAGGTTTGTTATAAAAAGTTATTTGTGCAATAAGAGCATAGATAAAAGCACAAAAACAACCAACCAACCAAAAAAACCCAACACCAGTTATCTGAGCAAGACCCATAAACAGTTATCTGCGCAAAGCTCAGCATTTTGGGGACAAAGTGGATCTCACCAAGTAGTTTTTTTTAAGCTAGTCTTCTAACGTTTTAAAATAATAATCCCCCCCCCCCCCCCCCCCCAGTTGCTTAGGAAGATGCCAGCTAAAATACATGAATACACTACAGAAAAATAAATCGGCACTTTCTGTAGAATGCTGCAATTTGCGTTCCCTCATTCTTCTCAGCTTCTGACAGCAATCTGTATTACGTTCTTCAGAGTTTCAATATTTTTCTCCCAGGAGAGCTCATCTTATATTTCCTGGCACTGCAGCCAGAAACTTGTCAGTAAGATATTTTTTAATACCGATTTAACTTTCTCTAACACAATTACTCTTGTAATCAGAATGATAATTACAGTCTTTCATCTGTTTTTAAGTTGTTATTTTTAATTCTTTAGCTTGAGCAACTGAGAATGTCATTAGTCCAATCCCCATGTATAACTTCCAACCATAGCACTACACCAATATTTATTTTCTCTCATGAAATAGTATCTTCTTTGGCTTCTTGACCGTCTTCTCCCAGCTTACTTCCCTAACTTTAATGTCTGTAATGTTACTTTTAGTCATCATCTTCCTTGACCGGGTAATTTATTGAAAGAAAAAAACAGTGATTTGTGTAAAGCTTGTATCTTGTGGCAATTCTGTTTAGAATATATAACAATGATTAATGCAATCATATTTAAAAAAAAAAAAAGTGGTGGTGTTTAGTAAATTAGTGTTTGTTGTTGTTTTTCTACATTGAAGGCGCTGTGTTTCTGAAGTGTAGCCTGGAGGATTTGAAAATACTGTCTCATCATCCAAAAAAATACTGTCTCTCGTGCCTGCAGGTAGCTGGAGAAGAACTGTAAGGTTTTGTAACAACGAATCATTCAGTGGGTAGTCTGCCAGAATGCAGTGCTGATTCCTTGCTGTAGGAATTCGAGGCCATTGAATGGAGCAGGTTGACAGATTCAAAAGGAAAAGGAACTTTGCATAATCTGTAAGTTGTGAAATGCTTTTGTGCATGATATCCTAACTGTCAGAAGTCTACATGGATTCTGAAAGAGTGATCAGAGATATGCAAAGACCAAAAAAATCAGTAAAGAATATTCTGAGAAATTGCAGATAGCTCAGGAATATTCTCATCTTGAGGTGGCTGTGATTGTCAGTGGCAAGATAGTGACTAGATGAACAGATACGGTCTAATTTACTTGGTGTGAACCATTCTCATGTTCCCTGGTAACTTTTGGCTGCAAGAGCTGTACAGCTTTAGTTTATGCTGCTTGTTGTAAAGCAGGAGTCGGAGAGAGCAGAGGACTGTGTTTTTGTGAGATTTTAAAGAGAAAGTTTTAATCGAGAATTTTTCACAAAGGTGCTTTTTCTCCTTTTCTTCAGCTCAGCACTTGAAAAAAAAACCCTACCCACCATCAAGTAACGGCCATATGAAGTAGTTTCTCTTAGTTTCCTATGGAAACAGATCTGAGATACATTCTCAAATCTCTAGTGTAATAGGTGGAAAAAAACACTTGATTTGAAAAAAATAAGTTAATAGAGGAAATCAGTTCATGTCTAAAGTGTTTTAGTTACTGCATTAAGAATCCATCCACATAAGACTAGTGCACATCCATCTATTGCAGAAGGATGAAATTTAAGGTTGCTGTCTCGGTCTGTTGCACTAGCAGAGTGTCAGCACACCAATAAAGGTGTGCTTTTACTGTGCATTATTTTTAATGTCCATAGGTAGATGTGAAAAGGATGCTTTGGGAACAGCTTCTAGATTATATTTTTCATAAAAGAAACACAACTTTAAAAATGGTTTTAGGTTTTGGATGACAGAAAGAGAAGTACAGAATGCCAGAACACCGGAGCAACTGCTGGATCAGAGATGGGAGCAGTAATCCACCTAGCGCTATTTCTTCCCTTTGATGGCGATTAGAACCACATGCTCCAAAGGAAAATGCTTGTAATGGGCAATTAAAGGATCTGCACATAGCAGGCTTTTTTTCCTCTGCCCTCCCTCCCCCAGTTGCCATAAATTACTGGTTGGCCTTTACTCTGACATGCAAGTCTGACAAAACCTAGAAGGAACAGGAAATGACCTAAGTGTGGTTTTAGCCAGTTTTTTTCATTAGCTACATAAAGGAGGGGGGAGAGGAAAGAAAAAACACACAGAAAAAAACCACTTTCCCTTAATAAGCAAAACACCTTTTAAACCTTTTCGAAACATTTGAAGATCTCATAAAATATCGAAAGGATGTTCTGAGCAAATAAAACAAACAAAAAAAAAAAAGAAAGAAAGAAAAGAGAAGAAATCTGTAAACTTTCTGCAACAAAGTGGAAGCTGACCTGCTGATACTCCTGGTTACAAAAGCAGAAGTATCATGTCTTGTTTAAAAAACAAAACAAAACCCAACCAACCAAACAACAAAAAAGTATTATTCCACCCACCTGTAAGCATTAATGTTAACTTTCTCAATAAGCCTGCTAAAGGCTTATTTGAAAGTTAACCTAACCTATCAGTGGAGCGTTTTTCCTCTGTTTTTGTATCTGGTGGGTATGTTGGAGTCTAGTGAAAACATTATGGTAGCCAGGCATCTGTGTGCTCCTGTCTCATTCTTATCTGTGCAGGCAAGTATGTTGCACATCCTATATAATGTATCAAATAGATATTTAATAAAACAAGTAGGAGCAACTCTCTTTCCATTGAAGGAATATTTTAGATTCCTTACAAAAGCGAGGATAATGCCTTTCATGAATGAGTTCAGTCAAGTCAGTGGAAGAGGCCAGGACGTGACCATGTCTCTTCACTATAAGCAGCCAGACCTCAGAACCAGGAAAGCACACTCGCTTTCTCCTCAAAGGGCGAGCCTATCTGCAGACTTCACAACCTGTTACCCATTTTACAGCCTTGGACACATAAATTGTATAGAGTCTGGAAGTGATAAGTGCTAGGATTCTAAAAAAATCCTATTTTTTATCCTGTCCCATTTATTTTCCTGGGAAGGTTTAGAGGTTAGTGAAATATCATCCTGACTCTAAATGCCTTAAGTATCATACTGAATGCTTTTCGAAGTGCCATATCTTGCCTTGTTTGTGATAATCTTCTCAAGTGGCTGTTGTTCTGGCTGCAGCAGGGTGTTGTCTTATCTAAGTAATGCTGCTGCTTTGACAAAGTCATTGTTTGGTTGTATCACCATTAGTCTTG
The DNA here is from genome assembly GCF_040182565.1 of Anser cygnoides. Classification (NCBI taxonomy): domain Eukaryota; kingdom Metazoa; phylum Chordata; class Aves; order Anseriformes; family Anatidae; genus Anser; species Anser cygnoides. Next base: position 4,366,468 of record NC_089877.1, read on the forward strand.
TACAGAATATAACTTTACTTACTGGAATAGAGTTTTTCAAAATCTGCCATTTCTACACAGAGTAAAAAAAAATCGTACTAAATAAGATAGGACTTCTAGGTTATATGCTGCTGTGTTTGCTTTTGCATCATGAAACTACAGGGATTTATAAAGCCAATTGATTTTGAACTGTCACAAAAGAACATTTAAAAATAAAAGCAATGAACCTAGCATCAGTCTTGGTTGACAGGCAGTCATGAAAAGAAATGGATGTGTAATGCAACCTTTCTTGGATTTTTCAATAAATTAGTTTCTCATCTGGTTGTAGAATTCTGCTTTTGAATGAGGTGATGCTCTACAGAGTTGATTTCTGAATCAAGTTGCTATGGTGTTGGTTTCATTGTTTAGGTAATTCTCTGTTGGTTGCTATGGAAATGCTTATTTACGGAGCTGATGCCTAACCATGTCAGCCAGATGCTACTAGCAGCTGGGAACCTTTCATATGTCATCAATGAAAGACTTGGTCAGAAGTAGAAACTCATTTTTCTACTCACTTGTTCTCCAAGAAAATTTGAGAGCATGGAACGCAAATGGGTGCTGTCAAATCAGATGAGTTTTCTTCTTCCCAGCGAGCATTAGCAAGCACGCCGCATCTCCTGAGCGACATTGAAACCAACGCCTCCTGTTACCTGCGGTAGGCAATCAGACAGCACAGTCACTGATGTTAGCGGTGTGTATGGCCTCATATGGACTGCACACTTCAGCGCAGTAGGGTATGTGGCATATTTCTAAGTTATATTCTAGTTTGAAAACTGCTTTTTAGTTTTATAAGCTCTGAAACTTTTTTTGTAGTCACTGCATAAGCATGGATATTGTCTTTTGTATAACTCTGGAAAATTTATGCTTTTAAATGCATAAAAGTAGGTAATTCTTGACTAGTTAAGATATTATGGATTTGTATTTTATGTTAAGCTAAATTACTCTCAAAATATCATCACAGCTATGTACCTAATATAGTATGACTTGAGCATTAAAGCTGAAAAAAAATGTTTAAAAATGCTTGAGTGTCAATAGTAATTTCAGTGGTTCTAACTTGAGCAAAGTAAAACCTGTAAGCTTTTATTGTGCTTAAACTTTTAGAAGATTAAAATGCTCCTCAAAGAAGTCTTTAGCCAAAGGGAGCTGTGGCAGTCATGGGAAGAAGATCCAAAAGGATTCTCCCCCCAGCTTCTGGAACTCGCCCGTTACAGGCCCTGCGAACACTGGCTGCACCGTGATAGGAACATAACTTTCTGTATAGAAAAATATTCTAAAGAAACAAACAACCTCCCCCCCAAACTGCCATTTTTCTTTGACTGTTTTATCCCACTTTTCACCTGGTTTTTGTTTATTTAGGCTATAAGCTCCTAGGAAGAGTGATTTTATTTTTTTCCTTACTTTTCATTTGTAAAAATTACAATTGCTTGTTCCTGTTGCTGCGTGAACTATAAACTGTATTAGGAAAGGCCTTTAATGCTGTTAACTTGTGTACATTTTTAACAAATGTTTCTGGTGTTGCTAACAACATGTGCTTTGCCAAAGTGCCATGCTTAAGCTTTGGTAATTCTCAGGTTGTTATTCGACAATCAGCCTTTTTCTTTTCTTCTCATTTAGTTTCCTTCTTTTCTTTCTGTTCTCTTGTTCGTTTTCTCTCCCTTTCCTCTTCTTCCCTCCTCCTCCCCCCCCCCCCCCCCCCCCTTTCTTTTCTGTTTCTCCCAGTAAATTACAAATAGTGTCAGACTCACTGATTCTTAAACTCTTATGTTCAAATTGTAAGGCATTCCTCTGGAGTAATGGAAATGCTATTTTCATTGTTTGAGAAACTCAATATATAAACCAAAGATACCTGTCCAGGTCTCCATAGATCTGACTAAACATCCATCGAACTGAATATAGCAATTCATTCCTCAGAATAGTGACTCTAAGTTGGTTGTTAAGCTTTAACAGTTATTTTCCAGCCTTTTAACTTTATTTCCAGTGATGTAAATTCCCTCTGTGGTACTCTTAGTCTGGTTGACACGTTTCTGTTCAACCTAAAGCCATCCTCAGCCAACTGCGTCTAAATCAGAAAAGGCCACTTGTACTTCAAGTTCTTGTAAGCTGCTTTGTCTCATTTTAACTGCATTGAAATTTATTTTATAGACTAGACAGATTTGTTTAGTATATTTAAGCAGATACAGCCCCTGACTGTTAATGAACATACTGTTATAGGTGTTTGATTTTTGTTTGCTTGTTCGTTTTATTAACTTTATTTCAAAAACATGACCAGCTTGACAGGCAATTAGATAAAAACAGGAAAGTGTGCTCATTGCTCCAGGATGAGCAGGGAGTCTCCAGGATTAGCATCGGGCTGAGACGAGAATTTATCCTGCAGGCTGACTGGTAATTTGTTGTACATGATTTTGGGGGGGAAGGCTGTAGCTTTCTAACCTTACCGGAAATTCATAAGCATTATTAGAGCTCCCCACAATTTTGTTTTTGAAGGAGCTTGCGGTCCTGTGACTTTTGTGATGGTGGCACTGCAAATTGATGCTCGGAAGAGGTGTGTGAGTTGCTAAGCAGAGGTTTGCAATGTAGCTTGGAGCCTTAATGACTCAAGTCCCTCATAGGTCAGGTGTTTCTTGATGCAGGAGGTAAGGAAGAATGTTGTGTGCAAGTGGGTTACAAAATCTTGGTATTACAGAGCACAGATCTTTCTGCAACACGTCTAATGGTTGCAAAATCACAAATTGCTGAGGCTCTGCCTAAGACCTATTTTAAGGTCTGTTCACATTAAGTTAAAATAAACTGTACCCTTTTACTCCTGTTCTGCTCTAGGATTGACGGATTAATGCAATTCTGGGAATACTTTGTAACTTTCTACAGATGATCCACAGTAATTAATTAAAGGCTTAACTGCCAAACTCTCAAAAATAAAAATTCTGGAAATGCAGCTTTTTTTTTGTTTGTTTGTTTGTTTGTTTGTTTTTTTACTATGCCAGAGTGAAGTTGCAAGGCATGGTATTAAGCTAATTGAGCTAAATCTGGTGGGTAGTGAGAAAGTAAGTATAGCTTCCTTACAGGTACTTTCTGACTAGAATGGTAAGGAGTGAAACAGAGATGATTTTGTGAAAAGTAGAATTTATCAGCTGATAACCTTTAAAACTCATCCCTTCCCTCAAACCATTTCAGCTCTGCAGAAGGTCTGTGAAAGAATATGCTGCTGGTTTCTGTTCCTTTCTCTCCAAGTTGTTTTGGGGGCAGGCCTTCTGGATTTGAGTGCCATCTTGTGGTCTATTATCAGCTTCTAAGAAAAAGTAATAAACCCCCCTCTCATTATTAACCTGTGAGGTTTTGAGTAATACAGTGATTTACCAAGTTGTATTTACCATGGAAAAATATTTACTGTGGGGGGATTGGACTAGATGATCTTTCAAGGTCCCTTCAAATTCCTAACATTCTGTGATTGTGATCTACACTTTTTCGCTGTGCTTGGTGGAAGAGATTGTTACTTTGCACCTACAACTTTCATCAGCTAATTTAATTACTTCAGTGTGTGCCACATGGAAGGGGCCCTGAAAATTTTACAGCTAACATAGACTGTGCTATCCTGGTAGCTGCAGTGAAATAATATACCTGTCTTCTCTCAGGACATTTGGCTTTTAATTAATGGCAATGGATAATGAATTTATATATATATATGTATATATATATATATATATGTTGGTAACACGTAGGTGAATTTGTGTCTGTTTATTTCAAAACTGTTTTAGTTTGTTTTCTGTGAAAATTGAGATCAGTGGCAAAGCTCAATTCTTCTGGTTTAAATGCCAATAGAAAATTTTCAGTCATGAAACCAAGCTGTGAAATTTTTCATTCAAATAAAGTTGTGTGGAAAATTGTGTGGTGACCTGCCATTTAAAATAGCAATTCATTATTTGCATTGGAAGTAGATTTTGCATGAACTGTGTACGTTATTTTACCTTGTGTATACTGTATCAGTATAGGACACAAAGTTTAGCAGGAACACTCTTCACTGAGTATTTTATGCCTCTCAAACTTTGAACTTTTTTCTCTACCAGCGTAGAGCTAAAACAAAAAGGAAGCCTTTGAAATTCTTTAGTCCTATGATCGATTCTCCAAAATCTTAACAGCACAGCTTATATGAAAGTGTGTAAGTATATGTATGCACATCTGTATGCGTGCACAGACAGACATGCACACAAGAAAGATCCTGATGGCTGAAAGGATTAATAAAGGATGGGTTGTGTCATAAAAGGAGCTGCATTTAAAGGCTTGGTACAGAAACTTTCTGGAGTTAATAAAATGCCCATGCTGTTGCTAAGATCTTGCTTACAATAAGTAAATAAAATCAGCTAAGGTACCACGTTTCATATTAGAAGAGCTGGGGGAAGGGAAGCCTCCCATGTGTCCCGTAATGGAGGTTGCAAGCAAGCTGACAAGGTTGCTGATGCAGCTAACAAAACTCGTGCGGACACCCGGTCATCCTGGCTGGTTAAGACAAAAGTCAGTGAAGCGGATGGGCACAGTCACCATGCCCATGCTGAGCACACAATGAAACCACAAGGTCTAGCTATGTTTGACTTAAGTAAGCGTCAATCTGGAAAGAGAAACTTAAGAATGAAGAAGAGTTTTTTTCATTTTTTAAATTTTTTTTTTAACTGTCCAGCTGGACAACCAGGAGGTAAAAACCTTAATCTTTAAAATGATCTGGCTAAAACCTAATGCCTCATGCAAAATGGGTATGGCCAGGTAGTGTTGGTTGCAATTGTCACGCTCCTCACTGACAGGCTAACAGTTACCTTGTCTGTTTATTTTTTCAAGTCTTGATGTACGAGGCAAAGGTAGCTAGGTTAATCACAACCCAAAACCTCGAATTCTTGATTCTTGGGTCTAGATCTGCTCCCTTCATGTAATAAGGCCTTGTTATAGCGTAACTTGTTCCCAGTCTAAGCGCATGCCTAGCAATCAGTTTTCACAGCAAGTGGATGTCATCACTAATAACTTTAAATGTGATGTTTAATGGTGTCTGTGTGAAGGTAACAGAAAAGAAAAGGAGCCAGTGAATGCTGCCCTTGCCTGAGTGCCACTGATGCTCAGCCCGCAATTCTTTACACTTTCTACACCTTCTGCTGGACCAGTGCCAGTCTGGAACTTTGAGACTGCCTCATGAAAAGCTGTTAGTCTTGGGGGAACAAAACTAAACAGAGCTCTCACATATTTTATTAAAAAAAAAAAAAAAAAAAAAAAAGGCAGGGCGGGGGGAGGTAGGCAAACAAAAGTTCCAGGACTGCAGAATATGAACTAGCATGCAGGGATATTGATACCTCATTCATGATCTGTAGTTATAGATGGAAGAGAGGAAAAAAGGGTTGTCTTTATATTCATTTAATTTGTGAATGCATGTTGCGCAAATGAATTCATTTATCAGAATAATTAGAACCTTGTCTACCAGGATATTTTAGTGCCTGTCAAGAAGTCAGAAAGACTGAACACTCTTGAAACCTAACAGACATCTGAATTTAATTTCTTTTATGCTGTTTTGATTTTTGCTCCCTGTAGAAGAAAAGTTAAGTGAGCACTGTTGACATACTTGAAGCTGATAGTATCTTTAGATTGTGTTGCTGACGTTTCTTTGTGGGTTTGGTGGGTTTTGTGAAGTTATTTGGCACGTAGATCTGTAGCCATATTCAAGTAGAAACTAACAAAACACTCCTCCTGCAAGATAATGCTTTTTAAAATACAGATAAATTGTTTTTAACCTGAAGTACTGGGAAGCCTTTTGGTTTTATTTATTTATTTATTTATTTAAGCGAATGATGTTAATGTAGTGCTTTCTGAACAGAGTTTACAAAATTGCTACTGTTTGAATTGTTTTGAAAAGAAAACAAATGTTTTAAATTGCATTCTCTACGATATGTTTAAGAGAATAGAATATTAATGCAGCTGGTATAGATTGCTACAAGCTGTGAAATTCATGCAGTTGTGTTAAAGAACTATTTTTCTGCTTAGTTTCTATTTATATTTCCTACAATATATAAATACAATGAACTTATTTAACTTCTAGCCAATGTCATTACAGATTCTATATTTCATTAGATTTACAGAGCAGGGAAAAACAATAGTCACACAATCTGACCATGTGTACGTAATAGGTTGTTGTAATTTAATGTGACTAGTGACACTGGATCTGTGTAATAGGCATTTTTTTCCACAGAGCTGCTGCCGAAGTTCTGAATGGTGGACAAATAGTTGATGCAATGTATTAGAATTCTACCAAAACCTTCACAGTTGTAACTGTGAAAATAGGCCCAGAAAAAAATGCATGCAAATCAGTTTAGTTAAAGACTAAAGACATTCATTCAGAATGGTAATTTTATCAAAATCTGTATATTCATATGGAACGCTTATGTAGGGAAGTGCATGTACTGCCAGGAGATATTTGTTTTCGTAATTTCTGTGGATATATTTCTTTACTCCTTCTGTTGTATTTAATTTTTATTTAATATCTTAATGATGGAGAACAAATGTATAAAAAATGAGTTGGGACTTGGACTCAAAAAAGATCAAAATATTGCACAATATTTTAACATTTATTATTTGTAATATTTATTTTTTATTAAAAATATTGAAAATGAGCAAAATGTGAGTGCAAAATATTGTACTGGGAAGGTACTTGGACAAAGTGACAAAGATGGCCTGCTTTCTCAGCTGGAGAGCACTTGGTTGCTGCTTGCAGCCCATTTCACAGTTTAGTGTGCTAGTCAGTGCGAGGCCACCTCCAGTGATGCTAGTTCCCACCTTGACGGACTTAGCTGTATTAAGGACTTTTCCTGTTATGGACCCACTCATGCATGTGCATATCTCAGATGACTCTTCTCCCTTCTGCTGCTCCTCTTAGGAATTAAAAAGTGAAGGGCTTTTTCCTAGATTGTCCTCTAAAAAATAAATGTGTTCTGTGAGCAACAGAAATAGCAAATGATGATTTTTAGGGCTTTCTGTCCACCTTTCACCCCGTACCTCTGTCACAATATCTCAGCTTCCTTACATTCAGTGTTTCCTCTGAGCCTCCTCTGACCAAAATGGCCAATAAAATATTATGACTCATGAGTATGTAGGCTCCCCTGTTGGTCAGATGAGTCAAAAAGTTATGGGACAAGAAAAAGATGGAGGAACCAGACAGGCAGTTTGGTTGCTCAATTATATAATATATATGCTCAGTCTTCTATTTATATAAATATATATGTCCGCCCCATATGTAAAATATTATTTATAAATATATATAACTTTTGTAGAAATTCTTGTCTAAATATCTGTCCTACCACGGAATTGCTAGCTTCCATCTATCGGCTGTTGCAGGGTCCTTGTTCATGTATGTTAATAAACTATATAAAGATTCTATAATTGGAGTAATAAGTGAGCTTAAATGAAAATTAGAGGTTCAAACCTGCAGAAATTTGTGTTGGTAATCCCATGTATGCAGAACCATTTGAAAAATTTCAGTGGCTTCTTTTTGAACACTTTTTTGACAAGCTAGGTAAAATACATGGGAAAACTTTTGTTCTCCTCATGCATTTTTTGTAGGATTTTAATATTGTAGTATTTTTAGTTTTCTTTTTTAAAGAAAAGTCTTTCATCTGTTTTTATATTTTCCCATTTTTTTCTTAAAATTTTATTTACAGTTTCTTAAATTGTTATTCACAATTATTATTTAGTTTTTAGTTATTATTTAGTTATTTAGTATTTAGTTAGTATTTAGTTATTATTTTAGTTATAGTATTTAGTTATTATTTAGAATTTAGTTATTCTAAAAAAGTTATTCACAACTGTGTCAAATATTCTATGAATTATATTTTTCATAGATTTAGCAAAATTTCAATTTGTAAAAATTCTGAAACATAAATTTGTTGATGAGGATGTTTAAAGTATTTCCTAATCATGAAATTTATGGGATTTTCCTAAAAATAGAATTGCAGTGAATTTCTACAGTTAGAAATTCCTGGGACTAAATTAAAACAAATGCTGTGCTATAAGCTGTTCCTTTCATGGATTTGAAAATTAATGCAAAGTGTTTCCTCTAACTTGTGTTTTTACTGTTGTGAGCTTATTGCAGCAGTTTATTTTATTAGTACAGGTATTTACTTGTAAATTCACTTTAATGTTGAGACACCTATTATATTAGTTTTTTTACTCTATGCTTGTGTACTTCATGTAGGAAGTTCTACTGTGAGATTTGTCAAGCCTGGTACAGCTCACATCCTGAAGGGAAAAGCATATGCTATCATGCTTCTTTTTTCTCACTACCTTTGGAGTATATTTTATAGTTTAAGGAGGAAAACATTATTGATACACTTTTCCTTTCCCAAGTCTAGTAGCTATATACTGGTTCTCTTGATAATTTACCTACGTTTATAAAATATATTGGAGATTTTAGAATAGATTTGCTTATATAAGTCTAGGTGAATAGAAACAGGGAAGCTCTATCACCGAATAATTTAGTGTGTGTCTCAGATGTTCTGTCAACAATCCAGAAATATTGAAATAAGTCTATATATTTATGTCATCATCAAGACGTCTCTGTCATACACAATTTCTTCAAATGTTTCTTTAGGACTTCTGCTGTGGTAGCATTAACTGAGAAAATGACCTCATTTTCATATGAAAAAACATGAAGAAAGAAGCATTTTATGTTACCTCATGTAATCCAGATTTATTCTGTATTAACGTATCACCTGTTACTCTTTTTTTTTTTTTTTATACAGATGATACTTTGGGATTGGGATTTGAAGCAATGGTACAAGCCCTATTACCAGGTCAGTGTGTTATGAATTTAATTATTCTTTTATGAATTTGTCTGAGTACAGACTTCTCTGTAAACTGTTAGATTTATCTATGGATATTTTCGTTACCGAAGTTGTCCTAGTACTTTCTAGCTCTACGTATCTATGTAGCAGTAACTAACTATTTAGCAGTCTGACCAAGGTGACAAGGATCTGATTTTGGTGGTGTACATGAGACCAATATCAAACCCAGTTAATATGGGAGTGTGGGGGGATTTTTGTTGTTTTTGTTTTGTTTTGTTTAAACAGTCATTAGCATAAGGTTAGGGAGTGATTCTCCAGCTATGTCATCAAGCTCAGGCCCACAAGGATCTCACCTTTCTTCCTGATTGCTTGTTTCTCTTTCTCTTTCTTGTGTCAGTACTGGCATCTAATTAGCTATTACTGCTCATCTTCAGGGAGCTTTGCCAAATAAAAACTAATGATAGTTTTTGATAAATTTTTTAGGATTTGTTTCAGTAGATTTAGAAATAATAACAATAATGAGGTTGTAGAAGTGGTACCTCTGTGAAGGTCTTTTAAATTTTTTTCCACCAAATTTTCTGTTGGTATTGGAATACTTAATATGGAATACTAAATTTAATTCTAAGAAAAAATAATAAAAAAAATGAGAGAAGAATAATTGAGACAGGTTCTTTATTTTAAAAAGAGAAAAATAAACTTGTAGCTAGCTTTGAATTCTGAAATATTTATCTTATTGCATGAGAAATATTTGCAAAAAATTTTTGAGGTATTGTCTATTGTTTTTCTGTAAAAGAAAATTATTTTCTTTATTTTTTAACTTGTAATTGGGATAAGATGCTTATTTAAAACTTAAAACGAAGTGAAACTATTTGTCATGTTGATAGTTTGCAACAATTCCATCTGTTTTAGAATGTTGGCAGTGGAAATGGAGTTGATCTTTCAGTACTAAATGAGGCTCGGAGCATGCTAACAGACCTCCTGACTGACCCATCCCTTCCACCGCAAGTGATTTCTTCCCTTCGAAGCATTAATAGTTTGATTGGTGCATTCTCAGCCACATGCAGGCCAAAGGCCAATCCATTCACACCATTTCCTGGTTTCTTCCCATGTCCTGAAGTAGAAGATCCTGCTGAAAAGGGAGACCGAAAGCTGTTCAAGGTCAAATGACTTTAATTGTCACTATCTATATGTGTTGCAATTTAAAAAAAAAAAAAAAGAAAAAATCATCTGGAAACAATGCTTCTGTATGTATAGCAGCTTCATTGCTGAGTACCTGCACTATGCTTAAAGTCAAAAGAAAGAAGATGTGAAAATTCGTTTTCTGAAATGCAGATGTATGCCAAGGTGCAAATTCAAATGATTGATGGGTAGACAGGTAAAAAGCACCTGTCTGCATTCTGAACACACTTTCTCAAAATAAACACAGGGTTTAAAAAAAAAAAAGCAAATATTGTTAGAACACAATATTTTCATATTTTCTTCTTAGATGGGTTAAACAGGGCTGTTCTTATTTCTCTTGCATTCTTGCTCTAACAATTGTTAGATATGTTGACTAACCAATTACATTTTTTTTCAAAATAAATTCATTTTTTGTAAACATCAAATTAACCATCAAACAGAAGTAAATCAGCTATGTAAAACATTCACTTCTTCCTACGGAGCACATCACATTGTGGGGCGAGTGTGTAAATCTATTTATTATACGACACATTAAGGAACATGGTGGAAAAACATTCAAATGTACAAACTCAGCTGTGGTGCACCAGAGCTAATAATTCTAGAGTTGCATGGTGCTGACAGCTCGAAACTGGTTATTGCAGAGGCTGGTGCAGGAAGTCCCTGCGCTGCAAGTGCTTCTACTTCCAGGCAGTGGGCAGGTTGCCCCAAACTGCTCAGCTTGTTGGCTTAGTATTTCAGGGTCAGATAAACTGCTTCATGAGCCAGATTCAGTGCAGGTATTGGGGACTTATTTCAATATTGTGCTAACACACGTGCTTGTTTCAGGGAGTGGACTTTTCTCTTTCGCTGTTGGGGATTTTCAGCTGTGCTCCTCGTGTTACAAGAGAGCACACAGGTTGGATTGATATGGTCCACTGACACAGAAGTCCATTCTAAGCCTGAGAGCACATAGTGCTCAATGTTGCGTTATAACCAAAGGCTGGGCTCAAACAATTTGCCTGCTTTCCCTGGGCTAAATGCCCAGGGTAGAGGAATTTTTGAGTTTGCTTTACAATTACAACTGTTTCCTCTACTTTTCTGGAGATTGTCTTAAGACATCAGTCCATTCTATCTTTGTTAGACAATTCATATATGCAGTGTGCCGTCGCTGCCAACCAAGCTACTTACTGCATACAACTTCATATTTGACAGATTTCAGATATACATTTTGATTTTGTTTGCTTACACTATTTCTGCCTAGCAAATCGCTCTTCAAGAGTGCATGGCTTAGTTGACTCCTGTTGCTCCCTGTCTGAAGATTTTGCTGTAACTGGTTTAGGTAGGTTAGCAGAATATGCTCCTCTGGTTCTCCTTGTAGTAGAGCTGACTGGTTAAGGACTACTGCAGGTTTCTGTGGGATATGGTGGTCCTTATTCTGTCCAGTTCCACCTTTCTGGCTGTGCCTACTGCTTTTTGCAGCAAAGCAAACAGGGTCAAGGTGCATCTCATATCAAAGACTCAAAGCAGTCTGATTTTTCAGGGTGAGAAACTAGTCGTGTGTGTCAACAGCTTCATTTTTTTGAAGTATATAGTAGTGAGTTAAGTATGATCTTTGATCAACTGATGAAGCTTAAATTGCAAAGTCAGTATTTCTGCAAACCTTCTGAAGAGCTAGTATCCAAGGGTCACCTGTCCTCATACATGACCCTGCAGACCTTATTCAATATTGCAAGTATCCCTTTGTGTTTTTTGCTTTACATACTTTTTCCTGGCATCCTTTTTTTTTCCCTCTCCTTTGTGAGGTCTAGTTCCATGTATCTGAATTATGTGGAACACCCCCACCTCCTCACCGCTCATTGTGTGACCAAGTTTAGGGGCAAGTTCACATGTGGATTGTGGACTGAATGCAGTAAGATTTCTTAAATTTTATTAGAATGCAATGCATAGGTTTTCTGCGCAATGAAGGCAGATATGCCAGAGCTAGCTTTGCAGTTTCAGTTCAGTGATCTTATTTCTGTTACTTAGCTTCTCTTAGTTAATATTTAAACATGGCTATACATTTTTGGGTGTAGTGCTGTAAGGCACAGCTAGGAAGTCCTGAGTTATTTCCGTACCAGAACCATTTTGAGTGCTGTTGTCCTGCAACAGAGGGCTTTGTGTCCAAGTACAATGGTGATTCCATGTGTTTGGGCTGCAGCATGTCTAAACTAACATAGCTTCAAGGCTGAGAATGGAGAGGTGTCTGGGAAGCCTCCTTGGAGCTGTGATGCCAGTATGCAAACAGAGAGGGAGCCCTGATGTTACGCAGCCTGATGATACACAGCTGACCCTGTGTATTGTGCATTGCCCCTTCAATATGTTCCACAGTACATGCATTGTCCTTTCCATATGGCCCACAATACAAGCATTGTCAATTTTTAGTATCTGAGCTATTGCCATCTCAGGCTATCCTGGATGCTGGAGAGCTGGTTGTGTAGCCATACAACTGAAATGGGTAGAAAGATTATCCATAATCCTACATCAATCCTACATCAATTGACCATCTCTAGATGACCTCCATTTTTAAAAGCACGTGAAGAGTAATTATTGGACCATGTGGATTTCAAAGTACAAGTACCTTTACATATTTTAATTTGGGAAAAGAAAACAAAATTATTTGCAATGAGCAAAATAATTTTAAATTTTTTGATTTTGATTTTTTGATTTTCTTAATCAGTAAGAGTGAATATGAGATACCTTGCTTCCTGTTTCACTATAAATGATTAACAATAAAGTGTCACATCCTATCTTCAGAAAGTATATAAAGTTTTTTTGTTTAATTTCAATTATGTAAATTTTAACTATAATTAAATTATTCAATAGGGATTAAATAGCAGGAATAGCCTACCAACACCACAGCTGAGACGAGCTTCAGGAGTTTCTGGCATTCCACCTATAGAATCGCAACCTTCTAGATGGGAACGGAGTAACAGTAAGAGATCTCATCAGGAATATAACACATCAAGGTAAGCACCTAACCAGGTTTTAGGGGTAGAATAATAAATGTTGTTCTTCAAAAATATCAATTATCTGTAATGTTGGCACTTGTCAGGGGAAGTATTTAATATAAATTGTAGTATTTAAATGTAAATTTAGTATTTATTCTTGTAGTTGAATTAAGTCTCCCAATTCTGACAGCATAAATTGGAAAACATTTCAAGTTAGTAATATACTATACTTTTGTAACTCTGGTCCCAACTAGAAATCAGGTTGTTCTGAGGTTGAATGGTGTGCCCTGTTGCACTGAGTGGGACTGCATATCAGTTTTAGTAGGAAATGAAAACTAAGTCCAAAAAAATTTCTTTTGCAATTGTGTAAACTCTAAATCATTACTGACTTTATCTTCTTCCTTTTTATTTAAAATAGGTATCACTTTCCAACTTCCACATATCCAAAAACTGTATTTCTAATTAAAAGGATTACATAACCTTCTTGTATTTGGTAGCCACTGCTGTGTGTATTGCAACATTTCTTATTCATACAGTTATCAAGCAAGCATTAAAGCATAGTGAGAAAGTATGCCTGTCTCTTCTTGTCAGTCAGCGTGACACACACACTGAAAAAAAGCTTTTATTTCTAAAATTAACTTTGTGTTTTGAATTAGGAATAAAATTAATATACATTTTTTCTTTTTGTTTAGTGTTGCGTATCGAAGTGAAACTTCTTGCATAATTTAAATGTGTGGTTTTACTTGATATCTTGTGAGAAAAGTGCAACAAATTTGAAATTGTGATGCAGCTTAAATTAATTTAAAAAAGCTTTTTGCATAACTCTACCTTTTAAGATTAATGGTTTATATAGAGATTGTAAGGTAAGTAAATAGATGCCTTTTAAAAAGAATGTGAGGTATATTTGACGATCACTGGTAGTGGATGAATGTTTATATACACATGTCCAGTAATTTATTAATCAAGATAATATTTCACTTTACAGTGAGCCATTTAAACAATTTGGCACTTGTCAGTAGCTTTTACTTCTCCCTTGAAAAAAAAATACATGCTTTATGTTTTTATGAATGTTGTGGTTTAACCCGGCCAGCAGCTAAACACCACACAGCCGTTCGCTCACCCTTCCCCCTCCCTCTCTGGGATGGGGGAGAGAAACGGGAAAGTGAAGCCGGTGAGTTGAGATAAAGACAGTTTATTAAGACAGGAATATAATAATAACAATAATAATAATAATAGTGATAATGATAATAGTATTAATAATAATAATGTTTAAGAAAACAAGTGATGCACAATGCAATTGCTCACCACCTGCTGACCGATGCCCAGCCTATCCCCGAGCAGCCGGCCCCCCACCCCGGCCAGCCACCCCTATATATTGTTTAGCATGACGTCAGATGGTATGGAATACCCCTTTGGCCAGTTTGGGTCAGCTGTCCTGGGTCTGTCCCCTCCCAGCTCCTGCTGCACCCCCAGCCTGCTCGCTGGCAGGACAGAGCGAGAAGCCGAAAAGTCCTTGGCCTGGTGTAAACACTGCTCTGCAACAATTAAAACATCAGCATGTTATCAGCGCTCTTCTCATCCTAATCCAAAACATAGCACCCTACCAGCTACTAGGAGGAAAAATTAACTCTGTCCTAACTGGAACCAGGACAATGAACTAAAACTTAAGTTTGGTTAAAAAAATATACTTGAAGATATATTTGAAAAATTTTTCAAATTTTCAAATATATTTGAAAAATACTTGAAAATTGTCACGGATAACTTTCCATTCCTGTCACTGTCAGGTCGACAGCAAGATATATATTTATGTTTTTAATATATTATTTTTATATATATATATATATTTAGTCTGTATGAATTTGACATTAATGGAAATTTAACTAATTATTATACCTTTTCTACTCCTCATCCATAGGCAATAATTCCATTATTTTTGTATCAAATCAGGTGCACTATGAAAGCACATCACAAATGCTCACTGCTCAGTTATGGCAGTAGGTAAAGTTTATAAGTTCATGATGATCTGGTCATCAGTGTTTGAAAAAATCTACTCTATTAAATAGACTGGAAATAGACAAGAGAGGCAGTCCTGCGTTCCTAGAGCACAATCCTGTCTCTTTGTCCCATTGGCTCTGGCTCTTTAAGTTAGCTCCTTAAATTGTCAGCAAAATAACTTGGCAAAAGAAAAGGCATAACTTTTTCAGCCTTACGGAGGTAAGTCACCCCTATAAGGGTCCCAATGACTCTTAGAAAAGAAGCAAAGATGGGCAGGCTAATAGTAGAAAGGGAGAGTGAACCAGGAAACTGTTTACTATGAGCAAAGCTTATCAGCAATCAAAAGATTTCTACATACAGTGACTACTTTCAGCTGAATTCTGAGTTGAGAAAGACATGACATTACACAGTGGTACTATAAATTAATATTGTTATAAAATCCGATTTAATGTTGCAGAATCTTTTTTTTTTTTTTGTCTTCCGAGACTGTTCAAAAACAACTCTTGAGTGCCGCTCTTGTATTTGCATACAGGCTCTTGATTAGGTTTGTCAGTCAAATGCTAGTTTGAGGTGAATGGACCTTGATTAATATATAGTCTTCATATACTAAATACTAATGCAACATTTTTATATGCTTTAGAAGAGTGCGTGTAAATTATGAAAGCTGAACAGCATTCAAATAGCAAAAAATTAACTCTGCCCAAATTGTCAACCTGAACATTTTTTAAAAATTTGTCTAACAAGTCAGCATCAGACTTCAAGATAATAAATCTGTCCTTATTTTTTAACTCATTTTTTCTATTTTTTTTGTTTGACTTTTGTTTGAAATCTGATTTAAAAAAAAAAAGATTAAAGCTGTTTCAGTAGATATTGTTTTCCCACACTGAAATGAAATAATTAGTTTTACAAGTATTCTCACTTTAGATTACATGTATATGGTTGCTTTTAATTGCATATCATGTTTTTATTATCTAACAAATATATAATGGGAATTTTGGAGTGCAATGTCATGCCTACGACAGCAGATGGCATAATTTAACAGTCGAGTTTGACAATGTAGCTGCTGAAGTAAAATATGACAGTCAAAACAACTTTATTTTTAAGATAATTTATGATTAATTAAAAATGTGGATCTGATTTGAAAAGCAGGCTGTAGCTTCATAAGGCTGTCATGATATTTGCAATGTACCTAATCACAGAATGGTTTGGGTTGGAAAGGACCTTAAAGCCCACCCAGTTCCAACCCCCTGCCATGGGCAGGGACACCTCCCAGCAGACCAGGTTGCCCAAAGCCCCATCCAGCCTGGCCTTGAACACCTCCAGGGATGGGGCATCCATATCTTCTCTGAACAATATTTTAAATGCTTTCAGAGCTATTAGAAAATAGTCTGCTATGTTAAAACATGCACTAGAGTATCTGATATTATCCCAAAAGAATAAATATATGCATTATTGTGTAATACTTAGCAATGGTATATTAGGCAGTCATGCAAGACAGAATAATTGAGCAAATTCCAGTTACTTTATAATCTTGAAAATTTGTCTATTCATAGCATTTCTTAAAATGTAAATGGTCATGAAAGAATTGAATGGTGTTCTGTGGAAAGGTCTAGCTGATGAATACGATTATTCAGAAGAATATTGGACCCCTTCTAGACAATATTAAAGAAAAGTAAATAAAATTTTAGACAAGAAGTTCTATGACAACTAGTCTGGTTATACATATTATTTTAGGACCATATAATGTTTGCTGTGGCTTTTACCTAGTACCTAGCTCTTTTTTTTTTTTTTATTCTATATAATCAACATATTGTCTAGCTGATCTTGCCTTTTGTTTCTTTCTAGTACTCTCTTTTTCTTGAATGGTAGTGGAACTTAGTCTAGCTGTTTTACAAGCATTTTATTTGATAAAATAAAATTTATTGATGGGATACAAAGGTAGGGAAGAATAAAATTTTTTGTTTGCTTGTTTTTCAGCCAAGGAACTCATTCAAATGGGTCATTTGGTGCAACCCTGCTGACAATACCAAAACAAAGGTCATCTTCAATAACATTGGCTCATCATATAAGTTCCAGACGAACAAGTAAGATTGCGCGATTTGTATAGCCTAGTGGCAGGATGTCAAGGCAGTACATCATGCATTACAATTTTATTTATTTATTTATTTAATGCAAATGTAGTATCCATATAATACCAACATGTTATATATATTCTATATATATATATACACACACACTTAGTATCTATACGTTTTTAATTTGCTTCTAAGAAATTCAAAATTACGGTTAACATAACTTTGTAAAAATCTCACTAGTCACCTAATGCAATGTTATCTGCAAGTTGTTATATGGTTGGTAATTGTTGAAAATTGCTAAGTTCACATACCTTAATAAGGACCTTTTTCTTTTTTTTTAGTAGTGCTGCTTTTTGTAATGGAACAATGTTATTTATGCTCTGTGGCTTTCAAAAATATATATATTTTACAGTAACAAAATGTAATTACTTACTGTTCTTGAGGTTTGTGAGTCAATTCAGTGCAGCCTGTGATACTGTTTGAAGCGGATAATGTATGGATTCCTTTTTTAAGGGCAGTTAATGCCTACTGTATGTTCTCTTAGTAATTTGTTGTCATGCACTACCAATCACAAAAAATATGATGGAGTTTTTGCTTCACAGCTTGCAGGACAATAACTAATTCATCCATGGAGTATCCAAAGAATACTTCATGATTTTGCTCTTTGAGCCATTGACAAAGAGCACTTTATTGTTTTTGATGAAAGTATGTTTACAATGGTTATAACTTACCTTTTGCACTCATAGACCTATATTTTGTGTATTTTTGCAGAGGAAAGAACTGATATTTGGCTTAACACTAAATTTTGTGGTAAATTGTCAGGCACATAGTAGTCAAAGTGCAGTTTTACCAATTTTCTTTCGTAGATTTCCTGAAGTAAAACCTAGTTTCGTGTTCGAACAGGAATGGTGAATTTCATGGATCTAAAGATTAAGTTGGTTTTTTGTTTGTTTGTTTGCAAATATTTAATTACAACGAACTTTAGTTGTTTTTGTTAATTTGTTTTTAATGACTTATAGGCAGATTTGGACAGAGTGCCATACCACTAACAAAATGACACATCACTGTCAAAATGGCCAGTATCTGCCAACTTTAATCCCTTGCTTCAAAAATATGATTACAGTTTTTTTTTCCTTTGTTTTTAAAAATGTCCTTAAGTCTATTTTTCCTTCGTTACAAAACAATGAGCTAAAACAGTTTGCACTAGGTCAGTTATCAGTACTGAATTGTTTTTGGTCATTTGTTCTGGAAAAATGCGATCCTGAGTCAGAAAGGAATATAGAAAGTTTCAGCAACCAATTAAAGTTTTCCAAAGCTAAAACAAAATGAAACCTTTGAAAGCCAGATGTTATGCATTACATAGTCTGCTCCTTCAGATATATTGCCTAGACTGTGCTGTATATTTGTAGATCTCAAAACTAGGAATAAATCTTGCTGATCTATATGTATTTAACAGTGTGAACAGTACACTGCATTTTGAAAACTTCCACATTCTTTACAGTTTATAAAGATTATTGTTGTTTAATTTCAGTCTTTCTAAACAATAAGACTATTATTATAGTCTGAACCCAATGTTATATTTGTTTTGGAAGGTGCTTCTCCTGGCCTGAGTCCTGTGGGTTCACCTAGTCATGGATCTGTCTCCAGTGGGACCCTCAGCAGCTGGTCACCTGTAGAATTTCCTGATACTGCTGATTTTCTTACAAAACCAAGCATTAATATTTATAAGCCTCCAGCGTACACATTTAGTTCATCAGATTTTCAGCAGCAAGTTAAAACACCTATAGGTCATGTGTGTAGCAGGTACTGTAAGCTGTTACATTTTTAGTAACTTCGTGTGTGTTGAACATACTATTGATATTTTCATTGAAAACAATAACAAGGCCTATTATTTGTTAATATTGAAAAAAAAGGCATATCATCTCATAATAATTTGTATGTATGTTATCCAGGGAACTAAACGATGCTGTATCATTGAGTTGTGTACTAATGAATTGAAACATTTCAACCTTGGTAGGAAATGCAGTAGCTATTGTAGAGCAATAATATTTTACATATTTTAGAGAAGGATGACTTCCAACCTGGGAATTTAATTCTTTATGTCTGAACACTTTCTAAATAATTATCTCTACGTTGTTAATTCATGGAAATGAGTCCAGGGGAGGTGATGGCTGATTATTTTCTAAGTACAGGCTAAATCTGTATGTGCCTAATTTAGAAGAAAATACTAAGGTCACTTGGTGGAGGAACCTTGAAAAGCATATCTTTTTAGGAAAAGCAATTTGCAGATTTTTTTCAATACAACACAGCAATAGCAAAAGAAGAAAATTACTGAATGTTTTAAATATTTTTCATGTATTCTGTAAGCTGTGGATGTCACATACTCAAGGCTGTTCCAACACCAGAACAAGAATTTGCAGAATATAAAGACAAAAAATCAGGTGGGATTTCAAAATAGACAAATATTTGTGTTTTCTTAAAAGCCAGTTAAATTAATATTTTTATATTTCTACATGAAATTTCACTATACTTTAAATAATTTATATGCAAATATTTTATTTCAACTTGCCGCTTGGGATAACTGGGATAATCTAAAATATTAACTGCTTCAGAATAAGGATTATATAATAGGCTTCCAGTCATAGCTTTATAGACCTCTACTCAGTATGTCAAAAATTTCTGTACTATCTCAACTAAACTAAACACTGCACCAATTTGTACAAGTAAAAAGTCATGCTTCTACTTTTTCTAAATCTTCAAATACATTTTGTCTAATAGATTTTATCCCCTAACACTTTGTTGTTAAATTCTTAAATAAGTGGTTTAGCAACAAGCTATTATTTATCTTTCTATGAAGAAATCTGTATGATAAGTACAAGAATTATTAGTCATTAATATTTTACAAATAAATGATTGATATAGTATTTATCTGTTTATTTTCTTTAAGGTGAAGCTGGAAGCACTAGTGTTCCAAAAGAATCTTTCTACCATACAGAGAAGACAAAAGATGAAAAGAAGGAAATAATCATTGAAACACAAAATAGTCCACTTGTAAGCATGTAATTGCAAAAGAACTTGCAGTAACTTGTATCAGTAAAATATTTATCATTTGTAACGTGTAGTAAAGAGGTTTTGTTATTGCTAATATCTATAGTGACTGAAGGGAAATGGTGCATCACTGGAATTCAAATTTACAGTTAATAATAGGGTATTTCTACCTCACAAAAATTTCACTAGCAAATAACAAGATGATGACTTACACTAATTATTGTTGACCAAAATTAATTTGTGTGGATTTAATGTAGGTAGTATGTTCAAATACTGATTGACTTGTATTTTCTACTTGAAGTTTATGAAAGATACATCAATTTCAGTGAAACTATAAAGACACTGTTCACACAATGCCGTATATTGGTAGTGCAAGAAGACAAGTTGTTGAATACACCTTTCTACCATTTTGGGTCTATACATCAATTTTTCAAATTTGGTTCAGCTAAGGAATTGTCAAAGCTCAGTAAATGTTAGCTTATGCATATTTTTGCTTTGTTTTATTAACTCAACTTGCTTTAAGAATAATAATGGTACCATCTCAGAAAGCTGCCCCCAAATATGAAAAGTCAAGCAATTAACTGTGCTATTTGTGCTGTTCATTTATGATTTTTCTCATAGCCACAGTTACAGCACCATTCAATAAGTTCAATAAGGTTTTATCATTTTGATGTTTTCTTGTCAATACAGCTGACAAATTAGTTTTCATTCTTATTTTAGAGATGATTAAGTGTCTTACTCTCATACAGGTGGAGCAGAATCCTACATTAGAAACAATGTTAATAGAACATGACTCACTAATGGAGAAAATGAACAATTGGAACTTCCAAATTTTTGACCTTGTACAAGAAATGGGAGACCAGTCTGGAAGGATCCTTAGCCAGGTTTGTTGTATTTTATTATATGAGGGAGAGGGAGGGCATATAAAACAGTCAAGCTTTTATATTTCATTTAAACTATTGTAAAGTTTTGCAGTCAACATAAATTTGAACACTAACTTGAAAAGTGGAAATTTCATTTTTCATGTACTCCATCTCATAGTAAACCATAAGTGATTTATTTATTTACAACTTGCTCCAAATTTTCTGAATTTTATTTTCAATGTAAAATAGGTTAGATTCATGCTTACTGGAATGGATTTTGTAGTAATGTGCCATTTCCTATTAAAAAAAAATGTCTCCTGCTTTCAGAATTGCTACCTTGTTTGTCAACCATTTCTTTTTTCTTTATTTCAGTAAAATAATTCTGCCAGAGCTACACCTGTGGGGGAAGAGAAGTGATCTTTTAGGCAGTCTTTTGCCTCTTGATCCTACAAACAATGGGATTTTTTTTCCATGCTGCTTTCTGCATGTAGTATCCCTTTTATCTCTTTCTGACTTACTACTAAGCTCTTTTGTGCAGTTTCATGTTGTGCTGAAGCCAATCTAATGGCAGGTGCAAAAGAATGAACCTGTTTGGTCTTCCTCAGCCTCTCCTATTCATCAGTGTCATCTGTAAACTTCTGTTTCTTTATTCTGGATTTAGAAATCATGGGGCTATAGTATGAGCTGGATTTGGTTCTAATACGAAGATGAAAAGTTTTTTTCTTGCTAGTATCTTAGTTTTGTATGTTGAGGTAGAATGTATGTTTCTTTTGGTTCGAGGGTAGTGTTATGAACAAGTACTTGGAGGGAAGGAAAATGGTTTAAAGGACTCATGTGCAGGTGGAAAAATAGATCTGCATCTATACTGAAGGCATGGAAAAGACAATGAGGAAAACTTCATTTTTGTCATTAGGCACTGTCTTTTCTTTTATTATCTACAAATATTCTGGCTATTGTTTTAAGTCTTCAGTTGGTTTTCTTTTACTTTTTTTTTTTTTTTAATCAAATGTTGACAGGTCTTTTGTCACCTCAGTTATTGACTGCTGTTAATGTGCAGTCCAGAATGCTACAATCCACTTTTGAGTGGTATTTTTACGGTTGTATACTAGTACTCTGGGATCTGTATTAGCTTGTGTTTCATTTGTGTGCAATCTGGTGTTTAAACCTGTAAGTACTTAAGTGTGCAGGTTTTTGCTTAACTCTGCCACAAGTTCTGGAACAGTTCTTCTGTATATATGTGTATTACTTGTCTTCCTCCTCCTCTTCCCCCAGTCCTTTTGTCAGTTGTGCTGTAAGCATCCAATATATACTTTGGTTAAAAGCCAAATAAAAACTGTATTTTACCATTATCGGTTGTAAGGTTCTCAGGTTGAGTATGTGTAAGGGGGATGGTTGGGACAGCTGGAAGGAGGGATGTCCCCTCATCTTGTTCTGATGTTTCTTTGAGCACCTCCCACACTTCAGAGATTTTTCTCTCTCAAGTGTCTGGGAAGGAGGTGGCAAAAGAGGTGTAGTGTCTTGTTTTAAAAAGTTTTCTCAATATTTGTGGCCTTAACTGGTTTTCGGTCTTTATAGTCACTCTGTTGTACTTGTACAGCTTAATGTATTTGCACAGTATTTACGTGTGTACGTGTCATGTACATTTAAAAAATATTCTGAAATAGTTTTTGGTTTACCAGACAGATTGTTTTAAAAATACCCAAGATATTTCACAGTGGTTAGAAAGAATTGAATTTAAGTTCTCTAAAAATAAATACAAGTGTGGGGTGACTCTCTTCTTCTTCCCCCTCCTCCCTATTAATGGATCTGCTACTATAGTTAGGTAATCTGAATTTTAGAGTAATAAGTAAGAATATAGATTTCTTCTTTTTTAGGTTACTAATGGAACAAAGCATGAGTTCCCTAATGTATTACGAAAAATTTTAGAGAATGTTATTAAAATAATCAGTTATAAATATAATTTATCAGTAGAGAAAAAAGGTTTAATTATCCTGTATTTGAGAGGAATATAAAAGTGCGTATTTTTGGTGTTAAAATGATTAAACATATAACTGTATTACATTAGCTTTCAGGTAAACTTTAATGGCATATCAATAATTTCCAGCCCTATCGGCAAGCAAAATTTTAAAAGCAAGAACATTTTTTAAGTTGCAAAAACAGAATATGCTTAGGTATTGTGTTATCTTTCAGACTAAAATGCATTTTAATGTGTGTTTAGGTAACTTATACTTTGTTTCAAGACACTGGTTTGTTTGAGATTTTCAAAATCCCAGTTCAAGAATTCATGAATTACTTCTGTGCGCTCGAAAATGGCTACAGAGATATTCCCTGTGAGTAATATATAATTGTGTGTGCTTTTTTCTTATATGTTAGCATATCTCTTTGAGGTCTGTATTAATATTTAATATGGAGGAATAGAAAAAATGTTAATTATTATATTTGTCAGAATTTAGAACTTATTTAATTTACTGCACCAGAAAAAGATTCCAAAATGGAATTTTTTAATGTATAGGCTGAATATAATCTTAAATTATTTGAATGAGTAACTGAATCCAACATACTGAAATCAATAGGAGAACATCTGTTGATTTAGCAGAAAATTGGATTAGTCCTGTAGTAGAGCTATGAGAAAATAAAGAACTTTGACAGCAATCATTCTTCTGTCTGTTCAGTGTTACCAAATTTAAAAATAAAATAAAATCATGTCACAAGTGTTTGTGCCAACCCAGATGCCCGTAGGTGTCAGAATGGTATCAATGCTAGTAGCTCACCATCACTGATTTAAAAGGTCACTTAATCCTTTCCTGACGCTCAGGTCGGATGAAGTATGCCTAGAGAATGTATGATTTTTACCTCACTTATTTCTTAAAAGCATTGTGGTATAGTGTCTACTACCAGTTTAAAAGTTTTTTTTTTTTTCCTTTATATTTCATTGAAGTTTCTCTTATATTTGGTTCATTAGATATTTTTTGTGGTTCCTTTGTGGTGGATAGATGGAACTGTTGTTTAATCACATTCAATGCATTTTCTTGTATTTTGAAGGTCTGTTGGGTTACTTTAAAGTCCCTTATACACAAAATTGGTTCTAATTTCCCTTTGTAAATCCTTGTTCCCTATTCTTACCATATCCCAGGTCTTCTCTGGCTTTACAAAATCCAAGAGTGGCACAACAAATACTTCCAGGTTTTCACATAACACATCTTTTAATAGTGTGTTTAGTTTTATAGTCAGTCTGTGATTCACTGTAGATCTCTAATCCTTTTTGTGGCATACCACTAACATTCTATGAGATCCCATTAGAAATATAATTTTAATGAAAAACAAATGGATTATATAACAAAAATAGTTCTTTAGATATTAGATAGTAAAGCTCAATTCTACCTTGGGGTTTTAACCAATTTGGAACTAGTTGATCAGTCCTTTTACTGATTTTTCTGTACTGATTTGCCCCAGGTATTTCTGCAGAAATACAACACTCAAAAACAGTTAATTTCATGTTTTAATAAAAGAAAGTAGAGGTTTGGTTTTATATGAATAATGTCACAAGAAGTACAGTGTCAACAAGTCCACTCAATTGAGTTAGTTCCATTCTTTCTATCTGTCCTTAATTTCATTTTTCTGCTCTTGTTTCTCCAAGTTATTAATGTAAGTTAGACATAAATAATTGTTTTGATGTTTTATGTATTACTACATTTTAATTTTAATTTTATTTTTTTATAAGAAACACAGTGTATCTTATGCGATGTATGAATATACATAAGCGTTAGTGTTTTTTTTGGTGTGGAAACACTGGTTACAGTACATTTACAACACAGGGAAAAGGAAAGAATAAGAAAATGACATTGAATCTTCATGAGAATTAAAAGTCAAATATAATATATTATGTCTGTGAAATTTGAAAAATATTACAAATAGTTTTGTTTCTATTTTCTTTTTCTTTATTTTCAAGATTTTTTTTTTTATGTGCATTTTTAAAAATAACTTGCACATCAAAGCCTGAGTAAAGGGTGTGAAGTAACTCACTTCCTTATTTTTTTTTTTAAATTTTCAGATCACAATCGTATACACGCCACGGATGTTCTTCATGCAGTATGGTATCTGACAACACGGCCCATTCCTGGATTTCAGCAAATTCATAATGAGCATATAATGGAGAGTGATATGGGTATGTATCCACATAGTTTACTTCTATTCATTTGCTGTAATAATGTTTTAATGAAACTACAATAAATTAAGCAAAACTGCGGCTCTGGGCAGCCTGCTCTAGTGGTTGGCAACCCTGCCCAGAGTAGGGGGGTTGAAACGAGATGATCTTTAAGATCCTTTCCAACCCAGGCCATTCCATGATTCTCAGGGGAAAAAAAAATATTCTTGTAACTCAAATATTATTGCTTATATTTTAATATAAGGCAGTAGATATATGACAATATTAGTATATACCATTCAAATATTAGTATAAACAATTCAGAAGTATCATACAGTTGATTTTAGAACAGTTATTAGATGAGCTGACTTGTTAGCCAGGAATACCATTTCACTTAAGCTTTCTATGCTGAATGAAACCTCTGCATACTGCTACAGTCAGTACGTGTTTAGCACTTGAAATACATTAGACTAAATTTTTCTTCCTGCTTATGAGTAGTAACAGCTCTTCCAAAAGTCTCTTTTATCATTTGTGTGAATGATAGTTATCTTTCAGAACTGTCATGGGAGATCATGTCTGAAAAAAAGATTCCTGAGGTATATTAATATCTGTATGCAGTACTAAAGAATTGGTTTTA
Source organism: Anser cygnoides (assembly GCF_040182565.1). Taxonomy (NCBI): domain Eukaryota; kingdom Metazoa; phylum Chordata; class Aves; order Anseriformes; family Anatidae; genus Anser; species Anser cygnoides. The sequence continues at coordinate 4,392,197 of NC_089877.1, forward strand.
GAACAGGAATATATGGCTTTCCCGTTTTGGGACACTTCTTAAATACTCCAAAATGTCCTGCCATCCTGTTTAACATCTTGAAAGCTTTCTATATATTTGTAAGATTGTATATACCATTTTGGACAACCCATGTGGTCATGAATTTACTGCTTACTGGCCTTTTTAACTGTCATTCAAAATTGCTGGTTTATGTAAAAGCAGTAATATGACTTTTTTTTCTTTCCCTTTTTGTTCCTTCTTCAAGATGTAAGAATTCCTTCTTTGCCAATTATTCAGCTCCACAATTGCAAGGATAACTGTATTAAGATTATGTTAGTATTTTGAATTAACACTGAGTCATTTAAAATGTATTAAAAATATAAATGAATCAAGCTCTAAATATTTTCTTTTTCTATTTTCATTTTTTCATAGACGAAGCTAGTGGTGTTGGCCCTGTTCAAGTCAACTATATTTCTTCAAAAACCTGTTCTGTTGCTGATGATAGTTATGGGTGTCTGGCATCAAACATTCCTGCTTTGGAATTGATGGCTTTATATGTAGCAGCTGCCATGCATGATTATGATCATCCTGGTCGCACAAATGCTTTTCTAGTAGCTACAAATGCACCACAGGTAAGAGATTCTTTAACCAGAAAATTATTTGTCTCTATCTGAAATCAAAATAGTAAAATCTCTTTTCTTCTATATCACTACTATTGCCTGTTTAGGGATCATTTGCCCAATAGAAGGCACAGGGAAATTAATTCATATTGACTCGTGTAACAGTTTTTCCTGATAAATTCCAATGTGTTTCGTGTGTATTGGTTGTGCAAATATATAAAAATATTTTTCAGTTTACAAAACTGTAAGCAACAAAAATCAATGCAGGTTATAGTAATAGATTATTTCATAAAGCTGGTTCTATGCCTGTCTAAGCAGCTAAATTCATGGATATATCACATTTTGGGAGTCCTCTGTAATCAGTAATTTCTGCAATTACCGTAAAAAAAAGAGTTCTAGCGGTTCAATTAACTGCATTTCCTAACCTCTGAATTAGTCCATTATGGTAAATAATTGTTATCTTTAAGGGTGGATGAGTAAACTAAGAAGAAATATGCAAAACATCCTTGCTTTTGTCTCTCATATTCAACTTTGTTGTTAGAATAGACAGTAGGAAAGTGGAGATTCTCTTCAGGGTTGAAAAGAAAGATAATAGAGGCAATGGAGAGCAAAGCTTTTTTTTAAAAAAAAAAAAGAAAAAAAAAGAAAAAAAAAAAGTGGAGTGGGAAGGGTGGTGTTGTGGGGAGGAAGATCACTGAATAAAAGATACCTAAACTTCACAGTGAAATATTTTTACCTAATGAGTGCAATACCGTCAGGGGAAAAAGAATATGTATCATCGTGATTTCTATCTCTTAATAACCTTAAGAGGAGAAACTGAAATAATAATGACAATAACAGTAGTAAATCAGAAACTAATACAACTTGTCAGGAGATGGAGGCTTTAAAAATCAACTTCTCAGTCAGCTTTCAAGGGTTTCTGATTAAAAAAAAGAAAAGTTTAGTTATGTATTTATACTGAAAACAATATGAAAGGAAGAATCAAAACAAATGACATAGACATTCATCTCCACTTTTCAAAAATAAACACATTCATTTTATCAATAATCTCTTCATCTTCTCAAAAATTGAAGATTTTTTTTGCACTTTTCCATAAAAATATTTTCAGGTCCTACTTAATTTATATTCAATTGGTTATATTCTAGGATATTTTGTATAAACACAGGATTTGTGAGTAAAATCTACTACTGTTTAATATGTGTAATTCATTTGCAGTTAAAATGTATTCATTAGCATTAAATGTAACATACTGAAAACTAGTGAATCTTTGCAGTATTTTGCATTAACCACAGTTCTTCATTAGCTTAAGGGTTATTTTCATTTTTTAATTTAATAATTGATTTTTAAAAACAAAACAGTACTGGAACTGAGAGGAATTAACAGTATATAATTAGATCTGTGGGTTTTGTTTTGTTTTTGTGTTAGTATGTGTGCCGCATACCTATTGCCAAACATATGAAGTCTCTGTTTTAAGTGTGGGGTGTGTGTGTGTGTGTGTGCATGCATGCCTACAAGGATGAATGGAGATCTAGGAGACCTTTAAGGACTTTTGAAGAAAGAATTTTTTTTCTACTTTTTCTCCTCTTATCTGCCACTTCTATTTCACTTTTAACCCTCAATGTTAGAAGGTGAAAACATCGTTTAATAGTTTCATTAAGAACAACAACAACAAAAAAGCTGTTAGCGACTATCCCTTAAGCTTCAGAATATTTAATTATAATTCTAAATATTAAATCTATCATTTATGATTTTCTTCTTGTGTAGGCTGTTCTCTACAATGACAGATCAGTCTTAGAAAATCACCATGCTGCTTCTGCCTGGAATCTCTTCCTATCACGACCAGAATACAACTTCTTATCAAATCTTGATCATGTAGAATTTAAGCGTTTTCGTTTCTTAGTGATTGAAGCAATCCTTGCCACAGATCTCAAGAAGCATTTTGATTTTCTTGCAGAATTTAATGCCAAGGTTAGTTACATTTTAATGTTGTCACAAAGCTCATGATGGTCATGATATACTAATGTTTGCATTGTTATTTGATAGTATTAATAACTTGCATTTGAAGTTTTATATTATTTATATTTAAGTGACTCAAAAAAATCAAATATATATAGAACAGTTATATGTCAGTTTGTGTATCGCATAGTAGGCCTAGTGGATGTGACACACAGGACTCATGGGAGACCTCAATCGTATCTCATGGTTCAGTCTTCTCAAAGATAGAAAGTGACTTTGACTATGTAAAACAAAACCAAACCAAAAACAACAACAACAAAAAAGAAAAAAAACTAAAGTGTCTGTCTGTTGTGTAGAGCCTCAAAATATAATGTTCATGAATAGTTTTAACTTAATTTTTAAAAACGTATGTACTCAACACAGGTCAATGATATCAACAGTCATGGTATAGAATGGAGCAACGAAAATGATCGCTTGCTTGTCTGTCAAATATGCATCAAACTGGCAGATATTAATGGCCCAGCAAAAGTTAGAGAGCTGCATCTGAAATGGACAGAAGGCATTGTTAATGAATTTTATGAACAGGTAGGTATGGAAAGTATTCTTCTTTTTTTTTTTTTTTTTTTTTAATTTGAGACAGACACTCAATTCTTTACATTAAAAATATATAGCTAAATATTATTCCTCGTCTTAAATCTTCAGGTAAAGTATTTCCATCTTCTCTTTCTGAATACTGACAAGTTATTTTTATGCTTAGCATGCTAACATAATCTTTTACTTCCTATCATCTTAGAAGCTTGAAAAAAAATTCCCTACTAATGTTGTCCATTTTTCAGGTATTAGTTTTGTTCATTCCCCACCTCTTCCTTTAGGTTGATACTGATAAACTAAAATAACTTCCACTTTGGGAAGTTAAGTTAACAGGAATGTTTCCATGTCAAAGAATATTATGGAATCCACAAGACTGGAAATGTATATTCGATGAATCCATAGTGCCGAGGCAGAAGACATTAAAACATTCAAAACCAAATATTAAATATATGCATTAGTAATTAGCATTATTAAAATGTAAATAAATGTTTACAGTGGAACTTTCATAAATAATCCTATTGTAAATAACTCAAAGTCTGAAAATTTGGTGTCTATTTTTACATCTAGAACTTCTATAAGGCCCCCCAAATATATCTTACAACATTCCTACTCTGTTATTTTTCTGTAGTCAATTTCCTGGGGGATTCACTATTTATAAGACAACAACCAGGGATTTAAAAATATCTTTCAGACTAGGAAAATACAAGTAAACTATAAAATCTATTAGGAGATTTAAGTTTTCACTCAGTACCTGAAGTGCTTACACCTAGTATTCTAAGTTATTCCTTTAGGAAAAAAAAAAAATTCAAACAATCAGGTCCCACAGAAATGCTAAGACAAGTTATTATAAATCAGAGCAACTGCTCAAATTTTTCTTCTCTCATTTATAAAAATAAATATATATGTATATAATATGTATATATTTATATATAGGTAACTTATATTGGATGTTGCGGTTCCTTTCAATCTACCCCGTGCTTTTGGGTGAAGCCATTCACCAGAATGCCTTACTCTATCTGATTACTTTCCCATTTTCTCTGTTCATCAGCTCAGCAGCTGAAGTCAAATTTCTGCCTACCCTGAAGCTATCCTGTAAAGGCAGAGGAATAGCAGTCCCAGTAGAACTAGATCTTCATCCATGCAAAGGGTATCTTGCAGCAAAGCTGAAGGGAGGATTATGATCTGTGCAAGTCTGAAAATGTCTTTATTTTTATTTTCTATTATTATTTGTCCTGATTACGTTTTCTCTCATTTAGTCTATATTCTTTTTGCCTTTGACAAATAGATGCAATCCATTTAATGTGTATTTGGTTCCTTAAAGTTAATCTTTAAAAATTGAATTTAATTTTTTGAGAAGTTCTGTATTTTTTTTCCCTTTCTTTTTCAGGGTGATGAGGAGGCAAGTCTTGGATTACCTATAAGTCCCTTCATGGATCGCTCTTCTCCACAGCTTGCAAAACTGCAAGAATCTTTCATCACTCACATAGTTGGCCCCCTTTGTAATTCCTATAACGCAGCTGGGTTGCTTCCAGGGCAATGGGTTGATGAAGAGGAGGATGCAGAAAGTAATGAAGATGATGATGGAGCACAGTCGGAGAGTGATGATGAGGAAATAGAAGAAGATCTTATTTTAAGTAAGTTTCTGTATTTGAGTTGCACACACATTTTTTTTATTTAATAGATTCAGGATTAACAGTGATGGTTGAAATTGTGGAGTTGAAATATTGTAGATTTTGTGATTATTCACCTTAATTTTTACTCATAATAATTTTTTTGTTAATATCAGGAGACTTGCAACTAAAAAAAAAAGTCATCGCTATACTTTTCCGTGTCACTGTTCAAATATTCTGAATAAAAATCTGTGTTTTTTCTCAAATTTACATCTCTTTTTCAACGTGGCATTTTATCTGTATGTATAAAATGTAATTACTTTGAATCCCAAAAAATCAATTAATGCTTTTAATTTTTCAGAAGCTCAAAGAAGAAAAGGTAGACGACGAATATTTTGCCAGCTAATACACCATCTAAGTGAAAATCACAAAATATGGAAGAAAGTGATTGAAGAAGAAGAAAAAAGTAAAGCTGAAGGAGCTAAACTGCTGACTGAGAACTCATCTTTACCTCAAGCAGATGAAATTCAGGTTATTGAGGAAGCTGATGAAGAAGATGAACGACAGCTAGGAGAAGAAAAGACATGCTGAGAAAACTTCAGTCATGTTCATTACGAGGATAGAAAGCTGATATATATCTATATCTATTTTCACTGTGTTGACTTTAACCTAACACAGTTCACTTAAAATTGAAAGGCCTTAATACTGTGAGAGGATTCTTTCTACTCCAGTGGAATCCCTATGCACTTTCGCCACACAGAATACGAAACTTTATTCAAAGATTGAGTATTGTATACCCTGATGCAAAGTTCTTTATGCCTTAGTTGGTATAAAATATTCTGATATAACGCTGCCTTGCTGAAAAAGGAACTCCTATTTTCCTTGAGGTACCTGCAATTTTTAAAAACGTTCGGTGACTTTAGTTACCAAAGTGGCAAGAACTTTTTGCTAACAAGGAAATATTGGATGAATTCTAATATTGTAATGAGTTGCGTATTTCATGTTGTTTTTGAACATGAATAAGACAAAGTCTGTGCTTGTATGAAAACCATGTTACTGTTGCAGTGCAAGCCTGTTGTGGGGTGTCTACTTAGTGCAATAGTGTGCTTAATGTAGTCATCTCAGAGCAACTGTTCAAGGACTGTGACATAAATGCTAAATTCTGGTATTTGTGGTTTAAAAAAAAAAAGAAAAAAATCAGGTGCATCTATTTCTGATGCTTTTTATTCTTGTGCATAATCTGATGTTTTATTTTTGCAGAAAATATTCAGGTTTGCAGTGGGTGTTCATGATAATTCATTGAATATAAGGCCATTATCTGTTGCCTTGCTGTTTTGTGGTAGAACATTAAAAAATCTGTTCAGCTACTTAAATTATTAAGGGATTTTATTCTCTAGTTAAAATGTTATATTTCCTGCCCTTTCTCAGGTTCCTGTTTAAAAACAAGTCAACCACACAATAGATTTTATCTTGCACCAATTTCTGGTATTAAATTTTAAAGTAATAAGATCGTATTTCATTTATTCTTTGTATGTAAAACTTTAGGAGAATTAAAGATTTTTTTTTAAAAAAAGATACAAATTATTGTTTCAAAATGGCTAGTATATTTTAATGTGTCCTACATCTTTTCTTTTATCACAGACATAGCTTATATTGCCTCCAAGTGTGATGTACATCCTGAAATATACATATGGAAAGCAGAATGTGAAAACTTCATGTAAGGCCTAATAGTAAGATAAATATAATTGTACTATATTACACTTTAGATAATTTAGGTTTTAAATAAGCTTAGACAATCCAAACAGATATATTTTTAGAAACACTACCATTGGAGATCTGATTGCGAAAATAAAAATAAATAAATTAGGCTGCAAGTGCATAATCACCTTATGCAAGCCACAAATAAAGCTAGCTTTAAAAGTGCATCTTTTAATACTAAACACATACATGCTGTGCTGTTGAATGGAATTAAAAAAAAGGCACACATGTTCAAGTTGCTAAATGTATTTTAGCATATTTTTGTTTACATTTTTATTAGTTCACTTGAAAAAGAGGTAGCATTCCTAAGATAACCTTGTGTAAATTCTATTGCACTATTTTACACAACTGAATTTCTCTTTTGCTCTTGGGCCAGTTTAAATAACTGAGAAAGATATTTTTTTTTTCTATTTTCCACTAATTAGCTTTTTGTGGATCAACTTAGAAGACCGCTGAATTGTGCTTTTGCTATTTTATATAATCAGTGCCAAATTCCACTTTGCTGCCATTATTACTATCACTGCATTCTTTTGTAACATGAGCAGTGTTAAAAACAGATATTTCTGTCATTAATGAAATATTGCACTATTGAATGAGAATGTAGAGCTTAGTGATATGATTTAGTGGAGGACTTGTTAGTGTTAGGTCAGAGGTTGGACTAGATGGTCTTGGAGGTCTCTTCCAACCTAGATGATTCTGTGATTCTGCGAAGCTGACACTTATCACTCCCTTGTATTTTACATTTGGTGCTCATATATTTCCTAACAAATCATATGAAGACTACAGAAATTATGCTTGTTTCAATATGCTATGTTCTCAGCGTTTTGTGGTTAGTTTATGTGTTTTCATGTTAAAAAAAAAAAAAAAAAGAGGGCACATTAATGCTATTTAGTTTCATTCTTGCTTTTACTGACAAAAGAATGCAGATGTGTTTGTTTAAAGTTATAGTTACAGTATTTTACATGGCAGTTTTCCATTTAGTTTCCTTTTAAAAGGAGCATTATTAAAAAGTATTATAACGAGAGAATAAGAAGGTAGAAATAACATTATCTTTTACTAAAGCATGGACAGTAATTATATCTGGTGACAACATTGCCAGCAACTTTATCTCAGGTTTCCATTATATTCTTTAGAAATATGGAAGAAGTTTTTAAATTTAGAAAAAAAATAAAAACCCTCAGTGTTTATTAAACTATTAATAGGTATAAAATATTATGCCTACTTCCAATTAGGTATTTTCAAGTTACAATATCTTGCTTCAATGTTTAGTTGTGAATGTATTCAAGAGCACCTTGAAATGTCTTATTTATGCATACATAATATGTGACTTATCGTTTCCCTAGGAGCAAATGTCACCAAAGGTTTGTTCAGGGCACGTTTGTAGAAGTCGATGTAGCTTTAACTGAGGCGCCTTAATCTTTCAAAAATGTCAGTGGAGGGTCATTTGAATGTTGATTGAGCTGTCGTCAACAATAAGGTATATATCCATATAAGACAGATCACTCTCATTCTGGTAACAGACCACTGAGAAAAAATTACAACTAATTTAATCTGTGATCATTCACAGCCACCAAGGGATGCTAAGGAGCACAAGAAAGCACACAAAAAACACCTTTTAAAATATTTTCCTAAAGCAACACTCCTTACTTGTTTTGTAAAGAAGTAGGCTAAATTAGCCCACACTGAATTTTATGCTTCTAGTGTAGATAAACATTTAATGGATAATATTCTCAGTTTTAAGTGAAGTCTTCACAACATCTTTTCTGTCAAGTCAGTCTCCCACCTCCTCGTTGCCCTCTTTTGCAATGTAGATCGGATTACTTGCTCCCATGCATACAGTGCATACAGAACTAAACTACTGAGTTTGTTTCCTGTAAAGAGCCAATTTTCTCTACAGCTCTGGAAACCTCTGAATGTCATGGTGGTACTAAATAACCAGAGTCAAAATCAACTTGGATCCTCTTCCCATAAATTATTCACAGCACATCCAGACGGTGAGTCTAGGATTCAAAATGGAAAGACAGGTGTAACATTACTTCAGGTAAGTTCAAGTTTACAAAGTTTGAGTAAATCTCGATTTGCTATATGCGTAAAACATTTTTTTCTGTGTACTTCTTGCATTCAACTTCCTAATAAAAGGGATCAACTGGAGGAGAGTTCTGTCAGGTGACAAAAGTATATTGTACTGAGAAAAATAATTTCTTTGCTCTTCTTTCAACCTCCCTTTTCATTTTAATTGAAAAGGAAGGGAATATTCTCATAGGCATTGAGACTGACAGACATTTGTCCATCAAACACAAACAATGACAGGTGAATCAACAAAAGGTGTTAGAAGGATTTGAGAGCTCACTTCTAGCTCTGGTGCTTCCTCCTGGGTACTTATATATGAAGGCTGGTTTATGATTCTTCTAAAAGTATACAAAGAATTTGAAGTAAACCAATCTGGAACCGAAACTTCGGGGGCAGTACTTTCCCTTTTGTCCAAAAACGTTTGAAAAAATGTGAGAAGTGCAGAATTGAAGTGTCATTTGCTGATGAGTCTGAGATCAGGAATCCCAGCCTGTGGTACTTGAATCACAGTAAAAGGATAGAATTAGCTTAGGTGATGAAAATTAGGAAAGGAGAAGTAGGCATGGCATAAATATAATTACACATGCACATGATACATTCTTATATGGAAGAGAGACGGAGTTTATTATTTCAAGTCAGTTCATTGTCTTCAAAAAATATGGAAACAGGATATCTTTTGATATGTCATGATAATTTTCATTGTTATTAAACAATACAAGTCATACTGCTAACAAAAATACAACTATCATAACTCAAATGATGCAAGTTTAAGAAAATTGTTTTTTTTCTGTGGCAAATAAATGTAGATATGTTTAAAAAAGTGTAGACAAACATGAACTTGATCAAATAAGGTATAAAAATATGATCAAGGCAGTGTTTTATTTTAATTATTTTTAATTTTATTATATATATAATTTTCCTACAGCTTTCCTCAGAGTTGGTTTTGGACAACTTGTTTCCTCATGTCTATGCAAAGGCAAATGAGGTGATCAATTGCTTTCATTTTTGCATTGAGGAATTTTCCTTCTGATATCTCCAGAATTAAAACTTTATCTTGCTATGATAATCATACTGTGACTTTTCAGAGATGAAGCTGGCAAAAAACCACAATTGTTAGCTAGTCTTAACTGATCTATATGTATTCAATAGGGTCACAATCAATTAATATATATATATTTTCCTGTTAAATGAGAAAATAATGGCTTGTATTTCTGAGAAAACAGGAAGGAAAGTTTATGGAAACAGGAAGGAAAGCTAAGCTACTATAGGATAAACACTCCAGTGTACTTGAGTTGAAAGTTATCCTCCTGACGTAGTATATGTACTCCACACCCTTATGAATCTAGCAGATGTAAAACCCTTAAAGACATTTGCGTATATATACGTAACTCTTAACAGAGCAATCTGTCTTAATGGTTTTGTTGTCCATCTTTACTCTCATTTCTCTAAGACACTTCTGGTTTGCACTTGAAATAATACTTCTTGTTGGTCTTACTTTTGTTATCTTTAATACTCTAAAACAATAGAGTAACTAGCAATTGCTTGTTTTGTTAATGACAGCATTAAGCTAAAGAAAATTGTCCCAGTAAAGAAAAAGCTGTTTTTCTTGGGTACTGAGATTTAAAAGTCTGTCCAGAAAATGACTAACTTTAAATGCTATGTTGTGATATATGCAGGATACTGACTAAGAGTCATCTTTTGATTTCTGTACTGCAAGAGATCATAGGTGATAGCAACTGGTGTCTATGATAGGTTCTACTACCTGGCACAACGTTACTATCTGGCAGAACATTAGTATGTGTGAAACCTAAGAGTTAAAAGCTTATACAGAGCAGAAACTTTGTCTTGTGGTTTGCCTGAGGTTTCAGAAAAATAGAAATAGAAATGCTTAACATTAAAACAACAGAGCCTTTAAATAATGAGGTGGCATAGTGTTTCAAATGATTCCTATCATTCACCTTGTGATTTGTCCATCTTCTAAGTACCTTGCCAAAAAACAGGTGATGATTCACTCCTGACTCATCTCTCCAGATCAGCAGAACCCTTTGCACCTTGGATGAGATCAAAGTCTTTTCATTTTACTTATAAAACAAGGACTAATGCTCGGCTTAAGATATATGTATTATACCAAAAATCCAAAAGGTAAGCTTAATATTGCTTATAGCAAGTGAGGAGCAGACTGCTTTCAAACTCATTTGTCACCATGCCAGTTAGGCATGAAAACTTACTCCTGTGTGGTCATTCTAACAGACTTCTGTGTCTTTTATCATGACATTGATCCTGCTAGTGTTAATTAATCTCTGTGGTATTGTTCATTTATCTGATTCATATGCTAACAAAGGTTCCTCTCAGAGAAGTGAATAAAGAAGCACTCTTATTTATCTTCGAGAATGGATTTATAATCATTTTGTTCTATTCAGTGCACATAAGGAATTACCAAAGTACTGTTTCTAATTTCATATGTCACACCCCAGGAAAAGTATGTCCATTAGACAGGCTGCTGAATTCCAATACAGATCAGTGTGACTGATCGGAAACACAGAAGACGTCCTAAAGAGAGAGGAGAATGATTAAATGAATTCAAGAGATTTTTCTGAGTCTAGAAAAAATCAGACAAGTAATTATATCCAGTCTTATAAGGCTGCTTCAAAGAGCAAAGCAATCAGAATAATGTTTTCAGTGTTCATAGTGTTTAGGACAAGTAGTAACAACTTTAAATTGCAGGAAGGAAGATTCAGGCTAAACACTGCTCATTGTCTAAGGATTGAGAGTGTGATTCACTGAGAGAGATTACCTTAGTGTACAAAGGAAGTCTTATAAAGTCTGATAAACAGCTCTAAGAAAAAATATATTGCCTGGGTCAGATGGGCGAACTGTATAGCTTACTGACTTTATTTCTGGACCTATATACTAAATACTAGGACTAGAAACGGGATCTCATATGAATCACTTTAAAGACTAATAAGAAAATGTGCACAATCTTAGAAATTTGATAAATACAAAATTCAATATTTGGCAAATACAAATTCAAAAAACAGGAATTGGAAGTGTCTACTGAATCAGTGGAACTGTCTACTAATTTTGACTGTACTTTGAAAGAGAAATATTATAGTTTCATACAATGTAAAATATAATGGGAGAAGATATGGATTCCTTGAGGATCTTTAAAAAAAACAACTCTTATGCTCCCATGAAGAACAATTAAATGAACTTCCTTACCTATATAGACACAAGATGGCTCATAATTACCTAGGTTTTTCCTGGAAAAATTAGACCAATTCAGTTCTGCTGTGGTGCGTGCTCACCACAAGCATTATTTTAACTGAGTTTATTGTGCAAGTTGAAGACAACCAAAGGGCATTTGGACTCCCTAAAATGGAATGTGTGTAAAGAAAGTAAACTTTAGAGTAACTGGAATTCTTTAAGGTGTTTTATCCATAGTGATTCTATTACTTCATTTGCATTCCTTATTGATATGAAATCCTACTTGCATTACCTATATTGGTGAAGGACCTGAACAATATTTGAGTCATCTTTTATTGTCTCATTTTAGTAAGAGCATAAGAGTATTCAGTGTGGACGCTGTTGTCTAGATACTAGCAGTGGGGTTAATGTGGTTAAGCATACTAACAAATTAACTGTCACGTAAAAAGGTCTTTATATATAGTAATATATATATATAAAGTAACATATATGTAATGTATATATGTAATCTCTTTTCGTGTTTTTGACAAGTCATAGTTTATACAAATTAATGATATTTTTTTAAAGATTTTTAGTACTAGCCTCGACAAGCAAGTCAGCAGTTAAAAACAGCAAGGGAAAAATAGTTACTGTATTATGTTTTCTGTTATATTACTATAGGCTATTATAAATCACATGTAAAATTTTGGGCAAGCAGCCATCTGCTGCAGTAATAGTAAACTATTGGATTAGATTGCACATTCCTGATTTGCTCCATTATTGTAATAGATTTAATCTATTTGTAATGTTACTTATTCAGAAGAACGTAGCAAACATAATGTCTCCTGAATTCTGGCAGTCTTCCTAAGAAATGACCACTGTGAGTATGGGTTCTGCCTAATTCTAATCACATTGACATCAAGATAGTTGACAGCCTTCAGAAATATCTAAAAGGGTAAACCTAGAAATGGAACATTCTAGTGATCCTCAAATTGTGTGAAGGACAGAATAAGGTGTAATTTTTCCAGAGGTTTAATTTGATCTTGATTAGACAAAGGCTTTGAATTATGAAGCCCAATGCCTAAACAACACCTCAGATACCTAATTGCTATGAAAATCCATGTCTGTACCTTTACAGACCAATTTATACTGAGAATTTATCCTCGCTGTGCAGACAACCACAGAATCCAATTATGACATACCAAATCAAGAAAAAGTTTGCTTGATATGTAAACTCAGGCTGCTTTAACACTTGAATAACTAGTAGAAATATGGAATTCAGAATGAACAGTACACTTTAAAAAGGTGATGATTGAGATGGGAGACTATTGTGACCTTATATAGTTTACACCTCAAGCTGAAGGCAATTCAAATTATAAGCAGAGATCAGGAGAAATGTCTGATAACTGATTTTAAAATTTCTATAACTGTCCAGGGATATCCTCACTGTTAGTTATATACCCAATTCTTCATCTACAGCAGTTTCAATGTATTCACCTGCTTCCTAGCTCAAAGATATTTCAGCTTGACTTCTCTTTCTGTTCTTTTTTGCTAACTGAAGAGATCTTTTATCAACTTTTTCTCTCTGTATAGATAGCTGTAGACTGTAATCAGGTTACTTAATCACGTGTTCGATAAATGAAGCAAATGAATTGTCTTGAATGTATGACTAGCCAATATGTTCTACAGTACATTTCTTTGGTGTATATTCTGGAAACATGCTTGAGCCTCCAATTTATCCATAAGCTGTCAAACAGTGCCCATGTATCACCAAGTCTGAAATAATAAATCATGCTGATTTGGAACCATATTGGCTTGGACATAGTGCTACCCTCATATGATCACATAGTTTTTGGTCAGCTCATAAATAAGTAGAAGTACCTTGCAGCAAGCCAGAATATACAGCATAAGCACATTCTTAGTTTTCCTTACAGCTTTATAGGAACACAACCACATTTTAAATGCTCCTTTAAATATAGACAACAGATCAGGACAGTATTTGAGGAATGCTTGTGCCAGCACTGAATATATATGTGGCTTCTGTATCTGCACTCAATATTCTGTCAACGCAAGATCTTTTGGCTGCAGAGTTAAAGTGCATGTTTACCAATCCACCATGAATCCGAACGTCTTTTAAGAATTACAGCTTTACAATGTGGATTACACCATAAGGTATGAAATACAGCAAAGTGACAGTGGAGTAAGTGATAGAAACAGAACCTAGAATCAGCAAAGTTGAAGGATTAGGAGTCCTTAATGGGTATGTACATTTGAACATGATATGAACAACAACAGAACATAACCCCAAAACAATACCCACCAAGCCCTTTCAGTAATACTGACCATTCCTTAAAGGGAATAATGGAAATATTAAGAATGCAACAATGCTGGTAAAAATGATGAAAAAAACTATGCAGGAAGTACTTGGTCTGTATTAGGGGAAAAAAAAATCAACCAATGTATTTTTAACAGAAAATAAATGCTTTAATCCCAAAAGAATGATAAATAGCAGGCAGTTATGCTACATATTTCCACTCTAAAACTTTCACTGGGGAGTTCTCAGCACCTAGCTGTTTACCCATGTTCATTACAATTCAATCTTGGTATGATGGTGAAATACCAGAGGACTGGAAAAACTAATACGTCAATATTTCAAATGATTAAATTGGATCAGTAGGATAATTCTAAGTCAGACATCTGAGGGAAAACAATGAAAAACGTTGATACTGAATGAAACACAACTGATGTTGTTATAGAGAAGACAGTTTGTCAGATGTATTTGATTGTTTGAATGAGACTGTAAATTGGCAGATAATCATAATAGTTTGGATCAATATTCTAAGGCTTTTTAAGGCATTTTGATTTAGAAACCAGAATGGCATATAATCAATACAGTTCTCATTAAATGGATTTAAGACCAGCCAAGAATTATTTCTCAAAGTAAGGGAAAAGGGAATTATCACTGGCCAGCTGTGTTTTCAGTGTAGCCCTACAAGAAGTACCTCTTGATTATTTTTAACCCCTCCCCCCTTCAATTTAGATTATTTGAAACATGTTTTAACCAAATGTCAAGCAGCAAAACTCTAGCTGTGAGTGGGTATCAGAATTCCCATGAGTCCAGAAATGTAGCTCTGAAAACTCCTTTTTCCATTCCATTTTTCTTCATGCTAAAGGGACCTACGTTTTGTAGATCCCACTATTTTTACATAAACATTTCAGAAGTACCCACCATCTACTTACACTGACAACAGAAAAGTCTCAATTTTAACAGTATTAAGAACCTCAGTAGCTGTCTCATTCCTATACACCCTGTATGCCAAAATCTTAGGAGCAGATTATTTGCAACTTTCATGGTGTGCCAAATGCACAGCAATAAGGCTGACATCTCTTTTCCTTTTTTTTTTTTTCTTTAGAAATCTTTTATCTCTACAGAAAAGCAGTTGGTCAGCAAGAGGATTTGATAGTCTTCCTTCCCTCTTCAGAGCACCAGAAATATGCATTTCAGATGATCTCTGTGGGACACGTGAGTCTGACTACTCTCTGACAGGGTAAGTAATTTAATTTGGACCTGCTGCATCTTAAGTCAACAGACTATTATATAAGTGGACTGTCATTACCTCTGTTTGACCTTTCTCTATTGTTATTTCCAAAGAAAGGAAGTATTTCTGCTCAGTATAAGCCAAAAACATCAAGTGAGAAGAAAAATGACAAATTCCTGCCTTTGAACTTTTCCACAGCTCCGACTCAAAGCAAAAGCTGCATAAACAGCAAGCCTAATACTCAGCCATGTCCATAAATAGCTGTTTGCTCCGTGTGTGTTTTTTAATGAACTCTATTCTGAAGTCCCACTACTCCCCACACAATGCAGACTTGTGCACCATATTCAGAGTATCAGGTTCTCCTGTAGGGCCTGTGTTCTAAGTTTATGTCTACCAATAACCATAAAGCAATAGCTGTCAAGCAGAATCAAAAATGAGGCTGGTAGAAGTAGTTTTTGGGCTTACAGCTTGTGCTTAAAATCCATTTAAATATCTGTTTCTCCTTACCCTACTCTACTGCCCCACCCTCCCCCCCCAAAAAAAAAGTCTCTTTTCTTGTCAGTCTCATTAGCAGCTTATTTTCTTGACTTATAGCATAGCTGCATGTGACACTGGTAACACAAACACTTTTTTTCTAGACTACTTAGGAAGAGCTTAATGATTACATAATGCGTTGTGCTGGGAGGCAATGGAGGACCCGTGTCTGGAAATGCAATAAACTGGCAAAGAAGATTGCTGTAATTGTCATGAGCATGGGAATAATGGAACACTTTGTGTATGTTACTAAATGAGAAGCAAGCCATAAAAGATCTTAAAAGTGAATTCATGCGGTTATCTGACTTGCTAGAAAATGAAGACCAACTAGGAAGACTGGGCAAGGAGAAGTAATGATTAAAATGTTTTGTCAATTTGTTCACCAAGGCTAGAAATAATATATTTTTTTAAATTACATACAGTTAAATAGATATCTTTAAAACCTTTTTAGCTATGTAAATTTAATGGAGAATTATAAAGAACTGCTTTGCTGGAATAATGTGTATGGGATTTCTACAGATAAATCGCCGCATAAAAAATTTCGAGCAATATATTCCATGTTTATAAAAATATCCTCTCAAGTAAAATAGCTTGCAAAGAAATATTTAAAAGCTGAAACAGAAGCTATTTTCAAAAAAATAATAATTATGGACTGAAAACATCAACTTTAAACACAGGATGTGCTGTATGACTTTGCTTTTTTTTTGTTTTGTTTTTTATATATATGAAAACCAAGTAAAAAAAAAAAAAACAAACTTGTGCACAAATAGCCACAGTTTAAGTTCTTAAATTTTTTGTTCTTCCAACATGAATACATTTAGACATAGAAGGCAAGTGATTCCTCAGCTGCAACTTGGAGCATTTTATTCCACCTGACAGTCCAGATACTTCTCTTCATCGTCTTTCTGCACAAATGAGGTATGGCTGTGGTTGTAATGTCATGCCTAACCTCGGTTTGAGATCTGGAATCACACCATGAGGAAAACACAGATGAAATCGTTGTAGCAACGAAGTGAAAAACAAAAACATTTCCATTCGAGCTAGCTGTTCTCCAAGACAATGTCTTCTTCCTGGATTGGAAAAAAAGTTTTTGAAAAAAAAAATTTAAAAATTCATTAAATAATTACATTTTCACTCATGAATAAGAATGGTCATTTCTGTTCTAAGGGAAATAGTGGTTTTGGAAGACAGATGAATGGATAACAAAACCTAGAAGTAATACGGTAGAATAACCAAAACAAACAAAAACAAACAAAAAAACCCTCCAAAGCCATAATAAAATATGCAATAAAGATATAATTCATTACATCTAACTTTGGCCATGTATAAGTTGTGCATCTAGTCCAAGAGAATTGTCTTGGCTCCTTTTATTTCTTGGAGATAGAGTATCTCAGACAGTAAAGTAAGTAATCCTCTACACAGGGTATGTCTTTCTATGGACTGCAGAGGTAGGCAGTAAGCTTAGACTAAACAAGTAATTTTTAGGTTGTTAATTATATGTGAGGTAAATTTGCCCTTTAGAGGCACTATATGATGCCTATAAAGATAATTTAGGACTCCAAGAATATTTCCTTGGGGCAGAATGCAGTGCTATAATCTGACCCCCAAGGTAGTTTGGAATAATACCTGCAATTTCTGGTGCTGACCAAAGTGCTGAAATTTGAAAACTGGATGTGTAAATCGCCTGTATGTAATGAATTCAGCAGCAAGTGACTATCTGCATTAATCATGTAACAAAGAGCATTTACGTACTACAATGATATGATGTATATAGACTCCTCAGATAAGGATACTATGCAGTCTCTTTTGTTAGTTTATATAATAATAAGGATATTATTCAAAAATCTGCTACGTCCAGAATGCATTACATTGAATATATCTTTAAAATAGCTGTTTTATCAGAACTGTGGACATTTTATATCATGCTGTCCATTCCTGATTAATTGCTATCAATTCCATGTTGTACATTCCTAGATTTATGAAAAGGAACAGTCGAAGCAATGGCTCGTACCTAGTGAAAAAGGAACAAATGCATCTTTCTTGACAAACTGCCCACTGCTGTCCAAAAACCTCTCGGGAAAAAACACTTCTGGGTTGCTCCAATATTTTTCATCAAAATGTACAGAGTAGAGGTTTGTAATGACTGTAGTGCCTTCAGGAATAGAGTAACCACGCACGACAGTATCTTTAGAAGTTGCGTGAAAAATACCTAGCGGAACTATGTTACAGAATCTTAGAACTTCATGTAGAACAGCCTCCGTATATGGCATTTTACATTTCTCTTCTAAAGAAGGCATTTTGTTTGGGCCGATGACTAAATCAATTTCTTTTTGAACTTGCCCTGTTAGGAAAAGGAATAAAAGCATGTTGTTTATTGAATAATATTCTGCATATTTTCTAGCTTAAAAACATACTTTTAAATCAATACTGAAACGTGAAATACCTTATACAAAATATAGTAGCTTATAAGCATTTAGACTCTTGTTTTCTTCCTCCAGCTAGTAGGAATTCTTATTAGCATATATACCAGTAATCTTCATTTAAAGAGCAACTATTAAAAAGTGAAAACATGCTCTGACATACTGTTTTTCACTTGAGCACTTGAGTATACTTTTATTTCTGGAGCTCTTCAAAATGAAGGAAACAAGCATGACACTGCAAAGATAATGTACTTTAAGTACCTGAGTGGACACAAATAACACTGAAATTACCTACTTAAGATTTCATTTGTATAATTCTGCTGATTCTTTGAAATTGTCATAGTGTAAAGTCATTTACTCTTGAAATGAAAATAATTCTCATTGTAGCGTATCAGATAAGAGGGACAGCTATAGCTAGATTCTGAATTTAACTGAAAAGGAACAAATTCAATCAGTCTCTGTTTTTAAGCTATTTTAAAAATTAACTTCACAGGCATAAGATCATTATTTAAATCATCTCAAAGGTGTCCAGACCTCCTCTTTTTTTTTTTTTCCCCTGATACACCTTTTTTGTTGAAACTGTCAAACAGCTCCTAACTAAAACAAAACTGGTTTTTTTTTTTATTTATTTACAGTTCATGTGGGATTGATAGTAAAAATCTGGGAAATTACAGAAAAATTCTACCAGAATGACCAGGTTCTTCAACATGAAGTGACAACATTTCACATAAAAATAAAAAGATGAGAAGCAGCTTAGTGAAAGTACGTTCTGTAATGCAGTGATGTATTGGTGTACATTGTAATAAGGTAATAGCAATTTTTATTTTTATCCAGGTGAACTGAATTTGAATCCCGAATCAGTAACTTTATACCGTAAGATCTGGAATCAGAAGATTATTTTAGGTAAGTGGACCTCTACAAAACTCCAATGTTATAGGAGACAAAACTACGTTTTCCTGATCTCTATTGAATAAGTATCTTGGTCAGCTCTTAATAGAGGAGTAAGGATGTTCTCAGTTAATCTTATCCTATCGATTACTTATGGCACTTGATATACTTTCTTTTCAGCTAAATATAGAGAATTTATATATGCAACCTAAAACTTAAGTATCTTTAATCAGATTATATATTTTTTTAATTTTATTGAATGTTTTTTCTTTTTTTTTTGGTAGACTCTCTAGTTGTACTATGTCAAGCATAAAGATGAATCAGTGGAACTCAGAAGCATATAAGCAATATTTATTTTTTTAGACCCTTCTGTTTTAAAACCTCTGAAGTATGCTTCTTGTTTAAAAGTAGCAATCTTAGTTTTAAGCTCCCACAAAATAATATTATTTGTACTCAGTGAACTGAAAGTAGGTATTTCTCCTTAGAATGTCTACCAACACGTTTCAATTCTGCTACAGCTTGCTTTTAATCCTAAACTAGAAGATGAAAATTGCCTGATTTTTAATCTTTAGCAAGTTACCTCATGTTCAATGAATTAATCAGCTAACTAAAATCATTGAACAAATGAAAATAAGAAAATATGTAAGAAATTATGGCTGTCAGAAGACATTAAGAAAACTTTAGTTCTACTTAACCAAATATTTTAACCAGCTCAGTGAATATGAAACCAAAAACAATTATCGTAACAGCAATAAAAAAGCTTTGGCATCAATTTTCTATATTTAATCTGAATGCTTTTTTCTGTTTATTGAATGTCAGGTCTTGACATATGTTTTCATTGTTACATATCTTAATTTTCAATGTTTTTTAAATAGAGCTGTATTTGCCTTAAATATAAAAGTTTATCTAATTTAAAAAGAATAATTATGTTTTGTCCACTTGATTTAAATTAAAAAGATATATATTATATAGCTGAGAAAATCAGAAAATGCAGTTTTATACCGACTACCATGAGAAGAAAACATAATCTTTCATTTATAATGATATCTGGTTCCTATGCAGAACTTAATAGCCTTATAGACATGGGTACTGTTTTCATCCCTAATCTAAAATAATGGTGTTCAAATTGGTGTTAGAGCAATATTATTTGGTCAAAGTATAAATAGTAACTTTCCAAGTCTGAGTCATCTATGCTGCTTTTTCTCCAAATACTGAAAGTCCCTAGTTGAACTTAGCACGTCTAAGATTTTGATAGGAAAAGCAAAACTGTAAGCAGTGAAACAAGAAGTGTTACTACTCACTTCTAATATCCAAACTTCTACACAAAGTGTCTGGGCTGATACTCAAACATCTAGTGCTGCCTTACTTCAGAATGTCTGTAACGTATCTTATATTTTTGAAATGCTTTTTTTCTTTCTTCTAGAAGTATAAATATACATGTTTGTGATACCTAAATCTATTTTGAGTGGAGGCACTTAAGGATAAATAAAATTGTACCTAAGCAGTTATCCAAAACATTTTTTCTGATGCTTTTACATTTTATTTATTTAGTTTATTATTTTTATACATATTTGCATTTCTTTATTATTTTACTACATACAGCTAGTGCACCTGCCAACCAATATTAATCACCATAATGCTAAATTTAAATATATTAGAAATAATTTATGGAAAAAAAATCAAAGCTCCTTAAACAGTTTTAAAACAAAATTTAATAATATTCTAAGATACTATCATCAATACTATCAATGCTTCACTTTCGATATCTTCATCTGCAAATAAAATCAGCTTTTCACATCTGTCCATAGCATATTTGGAAAATGAAGTGCAGTAATATATACAAACCTTCCTTCACTATTTTGAAAAAGCATTTTAAATTGGCAATAGGAAAGCGTATCAGTTCCTCAAAATATCAGCATTCTTACCTTGAATGTTTGGATAAAGAGCCATAAATAACACTGCCCATCTTAAAACATTTGTTGTGGTTTCTGTCCCAGCTATGATGAGTTCTCCAACAGAGAAAATTAAGTTTTCTCTTGAATATGTAGATTCTGGATCATTTTCATTGCAGTCCATCTCATCTAAATATGCATCTACAAAATGTCGAGGTGACTGAGGCTTCCTATTTTCAGAGACACGTTCAATAAGCTCATGAAGAAAGTCATAGACTTCAGCTGCATTTTTAAACAACTGCTGGTGTTTCCCAAATGGCAAGATACCAATCCACGGAAAAGCATTATATAAAAATACAGAAGCGCTAGCAGCTAATTCAATATTTTCACTAAAAATCTCAATCATGTGCTGAAATTCAGTATCTTCATACGTAAAACGTTCTCCAAAAATAATCAGATTAGTAATGTTTGAAACGGCATTTGTTATCAAGTGCTTAAGATCAAATGGTCTGCCTTTGTATGTATCGATGGCATCAAGAAAAAACACAGATTCTTCAGAAATTTTGTGTTCAAAGGACCTTTGACCATATCCAAAAATTCGAAAGGTATTTACAGCTAATTTGCGATGTTCTGTCCATCCTCTGCCATATTTACTGTTCAGTAAGCCTGAAAAAATATTTTGACACAGTATTTTATGCAATGCTTTATTTTTCCCCCATAAGATGATAAAATTATTTAACATATCAATCCACTCTAAGAGTATATTACTATTGATAGAACAAGCCATTAAGTGATTACTGAAACAACCTCTCTGCCTCAAAGTTGAATTAAATTTGCCTAAGCTACTCCTGACAAACATTTGCCTAACCTATCCAAGCAGGCTAACAGACATCGTATCCTTATGTAGAGGCACATCTGATCAGTTTGGAAACGTGTTTATGAAAATTTGGACTAAGATAGAACAGTTGCTATGGGTACTTCCACACAGCAAAATGCAATGCAACTCTAATGTCAACAGGTACAGCAAGAGTATTCTGATATCCATAAAGACAAAAAAACATTTTAGCAATCAAAACACAAGCCCTTCTGGGACGTAACACGTATACTAACATGTAGTAAAGCCCATATCTTCCTTTCTTCACTGAAGTTCTCACTCACTTATTATTAAAGTAGCATATCCTATAAACAAAAGTTAAGAAGTGAAATTGGTAATAAAAAAATCAAAAAGATCTTTCCTATTAAGCTTGAATTCAAATACTGAATACTTTCAAAGCTGTCTCTTATCAGAGTTGTAAAGGTCACAGTACTTCTCCACATCTCAGGGAGGTATAAAAAGTGTCACTGGGAGCTGGGACTGTCAGCCTGCTTCTGAAAAATGTCTTTGAAGTCAACACAGCTCCTGAATGTTAATTAAGATACTTAAGTTAAACACAGTAAAGTTAATTAAGCACTCTAAGCAAAGAAAAAAAATGTATACTGAACCAAGGAAGGAACAGGGTACAATTTTTAATGATGTGGCTGAAATCTGTGTAATGCAAAGTAAAAGAAGTATTGCAAAACAGATGTTACAAAGCCAAGCATAAAAGACAGAAAGCAAAACAAACAAACAAACAAAACAGAATTGAATCACCAAGGAGAAATACTGACCTATTTAACCACAGAATTTAAGTTTCTGCTGCAGCTCTTAAACTCCTCAATTTCCTGAAGTTCCTCATACAACTTTATCTGAATGTTAGAGGCCCATCTAATATAGATCTTCTTAATAGGAAGGCCACAGAAATCATATTTGCCTACTTAAAAGGCCCAAATCTACACAAAAGACAAGATGTAACAAAATACGTTCCTCAAAGTTCATACTAAACAATTCGAAGACTTCTAATAATAGGTACTAAGTATAGCTACTTCAGAAGATGTTTTCACTACTCATAGCCAAATACGAAACTAAGAGATGCTTCAAACTCAGGATCACCAGGAACAAAGAAAATGGCTCAGCAACTGATAGTAATTGAGTGGGGAGGGGAGAGCATGGAGACAAAAAATGAAACACATTGCTATGGAATTTAGTCCAAGAATGACAATCCTTTCCAGATATCTTTAGAAAAGCATTAAGTATTTCATGAAAGGAGATTTAAACAAACAAAGTAGAGAAAACAGCTAATGCAAATGTTTTATGTGATCATAAACACTAATGAAAACTAATGGACAAAAACGGCATTTCTGTTTGAAGACACTAGCACTTACCTCCCATGTTTGTCAACTTCTTAAACAAGGGAAGAGATGGTCTATCTGCAAAAATTTCGCTTTGATGAACAAGGCATTCTTTTACTGCATCGTAGCCATTCAGCACAATAGCAGATATACCACCCAGATCAAGACTGAAAATCTTTGGAGAAAAAAAGAAAAGAATAATAAATGCTATTACAAGCAAATCTTAAGAACAAATAACAAAAGCAAGCAAAACAACTAATGAAAAAGTGAAACAATGTTAAACTTCAATGGAAAATACAATCTTCATAAATATAATAATAACTTCAGTAGGGCATATAGGTAACCAGAGAGTTCTACTAGTGATACAACAGTGGCATCATAGAGTTTGTTGTGAGCTAGTTTATTCTGTCAAACGATATAGTAAAGTAGCCCACACTACACTCTGCTTTGCAGTGCACCTAACGTGATGAGACCTCCGAAGTAAGGAACGGGGATGCTTTCATATAGTCATTACAAAAATGTGAGTCAGGTACCACAATGCATATATTTCAGAAAAAAAAAATATTTTCCCCTAACTTTAATAGGCATAAGGTACATCTTTTATAGAAGACCTAGAAATAAAATATTTGTATTGGCTACTTCCTTAATTTGGTAAGACTATTTCCACAGAAGGGAGGAAAGTCTCACTGTTGTTAGCTTTTTCTCCTCCCTTCCTCAGTAAAGGTAAATTCCAGTAGCTTAATTTGGGTATGGATGTTGTGACTGAAGCTACAAGTTGTTATCGCAAAGACTTCCATCACTCTGCAGTGGCAGATGTAGAAGTGGTGTCAGTTGTGAAAACAACCAAGCTGCACCTAGTCCTTTCTGTCTCTTAAACTGGACACCAGCTTACTTTGCACAGGCTCCCCAAGACCCGTCAGATGACAGATGTGAGAGCCATGATGACAGCCAACAAATGATAGCATAGCCCAGCTAGTCCCATCTCCTGTTTCCAGAAGTGGTCAGCACTAGATGCTTTGGAGAAAGATGCAATACATCCTGCAGAAGGCACATACAGGCTAAACAAAATGAAAAATTTATCCTATGGTTCAAAAAATTTAAAATGAGGCTAAACTCTGAAGACAAAAATTCTATAACCCTTTCCATACTTTTCTGAGCATTATAAATCCCATATTTTTTGCCTTCACAAATCCTTATTTTTTCTTTATCTCAGCACTGTTGGACACCATTATATGAAGAATTAATGAGCATTAGTCTAGTTATGCATTCTGTGAAGATATGCATTTCCCTATTTCCTTTTAGCAAACTTGAATTTTTCACTGTTGCAAATGCTTTTTATGTGACGAGAAGAAACTCGTTGTATACTTCTTGAGAGCATTTGTCATTTTTGCATACTGTAGTCATAGTTTATTTATTATTCTTCCTAGAATATAAAATGTCATTTTAAAAAAGATCATTTTGTTGATCTTTTTCAGAGCTCCCCATATCCTGATCTGCCTCCTTCAAGTGCCCCCAAATTCTGCAGGATCTTTGGTGACAGCAGGTGAACAGAACTGCAGGCAGCACTTCAAGCAAGTGGAAGCCTGAACCTATTTTATGATATATTTTCCTTCCTCTTTCTAATCCATTCATGTGAATGTTTTCCTTGAAACACATTTACTTTTTTTTTTTTTTTTTTCCCATTGCCAAAACAAAAGAAAGAAACGGAGATGCCCCTATCCTTTTGTTTCTGCCATTGATGTCCCGATAGGATATCCACTTTGGCTTTTTTATGAAGCGTGTAAGAATAGACTGGTTGCTCGACACTGGCCAATGAAAGGAAACAGCTGAGAAATAACAAAGTGCGGGGAAAACAAAGAACCCCCCCGTGTACGCACACAAACCGTCTGTAAGTAAACACCCAGCTATCCCCCTAGAGGCCCTTTAAAGCAGCGCCTTCCCAGCGCACAGGCTGCGCTCCCCCAGCGCCTGCCCCTGCCCGCCCCGTGAAGGCTGCGGCGCGCCCCGCCGGGATGCTCCCAGGGCCGCCCGGCGCCGCCGCTGCCCGCCAGGGGGCGCAGCGCTCCCGTCCCGCAGCCCGGCCAGAACGCCCCGGCGCCGCGCTGCCCCGCTCCCTGCCCCCGGCCCCGGCCCCGGCCCGGCAGACGGAGCCGGCGCCTGCCCGGTACCTGCCCGTGGATGTGGCTCTGCCGCCGCATGTAGACGTGCGGCTGCTCCGCGCCCAGGGCGTGGATGTTGCCGATGAGGGGCAGCCCCGCGGGACCGGGCGGGAAGCCGGGCGGCCGCCGCTGCTTCAGCAGCTGCCGCACCACCAGCGCGGCCAGCAGCGCCAGCGGCAGCAGCAGCAGCAGCAGCGGCGGCACCAGCCGGCCGCCGCCCCCCGCCGCCCCCGGCCCCGCGTCCCCCGCCGCCGCCGCCGCCGCCGGCCGCATCGCGCCGCTTCCTCCTGCCGCGGCCCGGCCCGGCCCCGTCCCGTCCCGGCCCGTCCCGTCCCGCCGCCCCATTGGGCTGATTGGCCCGCGGCGGCGCCGCCCCCCGCGTCAGCCGGGGCCGGGCGCGGAGCGGGGGGACCCGGGGGGTGGCTTGGAGGAGGCGGGTGGGAGGCTGGGGTCTCGGCGTGGGGTGCGCCCGAGTGGGATAAAGGTGCCCGTACTGCTCGAGAGTGCCTCCGTGCGCACACCGGGGACAGCAAAACCGCTCATTTGGCTCCGGGGAAGCAAAATCCCGCGGTCGGGGGGTGTCTTCCCCCCCGAGGCTGGCAGCCGCCTCGGAGGCAGCTGCGCGCTGGGGGAAGCCCCCCGGTACCTAACGGGCCAGCGCGACTGCTGCTCAGCAGGACCATACCTCGGGAAAGGGGGCTGGAAGAGCTCGGGATCACTTACTGCAGAGCTAAGAAAGCAAACCCGCCATGAAATGTAACAGCCTGCCCAGAGAGTTCATAGAAAACTCCGCTTGGTTTCCACTCGCGCTGATTTTCCTGTTCCATCACTGCGACTTTACACTGGCAGTAAATCTTAGGCACAACAGAAGGATTACTGCCCTGTTATAATTTCTATACCGTGTGTTTCCAGCTCGATCTTTCTTTTTTCTTTTTTTGAATCTAATTTAGTTTCTTTTTGTAGATTTTTAAGAATCCTAAAATGTAAAGTGATAAAGAATTTATACCCATGTACTTAATTACATTCATAACATTACAGATCAAACGTGCTATGTACTTGATAATCTAACTATTCGATGCTTAATTCTCAGTATGCTTCTGTGATGGGACATTCTGCTTCGAACGTGGCACTCGTGACCTGAGAGTACATGGCACGAAGGCTGAGGAGGGCCCCATATGTTGCTCAGAAGGCAGGTGATGAAGAAATCAAACATAGCAAAGGCCATTGCTTTGAGGGCACAAAGAGGAGGTAAGAGCTGTGGCTGAAATGGGGAACAAGGAGGGGAGCTGGGAAGTGACCAAGTGCAGCACTTTTGGCTGCAAGACATCTGCGAGGCTTTGGGGCAATCAGACTGACTACCTAGGTACTTGCTGAATAGGGCACAACACTATAAAGTCGAATAGGAGAACAAGATTCAAAGAGGGTCCTTGCTCATAATTGCCTGGGATGGGCAGATTGAGAAGGAACGATAAATGTCACTTAGGTACTACAGAACAATATGCCAGTAACTTTTATTGAAGGTTAAGTGCAGCAATGCTGATGCAGTTTTCTCAGCCACAGTTGCTGATGCCTGTGTGTTGTCGTGTGCTGAAGGCTGGTGGGGGGGTTCGACCAAAGTCTGTGCTGGTTTGCATGGGTCAGTACAGTGAAAGACTCTGATTTTTGGGTAAATCTTCAGGCAATGAGAAGTCAGTTCCACAGGCCTCAGCACCTTTTTCAGCCCTATCTGTAAAATGCCTGTAAAATATGTATTAACGACAGCCTTCCATACCAGAATCTCATCCAGTTTCTCATGATACAAAGAAGTGGATTGAGCACTGTTGGAAATTTATTTTTTCATTCCACTTATTTATTCATTCATCCTTTTTTTCAATATGATACTGCCTGGTGTCTTGAATTATTTTGGCCATACCTGCAAAAATGTCAGCATTTCAAGGTCAGAGGCCTAAGATTTCTCACTGGAGGGCAAGAAATTCAGCCTCAGCTTGGCTCCAGCCAGAGGCAGAATGAGGAGAAACGGCCAAGGATTAGAATTGACTGTGCTTGAGCAGCTGTTCTGAAGCATGTGAACTCAAATGGATAGATTCAAACCTATTTACTTGCATACATTTAAAAAAAAGAGGAGGTCTCCAAACACTTCTGCTCAGCAAATTCAGGTGAACAGAACTACACAGACTGGTTGATTGGAAAAAAACTTCAAAATGGTGGGAGAAAGGTTTATTCACAGCCTACAAACAATTACACAGGGCTAACTTGCAAAATGAAAATGGTGTTGATTTTCGTGGGAGTAAAAATGTTAATATGCCAAACACACCATGCAATTATATAGTGTATAATTGTATGGTGTCATCGCAATCTCAGTTACAAGGAGGATCATGATTTCCACGGCATCTATGTCAGAAAAGAAAATACAGGTGATTGACAGTTTTGGCAGCAAGCATTCTGAAGAGGAAGCAAAACCAACAAAATCATAGGAAAGACCCAAGAAGAGAAAAAAAAATGTACTGAAGAAAAGTCCAAATGTTTGGCTATAAATCAAGAAATAGACTTTAATTAGACTTTCCACCTGGGGAAGGGTGATGAACGAGTGGAGAGCTTGTGGGTGAGAATTAAGGGGTGGGCTGGTATGGGTGACACTGTTGTGGGGGTGTACTACCAGTCACCAGATCAGGAGGAGGAGGTCAATGAGGCCTTCTACAAGCAGCTGGAAGTAGCCTCGCGATCCCGGGTGCTGGTTCTCATGGGGACTTCAATTATTCAGGTATGTGTTGGGAAAGTAACTCGGCCAGGCACACGCAGTCCAAAGGGTTCCTTCAATGTGTTGAAGATAATTTTCTGACGCAGGTGGTGGAGGAACCGACAAGGCATGTGGTGCTTCTGGACCTTGTTCTTACCAACAGGGATGGGCTTGTTAGGGGTGTGAAGGTTGGGGGTTGTGAAGGCTGGGATGCAGCAACCATGAGATGGTGGAGTTCAAGATGGAACTTGGTAGAAGAAGGCAAAAAGTAGAATTGCTACCCTGGATTTTCAGAGAGCCAACGTTGACCTACTTGGGGGTATCTGATGGGCTAGATTGCTAGAAGGCAAGGGTGCTTGTGAGAGCTGGGCAACATTTAAACAGCACTTCTTCCAAGCTCAGGATTGGTGCATCCCGAAGAGTAGGAAATCGGGAAAGGGGGGCGGGAGACCTGCGTAGATGAGCAAGGAACTCATCGATAAGATCAAAAGGAAGAGGAAGGTCTGTGAAGTGTGGAAAAAGGGCCTGTCCTCTTGGGAGGAGTGTAGGAGTATTGTCAGGGCCTGCAAGGACGTGATGAAGAAGGCTAAAGCCCACCTGGAGGTGAAGCTTGCAAAAGAGATAAAGGATAATAAGAAGTGTTTTTTTTTTTTTTTTTTTTTTTAAGTATGTAAACAGTAAAAGAAAGCCTAGAGATAATGTGGGGCCCTTGCTGAATGAGGGGGGTGTCCTGGTAATGGGAGACACTGAGAAGGCGGAGATACTGAATGCCTTCTTTGCTTCGATCTTTGCTTCGAAGACTCCCTCCCGGGACTCCTGGACCCTGGAGGGAGGAGAAAGAGTCTGGGAAGTGGAGATCTCCCCACTGGTTGAGGAGGGAGTGGTTTGGGAGCATCTGAGTGGGCTCAATGCACACAAATCCATGGGTCCTGATGGGATGCATCCACATGTGCTGAGGGAGTTAGAGGAGGTGATCACCGAACCTCTTTCTGTCATCTTTGAAAGGTCCTGGAGAACAGGAGAGGTTCCTGAGGACTGGAGGATAGCCAATGTCACTCCAATCTTCAAGAAGGGCAAGAAGGAGGATCCAGGAAACTACAGGCCAGTCAGTCTCACCTCTGTCCCTGGAAAGGTGTTGGAACAGCTTGATCTGGATGCCATCTCCAAGCAATTGGAAGAGAAGAAGGTTATGAGGAGTAGTCAGCATGGATTCACCAAGGGGAAACCATGTTCGACCAACCTCGTAGCCTTCTATGATGGCATCACCAGCTGGGTAGATGGGGGGAGAGCAGTGGATGTCATCTACCTTGACTTTAGCAAGGCTTTTGATACTGCCTCCCACAACATCCTGCCAGCAAAGCTGCGAAAGTGTGGGATAGAGGAGTGGACAGTAAGGTGGGTTGAGAACTGGCTGACTGGCCGAGCTCAGAGGGTGGTGATCAGTGGCGCAGAGTCAGGCTGGAAACCTGTGACTAGCGGTATTCCCCAGGGGTTGGTGCTGGCTCCGGTCTTGTTCAACATCTTCATTGACGACCTTGATGAGGGAATAGTGTCCACCCTCAGCAAGTACACCGATGATACAAAGTTGGGAGGAGTGGCCGACAAGCCAGAAGGCTGTGCTGCCATTCAGCGAGACCTGGACAGGCTGGAGAGATGGGCAGGAAGAAACCAAATGAGGTTTAACAAGAGCAAGTGTAGAGTCCTGCACCTGGGAAGGAACAACCGCATGTATCAGTACAGGCTGGAGGGCGACCTGCTGGAGAGGAGCTCTGCGGAGAAGGACCTGGGGGTCCTGGTAGACGACAGGTTGACCATGAGCCAGCAGTGTGCCCTGGTGGCCAAGAGGGCCAATGGGACCCTGGCGTGCATAAAAAGGAGTGTGGCCAGCAGGTCAATGGAGGTGATCCTCCCCCTCTACTCTGCCCTGGTCAGCCTCACCTGGAGTACTGTGTCCAGTTCTGGGCTCCCTGGTACAAAAAAGACAGGGCTCTCCTGGAAAGAGTCCAGCGGAGGGCCACAAAGATGATACGGGGCCGGGAGCATCTTCCCTATGAGGAAAGGCTGAGAGACCTGGGTCTGTTCAGCCTGGAGAAGACTAAGAAGGGATCTTACCAATGTTTACAAGTATCTTAAGTGTGGAAGACAGAGGGATTTGGCCAACCTTTTTTCAGTGGTTTGTGGGGACAGGACAAAGGGCAATAGCCACAAAATGGATCACAGGAAGTTCCGCACCAACATGCGAAAGAACTTCTTCACGGTGAGGGTGATGGAGCACTGGAACAGGCTGCCCAGGGAGGTTGTGGAGTCTCCTTCTCTGGAGATATTTAAGACCTGTATGGACGCCTACCTGGGCAACCTGCTGTAGGGCAGGGTGGTTGGACCCAATTATCTCTTGAGGTCCCTTCCAACCCCTACAATTCTGTGATTCTGTAATTCTGTGTGATTTAATGTGGAGGAAAAAAACAAACAAACAAACAAACCAAAACAAAACCAAAAACAAACAAACAAACAAAAAAACAGACACGATTTGAGAGTTATCTTCAAGCAGGGGAGAGAACAATCAAAACTGACCTTACTGTAGCATTTAGCCCTGGTGATGGAGTAAACGTGTTGGTGCTATCTGCTGTAAGAGAGGATTTGAAACCGAAGAATGTGGTTGCACAGCTGTAAAATCAGATTTGGTCACGCCAAATGTAAAAGGTGGTCAATCAGCCAAGATTAAAGACCTGAGAACCTCTAAAGGATGTGTGATTAAATGGAGGAAAAAGGAACGGCATGGATAAGTATGACTGAAAGTTGTCAGAAGTAAGTGATAAACCATTGTGGACAGATGAAATCACTTAAGAACAGAGGTTTAGGGATGCAAGACTCCAATGGGCTGTCCAAGGGCAGATTCCTTGCCATTTCCTGACTGATCCTTTTTTCATTCTTTCATTCTTTCGAGAGCATGGGGGTAGCGTGTGCTGAATTGCTACTTTGGGAAGGTTTTACTCATCTTAATCACAGATGATCAAATGAGCAAACTCATAGGATGAGTAAAGGTTTTTTGATTTCAATTATAAAAAATGATGGCTGAGTAAAGAAACCCATTAAAGCATGTATCTTTATTAAATTCTAAAACATTCTGGTCATCAAGATTTACAATTAGTTCGCATCATAAATTCTGTAAGGAGACAGTCAAGTAACAGCAAATGATTACATTTCTGTCTTCTCAAGAAAAGCAGAAAGCAATTCTTTGACGGGGAATGACTATGCATTTACATAGCCTTGACTTTGGAAGGAATTTGAAGAAACATACCCATAGATGTGACTGTTCTTTCAGTAACAATATGAAGATCCTGATCAAAACTCTGTTACACCCTTGAGGAAAAAATGAAGTAATTCCCAAGTTCCATCAAATATTTCACAAACCTGTACTCAGCTGCAGTTTAAAGAAGACTTCTGCTGTCTTAGTCTTTAATGCTGACATTATTACTGAACTTCTAGAAAACAAGGTAAACCTTTATCAGGCTAAATTGCATTCTCTTCCTATAATGGTATCTTTTGTCCAGTTCAGTTATACCATTTCTTATTAAGTGTTATACAGGAAAACAAATTCTTTATGGCTGGGAATGTAAAGATTTTGCTCCTTTTCTTTTTTTGGGGGGGGCAGGAAAATGAAAAACATCTGTATCAGCGTGTGTGAAATGTGCGTGCTTGTCACTGACAAAAATAATTTCATGAGCCCACTGACAAGTTTAGAGTCATGTGCAGACGTTATCTATTACAATTACATAGCTCTTTGTAGCATATCTATATGCTATAGGTATATATACCCATTCATCTTAGTGAATGCTGAATTACAGTATCTTCTTAGCTAAACCTATAATATTGATGGCACTTTATGATTTGCTAAAACAGAACAACCCATCTAAAGTTTTCTCTTACGAATTTGGTGTTTGGTGGCTGAAAACCAACATCTCCTTAGTCACAGTTCTACTGTGCCTAAGCGTTTTATGTTGTCAGTCAGATGCAGAAAACTATGATAGTGGTGTAAAGCTTGTAACCTTAAAAATAGTTTTGGCATATTTTATTTGCTGGCTCTTATTTTTTAATCTTTCAGAATGTACTTAGGTCAATTTAATGCAAACATATAGAAGCGTGTCTTTTTAATTGATGCTCTCATATGATTACTGGTTCCCAGAAACTCCGATGTAAGTAGATTAGCAACTATTATGATAGTAATAGCTTTTTCCTTTACATACTATTTACCAGCACCGTAAGGAGAGAGATTTATTTTGGTACCTAGTACCTAAAGGTGCAGGTAAACCTTTGCCCAAGTGGCTTTTGTTAAGAGTCAAACAATTAAACAGCCAGCTCAGGAACAATTGCATTTGGTCCTCCTGATACAGATGCCATTACTGGTATCAACAAGGATGTATAGCTGTAGCAGCTGATATTGCTGGGGCAACTGAATGGTCCCAGAATGGACTTATAAAACCATTAAGTTATACTGTGGCTTAATCAGACCTCACTACTATCAGAACAAAGAATGAAATAATGAGATCTTCCAGGCTCCCTATGTCTTGTAAAGGACAAACATAGGATTAACTTGAGGATCTACAGTATAGTTTCTCACCAGATTTTTGCTGACGTACTCTGATGACATATAAGATAGTAGCGTAGCATTTGTGTAAGCAATTCAAACAAAGTTTTATGACAATGCTATTTCTTAACGAGGTTAGTTTTCAGTTCTGAGGTTGCTTTCCAGATAAGGAGTTTGTTCAACTCTTATCTCAGCAGCAGAATGTATGAAGTGGGAATAGGTGCCAATTCTGAAATAGTTTCAGAGTGAGGCTCTCAGCTGCAGTTTGTCCCCCTTGTGTTGCTCTGGTCATGCTGCAGGTCTGCCCTGGCTGCATTTGGAGAGCTGAGAATTCCCCTTGAGGAATTTCAGTTGTCAGAGCTTTGGAGCTGCAACCAGGGACAGAACCGGCTCTGGCTGGAGTGCAGCTTAGTTTTGCCAATTCTCGAGGATGGAGGTGTTGCCAGGTGGCATGAGCTAGGGCTGCAGCCTCTGCCAGCCTGCACAGAGGCTGAGCTATGGTTATGCAGGACAGAAGATGGCGAAGCCATAGCCAGCTTCCTTGCTGTCTCCCACTTCTCCCTGTCCAAGGGAACTGCAGTGCAGGACAGTGTGACTCGCTTTGTTTTAAAAGATTATTCTGCACCGAATTTTGAATATATACAGGGAAACTGCTTCAAAGCCAAAGCTCATTAGGAAAGTTTCAGTGAGATTAAAACAATCCAGCATTGATCTTCTGTTTAAAATGTCTTTCATATTTCAGTCTGGGAGCATTTCTAAGGCATGTTGGAAGAACTGAATTTGCTTTCAGACTGATTCATAGATTTTCAGTAATTGGCTGAATAGCAGTTCCATTTTTGAGAAAGTACTTCCTGAAGCACCCTGAATTTTGATGTTCATTAAAAAGGAAAACCTTTAAAACCCTTTAGTGTTGGGATCTGTGTCAGTGTTCTGTTTCTCATTAAAGCACTGCATTTTTCTAAAAAGAGGCTCTCATTGTTTTGGCCAAATTTAAACCAAGCTACAAGATTTGTAGGACGGTCAAATATTTTTGTGGATAAGCTTTATGTGAGCTTAGACTAAACCTGAATATGGTCTTCTGGAGGCTGTGGGAGCAGAATTAGGCAAAGGAGCAGATGATTTAGGGAAGTAACATCTCCAAGATCAAGTGCTAACAGAAGTTTGGATGGTAGGTGAGGTGTTACGTTTCAGAGTTTACACAAGTCTCTAGCTATTAAAATTACAGAATCTCACAAACTGGAGATGGAAAAGTTGAAGAGAGCAGTTTAGTCGATCATATTCCATTCCCAGAGTGTATCAACTATGTATGTCACTCCTGACAGACGTTTGACTACCATGCCATACAACCCCGCAGTGAGAGATATGCCATAACTGCAATACAACCTGTTGTTACATGTCATTAACCTCAATGTGTCAATCTTTCTAATGTGTGGCATCTCCCCTGTTTACTTTTAAGCGCATATATTTTTGCTGTTTTGAACATAGTACCAGCATGTAGACTCATGGCAAGTATTTATGGTTTTGGTATCACACTTTTCTGTAGACTTTCCTTTTTTTAACTGTTTCTCCAGTCTTCGTGTCTTTTTTGTTTGTTTTTTTCTTCCTCCTAAGTCATGTTATGGGCTTTCTTATAACTATTATTGTTTTTTTTTATTATTATTATTATTTTCTGGACTTCTCCAACTTGCCTGAGTCTTTTTGAGCTTTCTCGTGCTACCCTGAACAGAGTACATTGGCTGAGAACTTATCAGCAACAAGCAGAGTGTAAGGATTACCTCTCAGGTCTTAAATATGATACTCTTGTTAATGTCCAGCTTTCTTTTACAATAGCATGATGTGGTTAACTCTGGCTCAGCTTAGATATTTTTTCTGCAGAATGGATTGCAATCAAACATTAGAAAGACGCTTTCGTGGGAGAGCTCAAGAGCACTCACTTTCCCCTGCATGTTTTGTAGTCTGCTTAAGTGGAAATGCTTTCTGGCCGTTCATGGAGACAGGATACTGAATCAGACTAGGCACCCACATGAAACACAGACAAGCAGAGACACAGATAGAGAGAGACTATGTGATTTTTACAGCTGGTTTTATCATGAAATGTCCTGATCTGCAAACGGTTTATCTGGGTGCTACGAAAACCAAGCTTAGAGAGAGCAGAGAGATGCAAATAATGCACACCTGCCTCAGGAATAACTTACCGTGTCTGGGTGGTGGCATCATCCCTGGCTTCCCTTCCTTTTTAAAGAGTCCTCTCTTGTCAGGTGTGAAGCATACTTGGGGATGGAAATGCTGTCTGTGCAGCTCACAGTCTTGTCTGTCTCGAAGAATTACTTTTTATTATTGAACAAAAATTGCAGTGTAATATATGTGATATTTTTGTTTAATGGCATGTCACCTGATAACATTTAAGAACCTCACTGCAGTGTCTATGGCTTGTTGATGTAATGGCAACATGTATAGTAGAAAAAAATGGTTGCACTTTAAAATGTATAGGTAAATAACATAAAATAGTAGAATATTGTAAGAAGTTCTATCAAGTGAGAAAGTCACTTTAAAATAGGGCAGATTTTTCTTATTCCCTGCAAACTTAAATAAATTAGGAGAGGAGATTCCTTTTACTCAGATCTGTAGGATGTATTAGATAATTCTTTAAAAAAATATTTTGTAGCTCTTTAGTTTGTTTCTTTTGAAACTGATTATTTTACCTGCTATATTATCAGGCAATGAAAAAAAGCAGAACAAGTTCCTTGTTTCCCTAATCATTTGCTTTCCTAGTGCAGTGCTCATAGGCACCTCTTTGTGCTAGTTTTTCCATGAAAACTTAACCTGTGGTTTTGGATTCATCTAGCAACAGGAGAGCTTTATCCTGTGAGAACTCTGTATCTTTTCAACAGCTCCCTAAAATAGACAAACGGATCTTTGCAGTTCTTTTTATTTTGTAAATTTTCTTCTCCATCTTACGTATGAGAGAAGAGAGGTTTGCAAGAAGAAAATACATCAGATGAGACCAGCTGACGTATAACTGAGGAAAAAAAAAAGAACGAGCCGGGAGTCCCTCCATTAGCTCTGGCAAGGAGCAGCCTAAGCGCTTGCCAACATCCAAGTACTATTTCATCTTTACGTGCACAAAAGTATATCTATTGGCATTAATACCTGTTGCTGTAAATTTATGTTTCTTCCTGTGAAAGCCTGAAGTAGAAATGCTGGCAGCTGAAATACTGTAGTCAGTGCATCCTCCAGGCTCCTGCCTGCGGCTGAGCTGCATTGGCAAGAGAAGTGCTTGAAGTGACTGAATCAACTGTAAGATGAAATGCAACTTGTTTTCGCCCTGAAGAACTGAAATACATTATTCCAGCAGGGTTGCATGGATTTTTTGTAAGGTTAAAAGAGGAATATTCTGTGCAAAGTTAATAAATCCCCAAAGCAAATATCTGAACGATTACCTGTTAACAGAGGAAGGGGGAAGCAAGAGTGGAGTTTGAGGAATGTCTGACTGCAAGTTCACTCATTTAAGTTCCTACACTTTACATCTGCTGGTGGAGCTGTACAAGTCACGCTGAAACAGCAAAGCTGAGCGTTCCTTTAGGTGCTACCCGCTGTTTGCAAACGCAGCCTCAGAAAGACTAGCTAAAAATCTGACCAGGAGTCGCAGAAGATGGGGAGATTAAAAATCAAACAGTTCGACTCCTTCTCCCGGCAGACAAAAGATTCACGGGATGCTCGTGCGTGCCACAGACGTGCCATTTACAACGAAATTTCCAGCTGGGCGGGCGGGGGGCAGGAGGAAGCCTCGCCGGGGGAGCGTGCGAGCGGTGCCCGGCGAGCGAGCGTGGGGAAGCCGCAGGGGCGAAGCCCCGGGACCGGGCTGGGCACGGGGCTCTGCGGGCCGACCCGAGCCCCCGGGCTGGGCAGGGGGGCACGGAGCAGCCCCGGGGCGGCCGCAGCCCCGCGCCCTGCGGCTCCGTGCCCCGGGCCGGCGGCGCGCTGAGCTCGGCGGGGCCCCCCCCGGCCCGCGGGCGGCGGAGGAGCGGCGGACACGCCTCGCTCTCCGAAAGAGCGCCGGTTATCGGGGGGCAGCCGAACGGTTTTGCCGCCGCCGCCGTGCAGAAGGAGCAGGGGCAGAGCCCGGCCGGGCCGCGGGGCCCCGCTGCGGCGCAAGGAGGGGGCCGGGGTCGCCGAGAGGCTGCTGCGACCGCGGGCGGCGAGGGAAAGGAGAAGCCCCCAGCGGGTGCCCGGCGCAGCGGTTCTGCGCTCCTCCTTAAACTTCGAAGCCAAAAACACCTTACAGCGCGACGGCACCTGCTCCGCGGCTCTCCCGACTGCATCCGCCTCCGGGCGGAGCCCCCCGGCCCGCCGCCAGGCGCTACCCGTGCCCCCGGCTCCTGTAACAACCCCCCGGTAACCGGCGCGGCGCCCGGCGGCCGGCACCCGGCTGCCAAAGCCGCGGCCCGGCCGCGCACGGTGCGCGGGGTCCCGGGCGGTGAGGGGCCGCGGTACGACCCGCGAGAGGAAGGGCGACCGGCCCCCCTGCTCCGCCCGGCCCCGGCCCCGGCCCCGGCCCCGGCCCCGCCGCCCCCCCTCGGCAAACATCCTGCCGGCAGGTGCAGCCCCGCCGCGCCCTGACAAAGGGCCCTCCGCGGGTGATGCACGAGGCGGCGGGCAGCTGCCCGGTAATCCGCTACCGCCGGCGGGGCTCGGCCCCCGCCCGGGGGGGCCTTCCGTGCACCTGCCCGGGAGAGGCGCCTTACTGCGGTGGCCGTGGTGATGATGATGGTGGTGAGGATGATGATGATGGTGAGGAAGGTGCGGATGATGATGGTGGTGAGCGTGATGATGGTGGTGAGGATGATGATGGTGGTGAGGATTTCCTCGAGGGTCGGCTGCCCAGGGCCCCTCGCTCCGCGGAGCAGCGCCGGGCTGCGGCCCCAAAGCGCCCCCTCCCCGCCGGGGACGCTAGGGCGGCCGAGGGGCGCCCCTCCCGTCCTTGCCCTGCGCCCCTGCCCCGGCTTCGCGCCCCGGCCGCCCCCGCGCCCCCGCCCGCCCGAACGCAGCCGTCGGGGCGCCGGGAGAGCGGCGGGGATCGGCCCGCGGGGGGCGCCGTGAATTGCCCCCCCGCCCCCCCTCCTCCGGCCCCGCCGCCGGCGGATTTTTGTGAATGGGACGGTCACGGAGCGGGGCATGACGTCAACGGCGGGCAGGGCGGCAGGGGCGGCGATTGGTTGGCGGGGCCCCGCGGGCGCCCACGCAGGCTGCCGCGGCGGCAGGGATAAAGGGCAGCGGGCGGGCAGCGCGCGGCACCGCGGCTCGGCGGCGCCACCGGCCTCTGCTCCGCACCGCTCCCCTCTGCACCGCACCGCACCGCCGGTAAGCACCGCGCCCTGCCTGCTGCTGCTGCTGCTGCAGCTCTCCCGCAGCGCCGCCTCCGGAGGCTTCCCCGCGTCCCGTCTCCGCGCCGGGTTGCGGAGCTTTGCTCGGGGCCGTAACGCGCCGCTGTTCGCGGAGGTGCGGGTCCGTACGCGCGGAAGTGTGTGCGCGTATGCAGGGGCGAGAACTTGGCCCTCGGGCTCTCGCTCGTTCTCCCTGTCGCGGGACAGCACCTGTGTGAAAAGCCGGGTCGAGAGCCGGGAGCTAACAAAACCAAAACTCCTGGGGTAGTCGCAGGGGTGCTCATATGAGCCGAAGAAACCGGTGCTTTGAGGAGCAGAGGTGTATCTCAAAGCAAATCGATGAAAATTTCTTCTGCGGGCTTTGTTCTTGTGACTGCTTTTTTTTTATTATTTTTTTTTAATTTTTTTTTTTAATAAAACTTACTCTTTTTCTGATTTCAGAATAGGAATGCTTTTTGAAATTAGCTTGACCTAAGCTGGGATATTAGTGTGTTAACTGCCGAAAAGCAAGCAGTTTTGGACAAAGTGCTAACAGCGGTACTATTAAAATGTTATATGCTATGCATCTCTCTCTCTCTCTCTCTCTCTCTCTCCCCAACTCTCTTCCCATGGCTGCCCGTTCATGATGGACACCCTGAATATGACATTGTATGCAGTTAGTCAGAGGAATGTGTGTTCAGCCAGTTTAAGAGAAAGTCTGCATTAAGTTGAATGCTGCTGTACAGAACTTCAACTCCAAAAAGCTGCATTTTTATCCCCTGTAATAGTGCTAAGCTATTTTAAAATTCTGAGAAAACCAAAGCAAAATGCAAATGATCAACAGAAGTGAAAAGGTAACATTGAAAATAAAAGCTGATAGCATTTGTGCTACTTGAAGCTAGGAAATTGTGACCTTATAGGATTGAGAGGGTTGGAAAACAGCCATTGCTTGATGTACCTCTTTGTTGTAGAGAGGAAATCATGGTTATGCTGAAGATTTCATCTTTCCTTGCTGTTTATGCCTTGGTCGTGTGCCAGATGGATAGCTTCCAAGCAGCTCCAGTCAGGTAAGAAGCTGGTCCTGTTGCCGAGTGCTTGATCTGAATGGTATGGAAATACTTAATCTCCTTTAGAGACCTGGGAGGAGAAAGGGCTACCAAAAGCTAGCTTCTTCTAATGCTATTTATGATACTGTCTTTTCTTAACTACGTATATAAACCACCTAATGCTGTGCACGAGCACGATTTACATATTCGCACTGGTGAGAGACACTGTCAATGACACACAGCAATGTGTGACAAACTCCGCTCCCTCTCTATAGCAGACTGGGCTGTATTCACCCTATTTTGCTTGCCTCTGCATAGACCTGGCTTGGAGTCCATAACAGACAGAGTGACGCTCAGTGATTATGAAGCTCGGAGACTATTAAATGCACTGGTGAAAGAGTTCATACAGATGACAGCAGAAGAACTGGAGCAAGCCTCTGAGGGGAACAGGTAAGGACTGTGGTTCTGGGGTGGAAGAAGGGCACTTGGGCAGTGTTAAATGTTTGATACCAGACAAGAGCCATCTGAGTAGACCCTCTGCAAGCCAAGTAATTTTTTATTTTTTTTTTTTTTTTGGGGGGGGGGAGGGGGAGTTACGGCTAACTGTGGTCACCTAATTGGTAAAGGATAATGCAGAAACATCCTAACAATGGTATCAGGAGAATGGCTTCCACCTAGTTAACCTGCTTCTATCTGTCTCTTACGACTGAAAGTGGAGGGCGATTTGAGCTTGAATGAGGGGGTTATATTAAAATATGGCAGCAAAAGGTACGTTTTCCTAGTGGGAATATAAGAGGCCATTCAATCACTCTTGGATTCTCTGTCGTGAAAGTGCATGCTGTTGTAAGGCATGGAAAGTCCCTGGCAGAGGGGAGGTGTTCCTCCTAATGCACGCAGCGCCACTCTCCCCCCTAGAGCAAAGGCATGGAAGAACACTTGCATTATCCTAACAGAATTTGTATTGCAAGCATGGTGATGTATGAGAGACTAAACAGCATGCTGAATACATGGAAACTAAAATCTTTTTGTCCCCTAACTGTGAGCATCTGAAAGGCTAATCAACTTGCTTTATCGACAAAATGTAGTCAATGGAAAAAAAATAGTGTTTTCCTTCTAAATGCATTTGTATGAACCTTCCTTGCATGGAATGTGATGTGGAAAGATTATTTTTATATTATCTTTTTTTTTTCTTTTGATTTTCCTAACTGTATATATTTGTCTAGGGAAGAAATGCATGACCATGCATGTTTGAGATTATTGTTCTTTTGGGCATGTTTTTTTCCCCCTGCAGCCTGGATAGACCTATTTCCAAACGCTGTGCCAGTCTGAGTACTTGTGTGCTGGGCAAACTGTCTCAAGAATTGCACAAATTGCAAACTTACCCTCGTACTGACGTCGGGGCTGGAACTCCTGGCAAGAAAAGAAATGTGCTGAGTGACCTGGAACATGAACGCTATGCAAACTATGGGGAACCCCTAGGAAACAACTAGACATGCTTATTTCTGCCCTTCTCCCTTTTTTTTTAACCTGATGCATGTGGATCTAACTCTGATTGCTAACTTTGCTATGTTCTTTTGATTCTGTTTTCGACAGAGAATGTTTGAGATGGACCTTAATGTTAGGAAGACAGAACATAACACACATAACAAGCTAGGGGAAAAATAAATAAAAATGAACAGCACTGCATTAAGACTTCAAATGATTTTCTTAGACATTGATTTAAAAAAAAAATCTAGACAGGGTTCATTTCTGGCTACTAAATGTACAAGTAGACTCTTCTTTCATGCCTGCCCATGCACTTGTTCAATAAACCTATTTTTCTATAAGGATTAGATCTGTTTGG
Source organism: Anser cygnoides (assembly GCF_040182565.1). Lineage (NCBI taxonomy): Eukaryota > Metazoa > Chordata > Aves > Anseriformes > Anatidae > Anser > Anser cygnoides. Next base: position 4,433,178 of record NC_089877.1, read on the forward strand.
TTTACTTGTTTTAGAATGCGAGACTTCTAGATAAGGCTAGAAACATTTTTACAAGTTCTATTCACATTCAAGAGAGGCAATGCAAGTAATTCTAGAATAATTTAGGAAGGTGATGAAGTACAATGAGATAGGAGTATAATTTCAATTTCTCAGATATTGTACACATGTAACGAAATTATGCATACAATCCTATTGGTAAAGATCCTGAGAAACAAAGGAATCAGGAAAGGCTCATACAGAGCTGTTCAAACTAGAATTGTAATCCTGTTTTAAACTGAGTACTGAACACTTCCAGGTAAGAATTTAATGTTCTCTTCCTTTTTCCTTTTAATTTTATAATAGGTCTTCACACTAGTATACTTGAAACCCAAGTGTATTAAAAATATTTATATTACTTTAAGACAATATAGTGTGTGTGGAATGTGAATTAGGAGACAAAGCTTTTTTTCTTATTTCTCTTTTTGCTTAGTGTTTAGATATCGTAGCCTCTTTTAAAAAATGACTATTTCTTTAGCTATTTCTCACAGGCAGGTTACATATCCTTCTTTCTAGTTTTTCTGTGCAGCACCACAGCTATCATGTAATCAGAAGCCTGTTCCAAAACATTACATTGATGTTATAAACAATATTAGTTGTTAATGAACAGTCCTGTAATGCTTAAATGAGCAAAATCCCTCCTTCTCCAAGAAGAATTCCTTGCTTAAGTAGAAAACTATTCCAAGTAAGGGCCATATGAACGTGTATGCCATGAACTCCTTTGTTGCAAACTTATTATCAGAAGAAATCGTGATATCAGTGTATTATTTGCATGGCGATTTGCTGTAATAGACTGAAGTCTGATGGCAGGAATGGTGTTTCCATATCCCAATTAGATGTGTGGAAGTAGTATTTTTATGTGTGGTTCAGCTCTGAAAGAAAGGGTAGGAGCAAATGGTTGGCTGCTGTGCAGGTACAGCCCTAGCAGCATCACTGGGGGGGAAAAAAAACAAAAAACAATTCCCGTTGGCCAGTGATGCTAGAATTTCATATCTTTTCTGGGTGTTATGGTGCTGACCTGAGAAGTTAGTGATCAGCTTCTGCTACCATCCTTCAGCAGCACTGCAAACAAAACGCAGATTTAAATTTTTGGACGAAAGGGAGATTGGTTAAATGCCACAGATCTGCACCTTACCAGCAGCTTTCTGTTAGCTGTGGTGACTTGCCAGAGGTAGGAAACAGCTCAGGCATCCCTAAAAGTCTGGTGTGGTCCAATTGCCTGAGAAGGTGGCTCAACTACCTATTGTAAACTGATCCTGACACTTAGAAAAACATAAAGATACATCTTTTAGAGCTTGTTAGCAAAGCTCGCTGAAGTTGTAAATGCTTGCTGCTCAGCAAGCCTGCTTGCTTTTATAGAAAAATCTACTCTGCATGCAACAGAATGTCAGTAACAGATCATATGCCTAGGAAAGATATGTTGGGAACTAACTTTCGTTTTTCCTTTCAAAAAGCAGTGTAACAGCACAGAAGAGGGCATGCAACACAGCAACCTGTGTGACCCATCGTCTGGCAGACTTCCTGAGCAGGTCAGGAGGAGTGGGCAAGAACAACTTCGTCCCAACTAACGTGGGGTCTAAGGCTTTCGGCAGGCGAAGAAGAAGCATTCAAATATAAAGAGCTGAATGGTAATGTGAATATGGTAACTACATTGCACTAAATGGTCTTCAATGCAGGCAACCTTCAGATAACTTGAGTTATCAGAACTCTAGTGTTTCTTGGTGAGTAACAGGTCTACAGTGAAAACCTCTGGGGAAAATAGGACAAGTAATGGTATAAAAAGACATTAAATATAAGTGCACCTTGTTTAAACTGTGAAGAAGAGCTTTTGTACATGCGCTGCTTAGTTAATGTGTTGTGAAGCTAGTTATCTAAACACCACATTTGGGTAGAAATGACTTATTCCCCCATTTTCCCAGTAACATTTCATTATTGACATATCAGTAATTCTGTGTTTTGTTTCTTTCAGATTGACATGAAACTGAAAATCCAACTTTAATTTCTAATGAAAGGAGCTCTTCTCCGCAATTCAAGACAGCCAAAAAGAAGATTAATTTTGCATCCTAATATTGAAAATGTTTTATTTAATACAAATGAGAACACTTCTGTTATGTATAGTACAAGAGAATCTAGTTATTCAAGTTAAATTATTGTATATTCTTTTTATATGCAACTCTATTTCAAATAAAATGTGACAGCATCTATTATTTATTTATCTTCTAGCATATATGTCATTCTTGCTATTTATCCTGGCACTACTGCCGAAACTCGGGGATTCTACTAAACTGCTGCCTGGCAAGGCATGTGTGTATAATAGAGTGTGCTGTGCCTTGATGTAAAACACTGAAGTAACCTGACTGTACAGTATGTTTAAAAAACAAACAATCAACACTTAAATATTGTATCATTTGTGAATTTGCGCAAAATTAAAAAAAGTATTTTAGATACACTTGGATTGAGAAACTGATTTTTCATTTAAACACACTTACAGAAACATTTGACGCTAGCCCAACATCATTGGAAATCAGCTGGCCCAGTGGTTTGCTACAGCCTTATTAGCTATAAATGCTAGGTTTTGAGTCAAATGTTCAGAACAGAAAGAATAGCTGCTGTTTTATATGTATTCATAATGCAGTAGCTCAGGAAGCCACCACTTAATGAGACTTGTACTAAAAAAAATAAAAAGAGGCCACAGTTCCATTTAATAAAACAATAGAGACAGAATTCACCATGTGTGGGTTAAGGCAATTTATTTTTATTTTTTTTATACAGGATGTAGTTTGGCTGAAATGGCCTAACATCCTTTGTAGATTTTTGTCTAAGGTTGAAAAAGTGAATTAGAAAGAAAGACGAAAAGGTGCTATGTAAATGTACATTTCTTTTAAGCAATCCTGAGACAGAGTCTATTTAGAGATCAGGGACTAATAATTAGAGTAAGTGGAGAAGAGGGTAGCTGGAAGCAATCCATGGATTTTTATGTGGTGCTGCCAACTTCCTCCTCAAAGCTGCTGCTTTTTCAGTTTAGTAGCTGAGTCAGATATTTGTTTAGATTTGTGTTGTGCTCCACAGTCTGACTCTAAAATCTGCTTCATCAGTTCAGATGGAGATAACCTCACAGTGTAAAGTAGAGGTTAAGGCACTCACGATATCTCTGTCTGTCTTTGCTGCAGGTATAATAGCAAAAAGAAGCATGGTCAACCAGATGTAGACACAGCCAGTAAGGCTGTCCAGTGATGGCATTTCTGTAGCATGCTCTTTAATGGCTATGGTTTTGCTCCTTGAGGGACATTTCAGCCCTGGTAAGTCAGCATACAAAGCAGACCTTGCAGATGATATAAGCTAGTTTAAAGGGAAAAGTTCCAGTGCTTAGATGGGCAAGGAAGGAATGCAGACTCTGTGGTCTCTCCTTGGCTTGGAAATCTGTTGCCTTGAGATAGTCTTTTTTTTTTTTTTTTTTTTCCTTCCCATTTTTCCCTAAAGTATCTGAGATTTGCCTCACCTGAGCGTACTACACCTGCAAGGTGAACCACTGGCCTGTGTGACCCTGCTTGGGTCACATGTGAAAGACCCAACTCAATTTTACAACCCCAAAACATTTTTTAGTTAGATTTTTTCCAATTTTCTGTTGCACAAAGCATGGATCACATGACAAGATGACCTGGCCACCTCAGTATAACCTTTCCCTGTCATTGCAGAGCCACTGGACACAGGGGGCAGGTGGTCTCTTGTTCCCTGCTACAGCACACAACAGCTTAATCTGCTTCAAAATAAAATGCCTAAGAACAGTTATTGGGATGAATACATGTAATTTGATAATTGACATTAAAGAAGAAGCCAGGTAATATTCATGGTCTTCTTCTGGTCTTAAAATCTAGACACTTAAGCAGTTTGTTGTTTCTGTTTTCAGCCATCCTCTGCTGAGACGTGTCTGAGCCTCCCTTATGTTGACAGCCAAAGTTTCCATCCCTTCTAAAAACTCTCAGTCCTTGCTTTCAGTTTAACAAACTTTTTTTTTTTTAATTTTTTATTTTTTATTTTGTTCCTGTCAGTCAGAGGGATTTCCTCAGACTAATATTCTACATCAAATCACAAATCTAACATGGACAACAGATTCTAGTAATGTTGGTGCTGGTTCTTACATTGTCCTGGCTGGAGAAAGATTGGATCAAACTTTTGATGCACTTTTTTTCTTTAGGAAGAAACAGTTTCGTATCTCAAGATATATTCCTGTTGTATTTTCTGTTTTCTCAGTAAGATCTCTGTCCACACATCAATGCAGTATTTTCAACAAATAAATATGTCTGTAATAGACAGAAAGTACAGGGCAAATGGGAAAGGTGGTGAGGATCCTTATATCCTTTTCTGTGATGTGAAAAGATAGAAACCCTTCACCCCAAAACTCAGTTGCCCAGAACTTTTGGGAAAACGGATTATTACTGAAGTGAGACAAAGCTAGAGGTGTAAAAAACTATTTTATTTATTTATTTATTTATTTATTTATTTTAAGGTAATGAGTGTGTTAGAAGGAATTGCAGAACCATTGGAAGTTTGTCATTTGCTTTGATTAACTCTGTTAACAACTGGAAGAATATTCTTCCATTTTTTTAAAAGTGCTCTTCTTGATAGTATTACCCAAACTTGCCAGTTTTTGTTGTTGTTGTTGTTTTAAACAAACAAGCAAACACAAACTTTTACCCAAATAGAAAATCTATTTTGCAAATAGCATTTAGTAAGGGAAAGTGTGCTTTCTGTTGTACTTAGCCTTCCATTTTAACTACATTGCCATTCTAGGCATGGTGAAAGCTGGTGGAGAATATAACGTTGGTGCAGTATGTACAAGTGGCATCAAACCTAACTTGCTTAGTATTCAGTCAGCCAAACAACACAAATTAGTCACGCTCAAGTGTGTGTGTTCTTGTTTATGAGGCAGTAACTTCATGGCGAGGGTTTGGTTCTGATGTTCTTAGATGTTTGTCAGTGTGTCTTTGCTTTGACAAATTGGTTGTTTCTTTAGCTATGTGCAATCAAATTCTTTGGGAAGTGTGCTTTGCAAGTAAAGGCAAAGGGGGAAGACATTTCTGAGAAAGAAATATCTGAAGATGATTTCTTATAGATGGTCTTCCTGTTGCTATAGAGTTTTGGGGCTTTTATTTTGCAGATTTTAAAGTGGTTTTGTTTTCTAGTACAAATATAGACACAAGTATCATGTGGGCCAAAGGAAGACTATGAATTTTGCCCAGTTCTTTGCTCTAAGCTGATGGGAGGTAAAAAAGCACCATCTTGTGGCCAGTGAATAAGGACAGTGAGGGCATTCAGAGAGCCCTCTTATCTGAAGTATTTATTCACCCACTTGCTCCTGCTTTTGTCTTGCTGGCAGGTGCAGCTTCCAGCTGGACATGGGACAAGTGAGCAGAGGTGGTCACTTGGGCTGGTGCCATGAGGCAAACTACTCTGCTCGCCTCCTGGAGCAGGCTGTGGGAAAGGGGACACACAGGAGGGAGCTGTGGACTCTCCATGGTGTCATGGGTCCCCAGGACCACTGTTCAGGGCCATGGCACCTCACAGGGTGTCAGGCAGGTGTGGGCGAGCTGCTGCAGGGAACAGGTGATGGATGCGTGAGACATGAGCGATAACAGAGGTGCTAACACCAATATGTGTCCCTGTGGACCTTTGCAGTTGCCAAAACAGAGAGGCAGGAGCAATTCAGCCATGCTCTCCTTGCCAAGGGGCACGTGCTCCTGGATCCACTGAGTTTTTGGTTCAGGATCATGCACCAGCACATCTCTGCATGTACTGATATAGCAGCACTTTGAAATAATCCAGGCGGAATTTCACTGTGGCTCTCTCCAAATGTTTAGATCCCTTTTTTCTTCCGTTAGTAGAATTTAATTCATCTTCCTGAAAGCTTCCATCATCTGCAATGTGAGAAAGCAGAAGAGCTAATGCTATTGCTTCTGACACTGAACACTGCCAAAAGCAACTTTTAGTAGGCAGTAGTAAATTTTGGTATCAGTTAGCTAATCCAACATTGTCATGTATAATTAGCAGATTGAACTTCTCTCCAAGGTGAATAGTTTAAACTGTGCTGGAGAATTTGGGCCTGTGCATTTTTCTAGATTGAACTATGTCAGAGCTATCTCAGAATACCTGTTATAGATTAATCTGGCATTTCAAGCTTCGTTTCACCCACGCTGAGCACCATCAACTTTAGTCCAAGCTCGTTGTGCTCACTGCTTCTGACAATCAGGTGAGCCCTGCCTTTGCTGCCAAGGGGGGGTCTATGTGGTACATACATTTTCTGCCTCTTTAGTGTTTTAAAAGGCACCTCATCCTCCCCCCATTCTGCATAGAATTGTCCTTTATGCTGGATGTTCCTTATCAAATTCTCCTCTTTTGCAGAAAATGCCCATGGAGTGCCCTTTTTCAGAAGCTAATAATTTAAATTTCTTAATTATGCCAAAGTTCACAATAGATTCTCTAGGAGCTTTCAAATACATCCTAAGAGTAATAAAAAACATAATCCTTTCATTTCTTGGCTTTATCACAATTTGTGCTTTGCACCAATTACTCCTTTGTCCGGGGCTGTGCTGTGATTCTAGCTAACTTATTCACCTCCAGAAAAGCAAAAGTTACCTTTAAAAATCTGAGTGTGTACCTCTGGGCAGGTTTTTTTCCCTCCATAACAAATGAGAAAATACTCTGAGATCCTACTCAGTAATTCCTTACACACATATTGGTAGTCTGCAAAAAAAGATTACACTCCTGTTACTTTGGCTTTTCTATTTACTTCTGTTTTTGTGTCACAGTTCTTCTTTCCAATGGCTTTCCTAATAGTATCTTGTCATATTAGCATATGAGGCGATTTGGCATTGCATTCATCTATTTGATCTTCTCTGAGAAGACCACATGGCAAGTGCTATTTTCTGGAGGTGATGATCAAGTTTGGTAGAGCCATAGGTACAACAATCTTGAGTAACCACTCCCAAGGTTGTCTGGAGTACCTGCTCCCAAGATTGCAGCCATAAGTGCTTGAGAAGCTAACAGCTATGCTACACAGTATTGTCAAGGGATGAAGCAAATGAGCGGAAGCAATGAAGGCTTTAAACATGAAATAATTCATATAATTGCAAAGTGTTGGATGCAGTAAGCAGTGGTGTTTGCTGAGCTGCCTACCAGACACCCCAGGCATTTCCCTAAGTGGCCACAGAGCATGGGAAGGTGGAGAGGACAGTCAGATTAGTATTTTCAGTGTGTTACCTTATATTTCCTGATGTGGAGTTAAGAGCGTAGCTCCACGCTGCGTAGCTGCCTCTCAACAGCTCCTGTCCCCCCTGCAGCTGTGGCCCAGAGTGCTGGGCATGCCGGAGGGTGCCTCCTCCTCCTCCTCCTCTCCTGGGGCTGATGGAAACAGCCCCTCGTCCTGGTTGTCTCCATCCCAGTCAGTCCCACTGAACTCTATTTGCTGCACAATTAGCTGCCCTCTACTATAGTTTTGCTAGGGTCATAAATCATGATCATAAGCAGCCTGTTGTTGTGGTGGCTTAGAAAATCAGATCTTTTGCTTTTTGTTTGCTCTCTCAGGTCACTTCTGCTCCATAAGCGAACGTTCATCCTATGGCTGTCTGGACTCTCCATAGCTTCTTCATAGCTTTGCAAACACTTTGAAAGTCTAAATGAACTGTATGAGCCACATTAATTTGCCCATTATTCTGCTGACATGCCTGAAAGACTGTTATAGGTCTTCGCTGTCTCCTGTCATGGAGGAAGACAATTATTTTGATTAGTATGTTCCTAAAATAGTTACATAGATAGTTTGTAATTCCATTTTTAGCTCATGATATAACCATGTTTTTATATTGAACTAGCATCATGGTTATTATTATTAGTGGGTAGGAATAGCTTGCTATAATAAATTAATCCTGAAGCAAGCACATCATGGGGAAGGATGACAATGCCAGTGTAGTGACTTTCATGTGGAAATGCAGATTGTATCTATGGAAAAGTCCCAGTAGCTTAGAAGTGGTTTTTAGTAAATTCTCAGCCCTCTAAGAGAGGCATAAGAAGACAGTGTTGCCTCTGACAATTTTGAGTGAGCGCACATTTTCCAAGCAATGCTTTCGCTCTCAGTTATCACAGATCCTTTATTCCGAGGCTAGAAAATTCTTCTTTATCATTCTATAATTAGAGGTACTAAGTGTTAAAGTAGCTATAAAAATGCATATTGATCTGTGTTCTTAATGTGATGGGAGCAGAGAATCAACTGGAAAGGAAACAGATCAGAGTTCCAAATACTGGAATTATAGATTTTAAATGAAAACTGTCCAGTTATTCCAGTGACTTCCTGAAAGACAACAGATTACCACCTTATAACAACAGCACTGCTACCTGCAGCACTGGTAGTGAAAAGCATTAGCATTGTACCCTGTCTCTCGGTAGCACAGGTGGCTGATGAGGCCCACTCACAAAAAGAATAGCCCAGGTAGCCTCAGGGGCTCTGAGACCTTTCTCTCACCAGCATTCCCCTTCTCCAAGAGTTTTATTTTTTGTGTTCCCTGCAACAGCTACAGAAGCTATGTTTTACATAATGCAATTGATTTAAATCTAATGTGTGCCTCTAAGGCCCATTTACGCTGCCAGAGAAGTGTGAGGTGCCTTTAATGCAGAGGAGAATCTACACTAACATTTTCATGATTCTTTTCAGTCTCAGATAAAAGTTATATCTGGGAAGAAGTGATGGGAAGGCTTTTCACTTTCTGTTTTAGTAAGTTTTTAGCAATTGAATAGAAATTAAATATTCTTTAGAAAGGGAGCGGTTGGTAAATACATCTTCTAGAAGCTAGAGGGCATAGGAGACATAGGAAGTCTCTGGGTGTAACAGTTACCAAGTGGTACGAGTGAGCAATTTAGAGCAACTTTCTGTTATTTTCATGTAAAAGAATGTTTGCTGCTGTAGTTCAAAGTGGTTTTGTTCTGTTTCTCAAGAGATTTGACTGAAAAACAGAAATACCTTTTCGTTTATTTATTAGTTTTGCAGATAGTCTAAATAAAAATCAATTATTTGTTGAGATATTGGTCTAAATGAAGATGTTAATATATGTTTCCAATTTTTAATCCAGAACAGTTTAGTAATAAGTGTATGTTCTGTGGGAGCTCCTGTCATTAATCATTAAAATAGAGAACTACTAATTGTTTTAATGAAGAAGGTGAAAGGTAAATTACTCTTCATAAGAGCATTTTTATTGAGCTGAATCACCATAGACTTCAGATTTTTACTTGTCTGTCTGGTCTGGTCAAAATATTTCCTAACTTTTCTTCATCTCTACACAGTGTCTCCACACTAGTGAAAATCCTAATGTTGTTTATGATACCATCTGCAGGTCTACTGGTATAATACCTGTGTGAGGGACGTACTGGCAGACTGTGCAGCATAGACCAAGCCTTATTCTGTTCACATTTTGAGAGTAAAGCTCATAGGGCTTACCCTAAACGTGTAAGAGGAAGAGAGCAGCCTGAGTTGCTCCTTGGAATACCTCCCCAAATTTTGGGGTGTTTTGTTTTCAACTCAAAGTAATCCGACAAGAGAACTGAGCTTTCCAAGGCTTGCAAAGGAGACGAGATGTACATATTCATTATTTTATGTTGGGTTTAAAATGCTGTCAGTTCATAGGACTCCAGCATCAAAGAAAAGGATCCCCCTCAGCCATTGTGAACTGCTGCATTTTCCACAGGTTTTATGCTTGAAGACAGAGAGATAGTGAACCATGGAAAGATATTCCAGTAAACAAAACAGGACAGGTGGAGTAATGAAACTCTGCTGAATTATTCATCGGGTCCTGAATGATGCAGAGAGAATTATTACAGTGAACACCCCCGAAGGCAGGAGCAGTACAAGGGACAGCCCTGCCCGTGCAGTACGCCTGACATGTTTTCCCAGGTAGGCATCTGCAAAAACGAATAACTTGTATAAATGAACTGGAACAGCTGTGTTTGGTAGCTGTACATTACTCATCTAGAAATAGTCAGTCTATTCCAGAACCAGTTTAGTTCATGCTCTGGTGCCATGGACATCAAATTAAAAGCACATTCAAGTACTTTGCTGAAAATCAATGGACTTCTACACATCTTTAATGAGAAGCACACCTTCAGGCTTGCTGGCTTAAACTTGATGATGCCTCCTAATAAATGTCACAGGTAAAGAGGAACATACATCAACACTGAGCTGACTCCAAGAACCAGTGTATACCAATACATACTTTTAACCCCTAAAGCATTTTCCCAGCTTGCCTTTGGGGGTCAAGAAACTGTACGACCTCATCACAATGGTAGGTATCTCAAGGTATGGTACTACTACTGCTGCTAAGTGTTTTTTTAATGATCAGTGATGTGCTCTCATTTCAGATTTGTGCTGGACTTGAATGTGGTGGTGAAGAATGCAGTAAAAAAATTCAAGAGCAAAACAGTGAGACATAGCACAGGGTTTGAGAAATACACAGTGCAGGGAGGGCTGAGGAGTTATAAAATATTGTTCATTGAGTGCCACCTCTACTGTGTACTCAATATGGCAGAGAATAGAAGCGCGTTAAGTCAGAGCAGCATTTTGAATTGTGCAATAACGAGTCAGGGAAAAGCTGGAGTATTCCAGCCTCCCTGCATGTGACTTTTTTTATCATAAATAATGTCCTTTTCACACTGTATTAATATAAAATGAAAGTATACAGTAGCATCTAGATTAATTTAACTCATCTGAAATCCCATTTTAGATGCCTGGTTTCCTTCTGGTGGTGGTTACTCCTGAGAGCTGTACTACTTGAAATTCCTCAAGAACAAGGTACAGATGTCACTTCACCATCAAATGCCAAATAATATTTGATTTTTTAATCTTCTAAATCTTTTTAAAATATCATTTATAATTTATTCCAATGTTTTTCCTGTTCTTTAAATGGAAAGTAAAGCTTATTAGGACGCCTGGTAACCTTAGAGTAAAATTTAGCAAAATAATCCGATACTTTGGCATAAGAAGATAAAAGGTTATTTGGTTTCCAACTGGATACTAAGCATATGGCTATCGGAGAAAGTGACTCTTTGCTTAAATGCATTTTTCTTCCTGATAGTCATTTCCAGAAGTCTGGTAGATGGTTAGTCCTAAAAATACAGGTTTTAACTTAATACAGTATTATTAAGTTAATGTGGCAGAAGACTGTCATCTCTGCATTTTCTGCAGCAGATGCATGCGCCACCTTTGCTAGCTCCTTTTCGTGAGACAGTGTTGCTAGGCGGAGGCATAGAAAAGTTATAGTGTTGGTTCCTTGTAATGATATGTATTTATGTCTTCTGCTGCCACAGACTTCCTCCTTCCTGACTGGAGATATCTACAGGACATAGGTTTGGTACTTTATACTCTGAGCTTGACTTCTAAGACATCATAATTTCTAGGAATCTTCGCTGAGGGATAGGAACGGGAAACCTTTTATTCTAAGAAGTTACGTACTCATGACTTCTCCTGTACAACAGTCTTGCCATTTTTGACTTGATTTTCTGTGTTATTTTTATCTATTGGGCTGAAATAGGATGATTAGTTACTCTGAACTTTTGACACTTGCTGGCTGTTTTCTATGTGTATTCCCTATCCAGGCCAGATGTTTCTGCACATGAGCAGCCCAGCCATTCAGCTTATTTTTTCTTTTTTTGGATGGCAAAGCCTTAATTTTGTCTTGTGGTGGAGGACATTTGAGCGTGGAGACTACCCATTTTTTTTGGAAGGACTCCAGCGACTCTGACATTCTTGTGTGACTGGATATGGTTCCCGAGACTCATGATATTCAACTGCTGCATTAACACTGACCTCGGCAGAGGTTATGTGATTTCTGTAGCATTTCTCCAGTCTGCTTTGGGGGCACTGTCGTGTGTTCTTGAGAGGCTGAGACTAAAGCTCATGGAAATCCCCCCCAGAACCTCTCTTGAGATTACTAGCACTCCTTAGCCTGGACTGGACAGCCACTGCCTGCAGCCTGAGCTCTGAAGGGTCCTTGATATTTTAAACCCAAATTCAGATCTGTTCCTTGTTTTGAGACATATGTTGAGAAGGTTATACTCTGCTTAAGCCAGGCAGGTAGCATTTCCAGAGAGAAATATTTTCAGAATGAAAAAATGTTCAGATTGAACACTTCTCAGGCCAGATTTCCAGACAAGCTCTCCACCCAGGAGGTCTCACTAGGAAGAAGGAGCCAGTCTGAACACTGCAACCATAAACAGATGACAATATGGGAAGATTCTTCAGAAAAGCTGAATTTGGGCTGTCCTGGCAAAACTCTCTTTAAAGTCCCTGTTTTGGGCCACAATGCTTGAAAAGGTGGGAAGAGCATGAAGAAACCTGGCCTTGTCCTCAGTGTTGTTGGTAGGTCACGCTGCCTTAGGAAAGAAGTGAAAAGCTGGATTTCCTCTAACAGCAGTGATTTTCTCCATTGCTTGTACAAAAAAACTTGATGTTATTAAGTTGTTGGAATAAGTACATACAGAAGGCAGAAAAGTAGAAAGGAGGTTTTCTTTCTGTTTTCTTGTCAGAAGATGAGCAAACTAAAGCTGCAGTCCCACAGGGACTTCCCTCTGTGCTTTACCTTAGGCACTGTCAATAGTCCCATTGCTGCAGGAGCAGAAAAGAGCAAGGCTAAAGGAGGACTTAGAATATTTATAATGAGAATATGTCAAAAGTAATAGGAATAAACAAATCAGAAAGAACTAAAATCCATACCTTAAATTCAAAGGGGGAAGATTATCCTGCTTCTTGCTCCTTTCTGTTTTTTGGGAGGCCAGTTCTGACTATAAGCTGAACGAAGCAAGAAATGTGCCCTGCTTTGAACAGAATTTGGGATGCTATTTAATTTGTGGACTTAAGGTAAGCACTGAATGAAATGAGAGAAAGAAAAAAAGGAACACTAAGTGCAACAGAAAGGAAAATTTTTGCTGTGTGAATGCAGTTGTGGGATGCAGCCACGTCCGGCAGACAGGAAGGAAAGCATGTTGATGGTACCATTAGGAGTGCAAAGGAGCGCCAGTGCACATGCCACTGCATACTGACCAGTCTGAGTGCTTACAATGAGAACAATTAATACTAAATTCCTGAGAAGGTGGTGGAATTTGCCATGCATCCAAAAAACAACCAGACCATTTTCAGGTCCTGATTATTTCCTAATGAACTGCTTGACCCCAAGGGCCCCTAGCAGCCATGAAATTCTGCCTTTTGAAAGCCTCTTAGAATAGTTCCATTCAAATACAGACATAATTACACCTCTCTTCACAATATTACATTTCAAATATCCTCCCAGTAATCAGAATTACTGCAGTGTGTGAGGAGTGAAGAGCTCCTTTATCCTTACAGCAGAAAGCATCTGAGCTGTTATGAGCTAAAGAAGGTTTATAATGGGAAAGGCTAATAGAAAAGGCTTTGAGACATCATCACAGTCACAGAAAAGGCTTGAGCAAATTTGTGCCTGACAGAGAGTTACAATGCTATGCCTTTACTAGGAAAAGCTCAGATGGAGAGCAAGAGAGAGAGAACTAGAATCCCCTTCCTGCCCCACAGAAAATCACAGCTACAGAAGAGTTTGTGTATATTTCAATTTGTTTCCATGGTTTTAATCTTCTAACTTGCTCTAATTATTCCTATTCAAGGCTGATTTATGTTTGGCAACTTTACATCAGAAAACGTTCCCACCAGTAAAATTGGAAACGCATAGAAGATAGAACAACTCTCATAGGTGCAGGCAGGATGGGGGAATACGATGTGTTCAGATGCAGTGTGAACCAGTCAGCTGGTGAAATTGTCTATGAAAATATGTCTGATACTGGCTGTGACTACTAATTTTTCCTTATTTGCAGTAGCCCCTCAGTTTTCTGTCTCCTCTTGCTGAAGAGCAGAAATATTGACCTCACAGGGTATTTCTTCCAGTTTGTTTCCCAGTTATTTTTTTGGTGCTAATACATAGTTTATTTACCAACTGCACGTTTTGAACTTTGGGGCAGTGTGTAACACAATGTGCCTGTAGGAAGTTTCAGTCAGCTGTATTGTTTTATGCCGTGACATTCAGAGCTCTGCTCTCCAGAATGGAGTGTGAATTTTTCTCAGCCATACTCTTTAGCCTGTTACTGGGATGCTTACTCCACTGTTAGGAGTAAGACACATCCAACAGCTATGTAACTAGGAAAGACTGCAAAATCACTGTATTTCATAGATACTAAGTTTCTACAAGTTTTAACAGAATCAGGATCCAGTGGGGTGAGACCTCTTAATCTACAGGAAAAGGAGCTTTCTTAGTTCTGCTGCCTGTACAATTTGCAGTTTGTAGTTTCTCCTCAATGGGAGTGGGTGTGCATTCATGGAACAGAGGTGTGTCTTTGGGAAGTGACCATTTTTAATTTTTTTTTTTTTTTAAAGCAGCTGGTAGTGGTGATTTGATTGTGGAACAGAAAGTGAGAGCACAGAAATACCAAGCAGCTGAACTAGAAGAGGAGCCTGAAGTTACAGCAAACTGGCACTGCATTGCTTTGCATTAATCCTTGAGCAGCCCAACCTCGTTGAAGGAAAGATGACTGTGTGCCTGTTGTCACTGACACATAAGGAAAAGATACATAAGCAGTGACTAAATAATATTCTAAATGGAAGAAGAATTAATGAATAGTAATGAGCCAGCTATAGACTCTCAGAATGTTACTGCAAGAAAATTTACTGAAACAGCCTGCAAAGTTTGAGGTCTGTAACCATATGCAGAAACAAACTGAGCTGGCTTGACTGAAAGCCTGTAATTTCCTAGATTAACAGTTTGCAGAGATACGGTTTAGTACTAAGTGAGGGTTTGTGAATGAAAAAAGAAAAATGTTGTTCAATAGATATTGATTTGTCTAATTATATGCAGGATTTATTTAAAGCGGAGACTAGTCTGCTTTTAAAGAAATGGTAGTGGGTGTGTCTGTCTGAGTGCATTTAATGTTGGAAGCACTGGATTCCCACATGTGGTATCATTTAGTTGGTTTTAAAATGAATAAGAAGGAATGCACTTTTTGGTACTAAATCATCTTACCTTTCATAAAGTGCAGGTGATCCCAGGTTATGTCTGTGGTGGTATCAAAGAAGCGTTTGACATAATGAGGGACATTTTTTATACCACGAGTGTCATTAGTATTTCAAGGAGAATAATGAGAGTGGTCCGAATACCAAGGACTCGGGCTGGTGGCTATTCTGGCAAGGGCTCTGGACCTGCAGGGCAAAGTGAGTGAGCTGGAGCTGTCACTCTATGGAAGCCAGCTAGGGGTGCTTTCCCCATCCCACTTGGTCTCTGCTGGCTGTGGGGGCTGCGGGAATTAGGATTCTAATGAACCCGCTAACAGGGAATGGCAGATAGCATGCTCCTGGTGAAGTTTTTCCCCAGGTTTCATTAACCTCTGTATAGATATTATTTTAATTAAAATAATCTTGACAGCACCTATGAAAAGACTGTGGGGGTTGCAACGTCAATTAAATGTGTTGTCAAAAATGATAAGCAGCCTGATATCACAGGAAGGAAATTAATACTTCAACCAGTAATGGAACAATAATCTTAATCCAGAGCTTTTTGCTGCTCAGGAACTGCTTAAAATGGATGGATTTTGGAGACCAGGCAATTTTAGAACAAGACAGTTAAGCAATAGGTACCATAAAGCATCTCTGTTTTAAAAGTCAATGTCATACTGTTGTAATAGTGGCTGATAGTCAGCCAGCATGAAATGTGATACTAATTGGACATTAAGTAGTGTGTATGTGCAAAACCTTGACTATTCTCCTTAAATTTTGGATAACAGAAACATTGGGAGTTATATTCAATATTAGGTCCTGGAACTGGAGTTTAACAACGATCTTCACCAGTGCCTGTTGCCTCTTTTGCATTGTCCACTGCAGAGAGAAGGCCTGGAAATTCATTTGAGTGGAATAAGTTTGGTTGACTCTCAGCAACTGTGAGAATTAAAGCATGGAATGATAGCATGCCATGTACCTGGTTAGGGAAACCTGCACTGCAACGTGCCTGAGGCACTTCAAAGGGGCAGGCCTGTCAGTGACCAACCTCTCCTTGCCCCACTGAAGGTTTAATAGCCTGTTATCTTTTCTGGTGATACGTGTAGGATTACATCGTGCACCAGTCTACACAAAGTTTCTTTGTCTCATTATTCCATCCCTAAAATTAAAATGAATCTCTTCATTTAGTTGCAGCTACATCTCGCAAGAGCTGTGATTTGAAGGCAAGATCTTCAAGAAATAGCTTCTTTCTTGCTTGTTTTGCAGTAATGCCCAGCAGAGTAAAAAAATCCTGTTATATGAGGGACTACTTCAAAATGTTGTGAGAGATATTTTCTGTCACAAGGACATTCACACTGTAAGAAGATTTGAAATATCAGAGCAAAAAAGCACCATGTAAGTAAGGAGAACCGAGAAACGGGGACAGTGAGTGCTTCTTCTCTGTTAAAAAGGCACTCTTTGTTCCTCACAAGTCTGATTTACTGTTACAGTTGACTGATGTCATCCAGTGGATGAAGACTTTGACCTGAAGGATGATAGCAGCTAGGGCCAGCTTACTTTATGGATTAACTCAGAAAGAGCTTTCTACACTTACAAAGCAGCACTGAAGGTAGCCCAGCAGGCACCAGTGGCTGGAGGAGCCCTAAGACTGACAAGAGGGACAGAGCACTGACTTGGTAAGAGGAGCAGGAGACAGGGACACAGAGCTATGAAGAGGACTAAAGAGTGGTATGAGTGTATAATAGAGAAGGGCAGCAACTGAGGACATCAAAGAGGGTTGGGGGGGGGGGGGGGGGCGCAGAAAAACAAGCAAAGGTGAAAGGGGCGTGGATGAGGAAGCTGGAGTTCGGAGAGGAGAAGGAAGCCAGGACAAACGTTCTGGGGAATCAAACTGGATACAGCAGCTTCTCCTGTGAGAAGTTTTTAAACTTTTTTTTTTTTTTTAAAGTCTCGTATTTAAAGAGCTCAAAGGGTCAGTAAAGTTTTACGCTGAGTTCTGGTGTCAGCTTTCAGATTGAATGTACACAGGAAACAAACATACTTTCTTATTGATATAACAGAGAGAAAAAATCAAATGCAACAGAAGGGAGACATATTTCCAAGGTCTTTCCATACTTTAGAAACCAGAGGTTTATAAGGTTTGTTTTATAAGTCAGCAGTAGGCAAAATGTGAAGTACTTCTAAGGAAACACCTGTGTTGAATAAAAACAGTAACATACCAGGCATAACATGGGTGGTAAAAAAAATGTTTAGCTTTCTACATAGAATCATTAATATTTAATACTAAAATTATTTCATTAAAAAAGATAAACTTACATTTTTTAAAATGTGTTGTTGTCCCATTATTTCTGACAGCAATTCTATGTAAAACAAAGTTTTTTACAACTCTCTTCCAGTAAACCGCGTCTGGATTTTTAACCTCACTGGAAGTTTTTGTTGTGCTTCTGTATCAGACTGTAATGTAATGTAATTGTTATTTACCTTCAAATTTATCCAGTTCCTCTTTTGTGGATAGTCGTACTGTTAGCAGGGTCTTTAATTACATTCCTCTACTAGCTGACCACTACAAAAATTGAAATCCTCACCACAGATCTGTAAAAATGTTTCCACTTGCAGTGGGAGACAAAAATAGAATAATTCCATGTCTTTTTGGACGGATGCCTAGCTGAAACTATGCAGGGTTTGACTGACAAGAGGATGTAGTCTTTACTGAGAGCACTTTCTTTAAGGTCCTTTTAGTCTTCAGGAATATTTAAGTAGATGAATGAAGAGAGGATTTATGCTAGTTTCCCTTCATTTTTGTTAACTTTGCCTGCTTTTTTGTAACTTTTGTCTTCTGCAACAAAATCTTTTCAGCTCATCGGGTTTACTGAATATATAATCACAAGCTGGTAAGTAGTAACTTCAGGAGTTTTGATTTCAAATGGCACTCTATTCTTTTGTGTACAGCTGTGCTAGAAGAATAAACCCCTTTGTGTGGCTGAGTATAAGTAGAATTATTTAAATGCACAGTATTTGCCAGGGTTATGACTGTAAAATATAGTCTTTCAGTGGTGAATAAATATGGTTAACACATAGCTCAGCCTGCGAATGCAGCGGAGAGACTTTACTTGAGTAAGTTCAGAATTATTTTGCATCCGAGTGTGCTCTCCCCACAGTGCAGCACAGCACATTATCCATTTCCTGGGGAGTGTGGATGGGAGCTTACAAAGGACAGCAGGTAATTGGTTGCTTCAGCTGAAAAAGCAGAAAAAACATATTTGTTGGTGTATACAGAAGGAAAATGAGAACAAATGGTAATTATTGTTGGGTGATAGTATTTGTCCATAGTCCTCTGATTTGTCTGTGAGATTAGATCCATACTGACACTCTGCAAGAGCAGTGAGTGTGTAAATGTGGTGTTTAGGCAGCTGAGCAACTTTTTCTGTCAATGCATTTTGAAATGGAATTTTTGTATGCTTTGAATGTGAAAAAAGAGGTGAATGTGTAGTAATAACATACTTTTTCAGGATGCTTCCTTCTGCTGTTCAGGACTTGTGTTTCAGTATCTTTGCATAAATTTCTATCTCAGTACTTTATTTTGAACCCTATCTTCATCTTATGTAAGCAGTCCTATCTCTGAAGTCAGTGGAAAGTGATCATAGCTCAACCCTTAGGCACTTAGTTCTCTATTTCTAAAACTTGCTTATACTGATGCAAATATTTCCTCTTGGAAAGGGAAAGCTATTACTGGGATAGATACCTTTTCTCAGTTGCACATGTGGCAATTTCTACAGACTGACTGAAAAAAGCTGTAATGGTATATCTGTGCTTTTTGTTTAAAGTGGTTTACAGGCAGATGGGTTATGGAAGTATGCTGGAACTGCAAAGACAGTTGTACCAGGTTCCTCCTAAAATAGGGCCATTTTCATGAAAATATTTGTATTTCCTGCTTTTTCTTTCCCTCAGCTCTTTAACTAAGTGAAGCATGTGGTTTAAAGTCAAGGCTGATAGATGCTAGAATAAGATAAAATCTATTTTAATTTTCAGAATATAAATACACTGGCTAGCAACAACTGTATCTGGGGTCTTATAATCTGAAGATTTCTGCATACGGGTGAATATGTATGATGGGTATCACTGGAATTGGCTGACACAGAAGTATAATATTCACTCAAAAAATTTTTGCAGTTTCATGTTGCAGTACTCTAGTCCTTCGACAGTTTGGTTTTAATTTTGTTGTTGAAAATCTGACCAACAAACCTGCACACTGTATTGGAGC
This sequence comes from Anser cygnoides, assembly GCF_040182565.1. Taxonomy (NCBI): domain Eukaryota; kingdom Metazoa; phylum Chordata; class Aves; order Anseriformes; family Anatidae; genus Anser; species Anser cygnoides. The sequence goes on from NC_089877.1 coordinate 4,452,518, forward strand.
TGGAAATTGTGCTGCACCTCTAGGAGGTGACAAAAATGAAGTATTTTATGAATTTGGTAGCTCTGTGTGATTGTATGTAGGGAGGATATTTGAAGGCTGAAAAACTGATCACACATTTTGAACACTTTACTGTCCTCAGTAGTTTCTTTCCTCCTCTTCAGTAAAGATGAAATCAAAAATGTTTCTTTTTTTTTTATACACTCTTACAGTCTTTGGGGTGGCTTTAATTCTCCAGTGGTGTCATATAAGGTAAACTGTGTAATAAAGCATTGAAGGAAATGGAGTTAAGACATGCAATATCTAATGAAGACTATTACTATTTATTGGCAGTCACCTTTTGGCCGACATATTTTTTTTTTCTTTTTCCAAAAGCCACAGGCCACAGACATCGCTCTTGTTCTCTTTACAACCATCACTCCATTGTGTGCTATTGTGTTTTTTCACTTTTCACCTTTTTGTTTAGGTTTTTGAATTCCAAATACTTCATGTGTCATTTCTGGCAGAAAGTAACAGTGATGAAAGAGGAAATACCATAGGCCTGAATAAAGTTGCTGGAGAGGCACATACAGGATGGTGCAGCCACAGAAAGCTTTTTTTTTTTTTTTTTTTCCCTTCCCCAGGCATTGCGTACCAGTCTTCGTACTGACTGAGTGAACACAGAAAAAAGCATGTGTTTTTCTTGGGCCCGGAAATCAAATGTGGTCTAGGAGTGCAAGGTTTACTACCAGTGCAATCAGCTAGAGTAGTGGGAGCAACCATGTGCCAACTTTCTTTCGCCTCCTGTGTACCTGGCCCAATTAACTGCATTCTTCATTCTCCAGTCATCTCCCCAGGTGGCAATCTGGTCTTAATGGGCTATAAAATGGGTGGCACTGGTCCATATGGAAATACCCTGTGCTGTAGGGGGTCTTCTGTAGCCCCGCACAGGGGTCCGTAACAGTGTCGTAGGTGGTGGTGCTATCTAAAAGGAAACTCAGCTGGTGAGTACCTGTGCTGTCTTCCTGATTGTTGGACGAGTCTCTTTGAACTACGTAGGTCATCTAGTGAAAGCTAGATTGCTTAGGGCCAGCTGCACAGAACACCCGACTGAGTGAGCTTCTGATAGGTACAAAGGAAAAACTTCAAAGGGAAAAACCTCAGCTGGGCTTAGATACTGCTGTCTTCATCCCTTAAGAACATTTCTTCTCTTCTCCCTTCTTCCTCCTTCCCACCCAAGTAGCAATTAGCCATTAACTTTTCCAGCAAGGTCCATGGGGTAGAGGGAGCAGGATGCAGGTGCTGTGGTGAAAGATGCCCACACTGCAAATGTGAGAGTCGAAAAAAAAAAAAAAAAAAGAAAAAAAAAAGGCCTGGGAAGGCCTGAACTCCTGCAGGTGAAGCTCTGAAGGGAGGGAAAGCACCTCGTGCTGGGTCCCAGGCACTTCGTGTTGGGTCCCAGGCATAGGGACAAGGAGATCTGCAGATTTGGGGTAGGCTAATACTTGAAAATATATTGAAAACACTTTAGTCAGCTTGTGACCTTTAAAAGGGATTAGAGCTAGAGCTAGTTATTAGTTCATTTCTATCTCAGCCTGTTTATTTGAATAGGTCCTCTGTGTTACCTGTGAATAGTATGCAAGCAGCTTTCCTCTCCAGTATTTCATAGAAATTTAGAGCCAATTCAAGTTTGATCACATATCAAACACAGTTCCACATATCCACAGTTCCTCAGGATCTTTGATGGAGATGTGGTCAAGCTTAGGATATTATCCAGAGTGTCAGGATTGAAACTAGAATAGAAAAGATCGGGGACTCTGCAAAACTTCACGACTATGCCAAATTTCTCAGATCTCATCTTTCTGATGTGCGTATTTCTGAGTGTACCTTAGACACCCAGGCACTCCTGTATTGATCTTGTTAGCATAATAAAGTGGTGTTGCCAAACAAAAAAGTGATAGTCTGGCAAACCACCTCAAATCTGCTAGGAGTGGTTTGAAAGCTGGATTTCTGATTCTTATTTTTGTGGGGCAGTTGTGACACGTGGGGATAATACACCTGCCCTGTGTCACTCTGTTAATTTACCAAATTTAGAACATTTTGTTATAGCCAAAGAGCAAACATTGAAAGGAACAAATATCAGACTCTCTCCATCTCCCCACTGGGGTTCACCACACCAAAACACTGCACCTTGCCCAAGGCAGGACCTCCTGTGCTGCCAGGGCTCAAATCTCCATTTCTTTGCAGAGCCAAACACCAGGCCTACACCCTCTGTCTCCAACTCTGCGTCTAAGTTCATGGGGATGCACACCTCCTTCCCCACCCTCTCCAGCTTTTACTTCAGGGCAGGGGGCCATAGCCTGGCCTGGGCCTGGGGAGGCAAACACAGGAGTGCTAAGTAAACCTGGCTGAAAACTTATCATCTCTTGGCTAAACTTGCAATTCCTCTGGGGCAGCGAAGGTCTGCCAAGTACAGCCAGAGCACACGTTCAGCTCCCTCCAGCCAGCAGTGCATGCCTTGTGGGGGAGTTAAAACTCACTGAGAGCAAGGCTACATTTGTCTTATTATTTACTTTAAAAAGTGTTAATTATCCTTCTCATATATGTAAAAAGTGATGCATGATGCCTAAGTACAAATATTATAGGTGTTGCCTTTGTTGCTGTGTAAGTCAGGCAGAGACACGGCACCAAACCATCCATTCATGGTGTCCTTCCTGCAGGTGAGAGCTGGTGGCTAGAAAGGAGACAGGTCTAAAAAAATTAAATTCAGAAATTGGCTTGGAGGCATTTCTAGAGAAAAGAGCATTTTGCAGCTGCTGTATTTCCAACCAGAGAGGGCCCTGTAAGTAACAGCTTTTTTGTTAGCTAATTTCTGTCCTTAAGAGGAAGCCACTTCCTTCCTCTCTTCATTTAATTCCTTTGCTGCTTTGACCTTCACCTGTGTGACTTGCTTACTGAAATCCTCTCGGGAGGATCAGTGTCAGCTCTAATAAGCTGGCTGTCACTTTACACCAAAGAGAAAGTAAATGTTTCATTTGTTAAATGGGCCAGTGGAAAACATTGCCTTTTTCTACCATCTTCGGTTTCCTTCTGGGGGAAAGGGTTTTACTTTTATGTGACTGAAAGTGCATAAAATGGATTTGACGCTGCAGATTTAAGTGTCTTGAATGAAGACTGTTATGTAAGGCTTTTCTCTCTCTCTTTTTTTTTTTTTTATTTATTGTTGCACTGAAATATGATGGGAGTTACAGCGCAGGGCCTGGTTGCAATGAATTTTCTTGCATTTCTGTTAAGATAAGGGATAGTCTATATAAGGAATATGTTGGAAATTTCTCTTTTTTAGGAAGCTGTACAGAAAAGCATGGGGAATGTCAGATCATTGCACTGAGCTCTTTGGTGCTGACACAGGGTATAGTACTGCTTCTTGTTGGGAGTTTTGCCATTGACTTGATTGCAAGCAGGACAGCTTTTCTCTGCCATAGTTTCTGTTGTGTTTATTTCTTGCTCCCCTTCCACTGCTGTTTGTCCTTATGAGCACAACCTGTGCTTCTCTACCACCTTGTACAGGTGGGTTAGTTTTACACTAGTCAGCTTGGAAAGTATTTGAAAGTGGGTTTGGAGGAAAGTACCCTTTTTTGTGCCTTTTATGCAGAAGTTAGTACTTGGAGTTTGAATTGAGCAGCTTATGGAACACAGTTTTTAAACAGTGTTTGAGAAGTGTGAAATCAGTACCCATCACTGATCAGCTGCCTCTGTGGAGAGCAATTTGAGAGAGCAAAAGAAGGTGTTGGCTTTGGTGTATGGGAGGAAGGGTACATCTTTTTCCTGTGAACCTGGAGGATGTGTAAGTACAGATGCTTCTGTTGATGTGACTTTTTTTTTTTTTAAGCTGAAACCAACCCCATATGTGGAGTTAGAATAGATACCAAATGTGTCTGCAAGGGCTGTGTGCTCCATCACCCTCTGGCTTTGCAGGGAGGCTGTGATGACAGCCCTCTCGTGCAGTAAGGCCCCTTGGGGACGTTCTTGCAGGCACTTGGTGCTTGGCTCTTGGGTCAGCTGAGGCTTCTTTTTTGGTGTGGCTTGGGGGTGTCTCTGCAGCAGTACTTCTTTTTCTCCTCCCCATGCACAATCCCCTGTGAAATCTTCAAACCTCTCCTGAGTCACTGCTGTACTGTAGGAGCCTTTGCTAGCAGAGGCCCAGGGTTGGCAAGCTACTTAGTGCACTCACAGGAGGCTGCTCTAGCTTTATGCTGGGGATCTACCTGTCATCTTGTTGGCTGCAGCAGCGGGGTGGGCAGCTCTTTTCTTTGTTCCTCTGGGCATTTAGTTTGTCCTTGTGGTCTGCACAGGCTGGGGACTCAGGGCTGAAGTCCCTCTTTATTAGCCCCGTAGTTCATGTGCTAAAATAGGTATTTGCAGCAACAGAAATCTCTACAATATTGATTCAAGATATATTTTTTTTAAATCTAGTTAAGTCTCCAGTAAACTGTCCATCAGTTTGAGCTTTGAAACCACGTATCTATGATGGGATATGTCTCTCTTCTATGTGACTGTCTCTCAGTGGGTCAGGAAAGACCTTAAAAACCTAAAACACAGAATCTTTCTGCATTCAGGCCTGCTCAGCACTGAAATTTACCATAATGACCAATAAATGTTTTGTTTTTTGTTGCTTTGATATTTGTAGAACCACAAACTGGGTTGGGTTGGAGGGGACCTTAAAGCCCACCCAGTTCCAACCCCCTGCCACGGGCAGGGACACCTCCCGCCAGGCCAGGCTGCCACCAGCCCCATCCAGGCTGGCCTTGAGCACCTCCAGGATGGGAATTCCACAGCTTCTCTGGGCAACCTGTTCCAGGGCCTCAGAATCCTCATAGTAAAGAAATTTTCCAGGTTTTGTGTTGGATTTTTTCTTGGCTGTATCAGATGGATATCTGATGGATATCTGTGACTCGCAGAGATTGGTGAATCTAATACTTGTTAGTGTTTTTTGTTGTTGTTGTTGTTCATTTCAAACTTAAAAGAAAAATAAATAAATACAAATCCAGAGCTAGTGAGTCATTTAAAAACAAACAAACAAAAAAACAAGCAAACACCAAATCTGGCTAATACTGAACTATACCCTACACAAAGTACTCTGTGGCCCCTAAACTGCACAGCTTTGAATAGGTGACTTTTTCAACAACAGCTCAACTCTGTGGCTTGTCAAGAAAACAGCCCTGTAGTGCCCAGAGTAATTGTCCATTTAACCCAATGCTCAAGTGAGAGAAGTACAGCCATGGTAATGAGCCAAAACTCTACATAACAACAGAAAAATGAATAGTTAATTTTTCAAGAAATCTAGAACTGAATTTATTTAGATAAGTGTGCATATTTATGACTCAACAAACATACAGAAAACAAAAAAACAGTTAACCAGCCTGTAAAATATTTAAGCAATAACTATCTTTTAGCTTATATTACTTGCAAGTTAACCTAGGGGAAACCTAGGAGATTCTTTTATGGTTAGACCACATCATGTGAAAGTTAATTGGTAGACTTGGTATTATATTTGCTGTTATGTTTGCAAATAAGTAACTTGAAATTCAAAAGATAGTTTAAACTTTTATCTTTGATAAAATTCAATCTATGTCATTTCCCATGGATGTTAACATAGCTACTATTTACGAAAATGCGGTGTTCCCTCCTGTTGGTGCAAGGCACCTGTATGAGATTTTGAAGGCAGTTTATTCTGTGTGTTCCAAGAATACAGAAACTGGGTAACTGAAAGCTTGTTATCATTTCAACCAATTATGATTTACAAACTTAAACTCCTCTTTAACTTTATATTTACTTGGTGCCTTCTGTGACAGTCTGTGCTAGGGCAGGAAGCCAAAGCATCATATTGCACATATTTACATATAGTGAGTCCATTGCAGAAGTTTGTCCTAGATATAAGGATTTAATGTCTTATAGTCTCCATATATGAAATATATATTTTTAACCTATCATCTTTAGCACTCTGTGATCTAGATCTGGGTTTACGGCCCTATTTTGGACACGACCAAAATACCTCAGAGGAGCAGATGTAAAACATCAGCAACCCCAATCTGTCTGTATCTCATTTAAAATGTTTGCAACTTTCTTGACAGAATACTACCTTATTGTCATCATTCAAACTAGGCTTTTTACGATCAGTTGTGAGAAAGCTTTCCTGGCTGGAGAAGTGCTTTTCTCTTCTCCATGTGTTAAGGATTAAGTTGTTTAGAAACTTTGACTGCATTTCCTTCCCACTGCTTTGTTCATTGGAAATGAGATGTCAGTAGGCACCCAGAGCACTCGCTAAATGTGATGGTACAAAGTACACTGTTGCAGCAGTACCACCTGCACAAAGAGGTAGGACTGCTGAGGAATTAGTTGACACAAAATAAAATAAACTAAACTCTATCTGGACAGTCAACATCTGCTGATTTGGCAAAGAAATCACTGCTTACTTAATTCAAAGAATCATTTTTTCTGAAACTGGAATAAATCTTAAATACATTTCTTGTTAAAATGTCCATTAAGTTTTCTTTTTTGTTGTTGTTGTTGTCTGCAAATGTAGAAGTAAAACTATGTCTGAAATGTAGATTTTGGAGAGAATTGTGCATGCCTTGAATCTGTTTAACTTTGAGAGTTAAACTGTCGATGTGTGGTTTTGCTTATGTACTGTGTGTGAATCTACATTTGCACTTACAAGCTGCAACTGAAGCTTTATAGCAAAGAACTAGGGATGTGAATGTGTGTTAATTCATGTTTTTCTGTGCTTTGGAAGATGGAGGTAACTTAAGTGTTTGTTCTGCTCAACTAGGTATAGGCATATATGCTTGTTTTTTCTTCCCTCAAAAAAAAAAAAAGACATAAATGGACTCTTAAAAAAAATAAATTAAAAAAGTTTGGCTCATAATTGCTATGAAAGTGGAAAACCTGTTCCCAAGTGTTTGTTGGGATTTATACAGCCAGTAGAGGTGAAAGCTTGCACTGTTTTTAGTCAAACAGCAGATCCTGTAAATTCCCCAATAAGTACTTTGGAGTCGGTACTCTTCTCCTGAGTATATAAATCTGTTTTCTCCCACTAAGCCTGCAAATCTGTTTTCCCATTCTGTCCCTGCCTCTAAAATGCCCCCAGGCTTCTCCTGCCTGGCAATCCTAAGAAGTGTGCAATGCTCCATTGAGGTGTTTGGAATAGCTGTGCACAGGGAAAATCTCTGCTTATTTAATCCAAAGATCCATCTCACGTTGGATCTGTTCACCTCTAGCAAAAGTAAGGATTTGCACAATTATTGTCATAATCATAGAACAGCATCATAGAATCATCTAGGTTGGAAAATACCTTCAAGACCACCAAGTCCAACCATCAACCTGATCTGCTGAGTCCTGTCACTAAACAGTGTCCCTTAGTGCCACCTCCACACGTCTCTTAAACGCCTCCAGGGATGGGGACTCCACCACTTCCCTTGGCAGACAGCCTGTTCCAATTCTTGACCACCCTCTCGGTGAAGAAATTCTTCCTGATATTCAATCTAAACCTACCCTGGCACAATTTGAGACCGTTAATAATAATCTGTGGGACCCAATGCACCTTGCAGGAAGGTTGACAGTGAAAAAGGCCTGTGTACTACGAACAGGCCTCAAATGATGTAACAATAAATTGGAGTGCCGTTAAGTGCCTTGCTGGCACTGAATGGTGGCGATGTGACAAAAATAGAATCTTTGTTTTGGTTTGAATGTTATGGTGATTGTTTTGTATGGGTGTGAAAGCAATGAGGGGTATGCTCTAAATTGCCCAGACTACTATCAGTCTCTTTGCCAGTGTATTAAGGTTGCTTGTTCATAATAAAGTACAAAATTGGCAAAGCAGGGCTATTCAGTTGTACTTGTGATCGTGCCATTGCTACATTTTGTTTTTAAACAAAAATAAGAGAAATGCAAAATAGGGAGGATGTACATGTCACTCCTCTCTCAAATTGATCCTTTAAATTTCTGGTGCTTCTGGGATTGTCTGTATTACTCCATAATGATGGGTGGAAATCTTACCACCATCTTAATTTTCATACTGAAATGAACAGGGTAAGGATTGGGTTCTGTGAAGTAGGACAGAAAGAAACGCTGGTTATTGCATTGGAGCCAACAATTACAGCAAAATTCCTTGTCCAAACTAAGGCCAAAGGTGCAAGGGTGCTCTTTCTGTGCTACAGATTGTGTACTTTCTTACAGTACTACTGGACAGAAGAGAGGAGCTTGCTTTCTTTGTAAAAATGTAGCTGAATTAATTACCTTTAGGAAATTACTTTTTAAAAACAAACAAGCAAGCTCTATTTTAGACATGGAAAAAAAATCGTATCCCTTTCTAGAAATGATTTTACTTAACTTAATAGATATTAAGTTAATGAATATTAAGTATTACTTAATAAATATTTATATATATTTTTTTCAATTGTTGCTTTTATGGGAACAGCAGACCCCACCCTCTAGTGATCAAGAGCAGCACCGGAACTCAGGGCCTGGTGTTTCTTCTCTGGTTGCAAGAATGTGCAGAGAAATGACCTTGTGACAGGATGTGATCCGGATAATACTGTTCAATTTAAGAATATTTTTCTCCTCTTAGTTTCTTGGGGGTTTCCATGGATAAACACGCTGTCTAGACAAAGCGCTTATAAAACGTGTATTTTTTTAGACTGAAGTTATTTCATGAACACCTGGTGCTTGTTTTGGGAGCTATTTCCATGGAGAGGCTGGCAATTTTGCCTAAAGGATGGACAGGATAATAGTTTGGGATTAATGAGGCTCTCTGTACCTTGAGCTCTCCTTCATGGTTTTTACCTTTATGCTCCTGGTTGACAGCTTTTGTACCTACCGGTACATCATATGAGATAATTTCAGCTTTTCTCTTCAATCTTGCATTTTTTGGTCACAGTTAGGGAGGTGAAATTATTCATGTCAATCTTGTTGTTTGTTTCTATTTTCAGCGGAATTTTATTTGCTATTATCAAAACCTTAGCGCAAAAGCTACATCACAAAATAATAGTAAATAAAACTTACAATAAACAAAACAAAAACTTGTTTAGCACCGTGAATCCATGTACCGTTTGCCAAAGGCAGACTGCAGTTTAATGGGCTTTGAAAATAGAAACATTAAATTAATCAGATCTATTTCTATGGAAAATAAATGAGGCGATTCTTATCGCATGAATAAATTGTTCTGTTTTGCACCATGATTGCTTCAAGTACCATTTATGTAATCTCCTAATGAAAGACCTCTGTAACAGCCTGCACACCAGGTATGGAAACCCTCAAAATTCCCAATTCCTTTCAAAAGCAAATACAGTGTGTCAGAAAGGAGAGGTGAAAGAGGGGAAACAGTAAGGAGCTAGAACTCATTTCTTTGAGTAGTAAGAACAGTGAGCTAGCCAGGGAAGAAATGTCTTATGAAAAGATAATATGTAAAGAGTTTTTCACACTGCCTCAAGTTTTCTGTGTTGAAAGTATATTCAAGTAGTTAGAGGATTATTTCTTTATTTTATTTTATTTTTTTTTCCAATTTTAACATACTTCCTGTTGTTCTCTCCCTTCTCCCAGCCCTGGCACCTCCAAACTGAAATTTCAGGAATGGGCATGGGGTTAATTGGCTTAAAGAAAATGAGATATGGATACTAAAGAGGGAACAATGCAGCTCTTAGAATGAGCTGACCTATCACAGTACTGTAAAAGTATTCTTGTAGCTTTCAGATTGTATTAACTCATATACTCTATTAGTTATTAAATATACTAAATAATAGCGACTATAACTCTAGAGTTTGGAGAAATAATGAATAAAAATTTAATGTGCCAGATCAATCTGTTCATTGCTCATTATGGATTTGGTTCCTTAAACAAAGTGCCCATCAGTGCAGATGAGATCATATCTTAAATGCCAAACAAACTCTGTAACAGATCCAGGGCTGCAAAGCAATGCTTGCCTCCGTTTGTCCAGGCTGTAGGCTGCTGCTGCTTTTGGAAGTAAAATTTCAAGCTGATGCCCTTTTCCTTCTTCTCAGAAAGTGCCAGCTATCCAGAGAAAGTACAAAGGGCACAGACTGGAGTCTTGGCAGAAGGGAGACCTGTATTTTAGCTTAATCTCCGGTTCACTAGGGCTGAGCTGTTTCACAGTTTCCAGTAAAAACATCAACAAAAAAGTACACTTGTGACCAAGATTTCTTCTTTTCTTTTCTTTTCTTTTCTTTTCTTTTCTTTTCTTTTCTTTTCTTTTCTTTTCTTTTCTTTTCTTTTCTTTTCTTTTCTTTTCTTTTCTTTTCTTTTCTTTTTCTTTTCTTTTCTTTTCTTTTCTTTTCTTTTCTTTTCTTTTCTTTTCTTTTCTTTTCTTTTCTTTTCTTTTCTTTTCTTTTCTTTTCTTTTCTTTTCTTTTCTTTTCTTTTCTTTTCTTTTCTTTTCTTTTCTTTTCTTTTCTTTTCTTTTCTTTTCTTTTCTTTTCTTTTCTTTTCTTTTCTTTTCTTTTCTTTTCTTTTCTTTTCTTTTCTTTTCTTTTCTTTTCTTTTCTTTTCTTTTCTTTTCTTTTCTTTTCTTTTCTTTTCTTTTCTTTTCTTTTCTTTTCTTTTCTTTTCTTTTCTTTTCTTTTCTTTTCTTTTCTTTTCTTTTCTTTTCTTTTCTTTTCTTTTCTTTTCTTTTCTTTTCTTTTCTTTTCTTTTCTTTTCTTTTCTTTTCTTTTCTTTTCTTTTCTTTTCTTTTCTTTTCTTTTCTTTTCTTTTCTTTTCTTTTCTTTTCTTTTCTTTTCTTTTCTTTTCTTTTCTTTTCTTTTCTTTTCTTTTCTTTTCTTTTCTTTTCTTTTCTTTTCACTGATTGCTGTGGAGTTTAATTGCCTCAAACTGGAGCCAGCCTTTGTTCTGTTTTGCAGTTATTTAACCAGTGTGTATGATAGTTTGCAATCACTATGCAAACTATCATTTTTCCAAGTATAAAGTCACTGTTTCCCAGTTCTCACTGTGTTATCTGAGATACCACAACTATGTCCACACTCAGAAAGAGGAAATAGCTGTGGTGCATCACAAACAGTTGTGTGGGGAGTGTAGGGAAATATGTTTTGGGGGTTGTGTGATATCTGCTTTTGTGGAGCCAAATAATCATAAGCATCTTCAGGAGAGAACTTGGTTCATTGCACATACTGTAATGACTTTCCTAGGAGGACTTTGGATCAACTGTTCATTTTTAAGCGACATATACATGCATGTGGGAATGTAAATATTGGGAAAATTGTTAGCAAAAATAATACTTGGGTCACATTTAGTCATAGGCATGCATGAAAACAGGATCCAGGAGTCAAGAAGGATGGATATCTTATTCTTAGTAGGCAGTATCCACAAACACTGAAGTTAAAGCAGCTGTGCAGTGAGATGTCTTCCTACGGGAAGTGCTAAACCAGCAGATTGGCGGTACCAGACCAGGAGAAACTGTGCTGTGTTGGTATTTGTTCTGGGTTGCTCTTTGGCTTTCTGGAATTTGTAGAGTAGAAACTCAAATATGTGGTACCTAAAAGCAAAGCAAGAATAAATCCCTACCTTACCTTTTTGTCAGGGACTTGCTATTTATTCTTTCAGGCAATACGCAATCTGCATATGACACATTTCAAGTGGGAAGACAGAGGTTTCGTCATTGCCTGATCTCTGATACGCTGGGTTCCTGATGGCTTCAGTGTTGTGGAAACTGAGGGATATTTACTGATGGATTTAGATGTGTAAGATCTGCAGTAAATATAGATGCAATTTTAACATAACCTTACGCAAGAGGTTTATAAATTCTTCTGCCTTTTGACAGTGAATTACTAGGGATGTTGAAAAGTTACAGTCAATCTCTTTTGCCAAAAACTGTGGGGAGAAACTACAATGCAACCTTTTAAGTTTGACAGCTTTCTACTCTTGCAGAGATAATCTGTCAAGCTCATTTTTTTAATAAGAGATGAACTTTGCATAGGGATGTTGTTTAAGAGGTTGTTACGCAAATGTAGTATAAGATTACTATTCATTGCTCTATTTTTTAATGTTAACAGATGCATGAAGATATGACAATTATGTGCCTACTCTGTGATAGCTTGATACACTGGGATGGCCAAAAACTTCTGCTTTCCTTTTTTTCTATCGTGACAGAGCCTTTCACAGCTTTGGGACAGCTAGTAAACACTTGCTCCATTCCACATAAAGGGTGGAATCAGCTGCATTTGTTGTTAAATAAGAGTGTTGATTTGGGAAAGAAGTGACTAAAAGCAGCAAGGAAATCAAATCCTGAAGCCTGGTCATGACCACTGTGTGGCAGTCAGTCAAACTCAGGAAGTCTTGTCTCCTGCTCAAAGTTCTTTGTGGTTCAGGACATGCCTGTCATGGGTTTAGTCTGCTTGTCCATGTCTGTGATGTTTTCATGATCTGTTTATATTTCTCCTGGTCTGTTCTGGGGCTTTGCTCATGCTTGCATCTCTCACGGTGGCGTGGAAGCTGCAGTCCCTTCCCGCAGCAGCGCTGCCGCCCAGGACTTCCTCTCCCAAGGACCACACATGGTGTCTTACGCGGCTTCTGCTGTCAAATGAGGCAGCCACCCATGCCGAACTCGTAAGTGCCGATGAGGTACTTTGTCTCGGTGGCAGTGTTAATAGCGCATTAGTGCTGTGTGCCCGCCTAATATTAATGAGAGAAAAACCGGGCTGTATTTAAAACTTATATTTTATAATAGTTTTAGTGCTATTTTGAAAGATCAGGGAGATTCAAATGAATTGCTCTGCAAATTCGTTTATACAGTTAATCATGTTTATATGAAAAATAGTTAAACTGGAGTGGTTTCTCAATACGTTTATAAAAAATACGGTGGATAGGCTGTTAATAGACAAGTTATTGAAAGAATAATGAAGAGGTTTCATGGTAGAAATCTGTTTACTCACAGTGAAGGAAGATTTAGCTCTGTAGAAACGTCTGTAATCTCTTTAATTCTCTTGGATACTTAAAGCCTCTGTTAGAACTATCTGAAAGGTTTTATGCTCCATAAATTTATTGAGGGGTGAAAGTGCCTGGTGTATCAGTTTCACAGTAAGCTCACTTGTCTCAGAAGAGGGTTGCAGTATCAGGGAGGCCAGAAACCTCCAAGGTGTTCCTACTAAAGTTGGTTACTGCCTCCCAGTACAAGTACACTGTGCAAGGAATAAGCAAAGCCTCGCTGTGCATCCTGTTCTCTTTAATGGAGTCTGCAGAGCAAGAAGGGGAATTACCTCTAGCCAAAGAGGTAGCTTTGCCCATTCTCGTAGCCCTTTGAAAGAAGAGGCAGCTAGACAGTGAGTCGTGACTCTATTTCAGCAGTGGCTGTGTGCCTCCCTCAGGCTCTGAGCACTGTTTTGTAGTGTTGCCCTCAAATACTGTGCAAATGGATCAAAACCACCATGTGAATAAAGTAAAATACAAGCAAATGCTGAGAGAACTTTTGAGATGTTTAGTTTTTTTTCCCCACAATAAAATATTCTTCTGAAATAATAGAAGTGATGGAAGGGGATTCAGTGAGGTTGTTCGAAGGCTGAGCAGTTGACCAAACTTAAATGCAAGTCAGCTCTGTTGACAGGAACCCTTTGTGAGAGACTTAGTGTTTTTCTTCAATTAGTGCTGATCAAAATTTGTCTTGGTATACTGCAGTCTGTGCTTACAGCATGGGAAAAAAAAAGTATTGTCAAAAGAAAGCTAAAGATAGTACTACAAAACCTGCTAGGCCTTTCTGTGTGTACGTGAAGTTTATTACAGCTCTACCACAGAAGAGTAAAATTTAGAGTTTAAAGTGCTGCTAGAAATGGTAAGCAATAATAAAATTAAATCAAGTGTGAAGTAAGATTTTCTTATGATGCAGTATCAAAATAATATTCTCTGGTCCTATGAACCTTTGGTGATAAAAAGAAGTGCTTGTGCTGACAAGTCAGCAGGTCACTTGATAAATAAGGCCCACAAGAGTGGACTGTTGTATTCATTCTGGAGAGTCCTTATCACTCCTTTGGGATGTGAGCGTGGGTTGAAGTTCTCTTTGAGCATTGTTATGCTGGCTGCTGCCTTCCAGTGGTATGAAAGATGTTTCTTGTTGGGTGGATAAATGAATCATAGAACATCCCAAGTTAGAAGTGACCCACAAAGATCACTGAGTCCAACTCCAAATGAGATTAGTATATGCCAGGCCGGGATCTCATGGCCATCTGCGTGTACTCGTGTTGTTCCATGCATGTGTAGGAAGTTTGAAGCTTCTGGAGAGTACTAGGCTGCAGCATTTAAGTACTGTGACCATGTCTCTGCAGTAGGTGCACTTCACTTACACAGTGCCAGCACAATTTTATGTATGGTAGAGCTACATGTGGGATTTCAGCATTATGGCTATGTAGCACATGAGCAAAAATATTGGGATGTTTCATGTATTAATGGGTTCACTGTGTGTTGGGAGATACCTGATCAATGGAAGGACTCCTCAAAAGTTCTGTGTGTGAGATTTCAAAGTGACAGAAGAAGTATATATTCCTGCTTTACACATGGGGAATTGCCTGTGTAGGGTTTTGTATTTTTCTTGCTGGGTAAAGAGGAACAGGCGTGGTAGGTTAGTACTAGAACCAGGGAATTTTTGAGGTTCTCTCTCAGTAAGACAGTGGCAGAGTTATACTTGTGTTTTCAGGCAAGGTTCATGCTAAACTGTTTTTTAAAAATTACTTAAAGGGAGGAAGATACTTAAATACTTCCATATGCTTTTTCCTTGTAACATAGCTTCCTACTGATTGTGTGAGTTGTCATTTTTGATGTTCAAAATACATGTTTGTGCAAATAGTTCCTGTATAAGGCAATATTTCAAGGGATCAGAAGGCTGAATGATGAAGAGGCAGGTGCTTGTCAGCCACTGTGCTGTCACCCTGGTGTGCTGACACCTGGTTCGTGTGTTAGAACATTATCCTCCTGACAGCCGCATAGCCATTATCACTCCTTGCTACCAGAAGGGAAAGTATCTGGAGAGATTCATTAGGGTATTGGTAAAGAAGAAGACAAAGTTTCATATAACCAAAACAACTTTAATTTGCCATCCCTTGTTTTTCTTTTTACTAAATGGTAAACTAATTATCATCTGAATTTGAGTTGTAATATTATTGTCCTGTACTCAACTTCTTATTCACAAGATCACTGCCACTTATGCTCTTTTTTACTGTGTGAATCTATATTGCCATTTTCAAGACCACTGTTTGCCTGTCAGCTATGTTTTTTTTTGTACTATTTCTTCATTGCAACACATATCTGAAGACGTGGTTGTTACACATTCTGTTTCTAGGATGAAAGCAGTGGAAGTCTGTACAGCATATTGCTGTGTCTCATTTTATCATTTGAAATAGATTGCCAACTACAACCTGTGTATATTTAATTAGTCTAAAAAAAAGTGATTTGGCCAAATTTTCCTGTCTTAGAGTTATTCAATTTAGTCTAATAGTCTTTAACTGAGAGTTATGTTCACACAATGGAGGATAAAATAGACTGGAAGTTTTTTCACTTCTGTATAGTTTACTGATTAAATGGCAAATGAAAAAGAAGAATAGTCCTTTGCTACTTAATGTTTCTTGTTTTGTAGAAGGTAACACACAAGCCTATATTTCAACAAAGCAGAAATTTTCTTTGTTTGACAAAGAACATGCTCAAATCTCAATGAAATAAATAAAATGCCTTTAGCATATGCTCTATATCTTCCTGGCTTCCTGTTTTGCTTAAGTGACTTACGGGGCTGTGTGGGAACCAGGAATCAGACTGGTGCTCTAAGCAGAAGACCACGTGTGTCCAGAAAAGTGCCTCACTTCCAAACGAGCTACCAGGAGCTGCTGCTTCCCAACGGCCGTTCAGGTAGGTATGCTGTGCAGCCATTCCTAGCAGGCATTAAGAAAGGTTTCAAGTCTAAGCAGTCACAAGAGGGGGCATGTCCTTTTCAGTATTTTCTTACTGAAACTTTCTGTACGAGGTTTCTCTTTAATTTCTTCAGGAGCTATGTTGAAAGCTTAGTAACCACTTTTACTCGGTGCATTTTAATGGAAAAACAGCAGCTGTTCCAGTCAAGTCTCAGGTGGCCCATGCTCCGTACCACAGGGTGGCTGAAGAGGTTGAAGGCAAGCAGTGAAGGACAATGCAACTAATTTCAGTGAAGATTCACAAGCAGCTTAGCTGAGAAGTGCTGAGGTTGCTGGCCCTAATGTAGCAAAGCACTTAAGCAGGTGTCAGATTTTAAACATGTGAGGTTTTTCATTTTGGTTCCTATGAACATCCTTAAGTACTTAGCTGGACTGGGATCCTGGCAGAACTGAAGCCCTGGATATTTTTGCACATTAAGCAGTGTAAGTTTAAAGCAAGAATTTCTTTGGATTTACAGCTGTTTTCTTAGGTTATATAACACAGATATGTTATTTTTGTTTGGTTGCTCTTTTCCCCTTGTTTACTGTTTCTGATAGTATGTAAGATTCTACATTATCTTGCTATTAGATATGCAAGCATGTTTAAAGGGTTTTGTAAAAAAACCCCACGAACAACAGAAAATAATCTCCTTCCAGAGCTTTGAGGCTTTTGAAAGAGAATTGCAATCTTGTTGAGTAAGTCAGAATAGAGAAGGAATTATTTGTATTCTGGCCTGAAAAAAGAGGTGAGTTTGAGGGCTGCTATATTTCTATATTGTCACTTAGCATGAAGCCAAAGATAAAGCACATCTAGCAACAGCTGATCGTCTTGCCTTTCCTTTGAAACAAAATGTGTTCAGGTAAAAACTTGCAGCTAACAGCAAACCATCATAAATGATGTATTAGTTACATTAGAAAGCGAGGGCTGTTGAGCTTGATTCTGCTTATGTTTCATGATTGCATTACATGCCCCTCTGTCTTTGGTGATGATACCTTTCCATTTTGTAAAGTTTCTACATGCATTCTTCAGGAATTGGGAGGCTGGATGGCAAATCCTGCATGCAATGAATTTTTAAAAAGGTGTTTATAGCATAAACTAGCTGGATTAAATGTGAATGACTTTTCAGCATAGAACAGCATATGGTCCTGGCTGATGTGAAGAAAGCTGAACCAAGGCTGGGAGCTGTAATGATTCAGGCAGCAGGAACTGGACTGTGCTTGCCCACTTTGCACTGTTATAGCTTGCAGACTTCCTGTTGTGTTTCTTCTAAAGCAGATTTTTACAAGTTGATTGAGGGTCTCTTTTGCCCTCAGGAAGGGAGAATGCAGCAGTTCTTCACTGGATAAGGCGATTTTTCAGGCAGAGGGGTTTTGTTCCAGCTTTAGGTACACTCTCTTCCCAGCTTATGAGTCTGTCTGGGATATATGGACTTCAGCAGTTTCCAGTACCAAAAACTGGGCTAAGGAAGAAACTCAGGAGGATATGATTACCAGAAGAATTCTACTTATATTTAAAAAACTTAGAATGATTTTTTAGCAACTAAATGCTGATCTTTTGCAAATGAGCACCAGTACTGCTGTTCCTCCAGCCAGACATATATAAACTTGTAATTCCAAAAGCATGCCTGATAAGTCAAGCCCGAGAATGTGATACTAGTTGTGTTAATTGCATCATGGACCTGCCTATGATTTTGAGGTTACGCAGATTTTCAAAAGGGCTGAATTGGCCCTTTCACTTGTATTCTAAAAATTCTGTTTTGGTAACAAAACATGAGCTCAGCTTTCATTCCTTGCTTCAGCAGAAGTAAAGGGAATTGAGTCTGCTTTCAACATTACGTCAACTGCTGACCAAGGCTTTGGTTTAGTAGTATCTGATATTCCAGTGGTATCCAAACTAACGGGCAGGACACTGTTCACAAGAATGGCAAAATTAGTAGAGCCTTATACACTGTATGAGTGAAAACTATTTGCTTGACTGATTTGAAGTCAGTTTCTGAGTACATAATTATTGGATAGATGGCTGAGGTTGTACAGGTCCTGCAGATGGTATCCTAAGAGAACAACTTTTGAGGACTCTTACAAGCCAGTGTGAAGCCTGCACAGCAGCTGCTCCTTGACTCTGGTGATGGGAAGAAACAAGAGGGAGAGAAGCTGAAGGGAAGCATGTTGCCAAAGGTGCTGCATTATTTCTCATTCTCCAAATCACTGTCTCCACACGTTATAAGAAAAGTGGAAGGAAGTTTGAACAGATGTGGTTATACTCTGCCAGCACTGGGGGCTAGGTACACTAGCTTGAAATCATTTGCAAGGACATAGCTGGTGAATATGAGGATTAATATGTAGATATGAGGCAAATGCTTTTTTACTTCTGTCCAGAAAAAGAGCCATGTTAGTTGTCTGTTAGGATCATCAACTTTTAAATCTTGGGTAGAAATATAAAGTTACTAAACAACAACAAAACCAAAAAACTCCACCTCTCATTCTCCTCTATAGTGAGCCTATCTAAATTAATTATTTGTGACTGAGTAATGGTGAATTGACACAAAACCAACTGAATTGTCACCTCACTTGTTCTGTGACATTATATGTCTGCACTGTGTGCATGGAACTTGTGCCTAATGCCTTTTCTCTGGATTAAAAAGGAGAGGGAAAAATTGGACATCATTGGTTTTTATTTATTTATTAACAAGGTGTAACAGCATTCATCCCCTTCCTGGTAAGCCTATTAATTCAATGATACTAAATGTATCTTGGAGCAATTCTCTGACTTCAGCTCTGCCAGCTTCTTTGTAGTGGTTACTGAAGAGGGAGTGTGTAGAAGTGTGGCAGTTTCTCGGGTAGGAGGTAGGATTTAGTTTTTCCTTCAGAAGTATGATGGTGCTCAGTGCAGCGTACAGCTGCAATAAACCCATGCAAGGCTAGAGCATTTATTGCTTCTCTCCTGCTCTCCTCTCTGCAGGCCCACAACAGGCAGAAATGCACACAGATGTCCTTTAGTATGAAAAAGTGGCTCATAGGGTATCTGTCTGCTTGTCTGTTAGGACAACAGACATGGATTAAAAGACATAAAAGTAAATGTCATGCCTAAGTACTAAACTGGGTTTCAATGTTGTGAAAAACAAATAGAACTTGACATCTATATTGCATTAGTACGTTGGCTTCTCTCTTGTTTTTGATTCATAGCTTTGAAAACTACTTCTAAACACAAATGTGAGCCTTTTTATGTCATGTAATCCAAAGGTTCGGTTTGCTTTTAGAAGGAATGATTTCTTATTGACTTCTTGGTTGATCTGATTGCTTTTAAATTTTGCAGCTGTAAACATGGTTGTAATTGCTGCAAAACGAGGTGAACACCAGAGCCAAGATCTCAGTCTTTGACTGGAAGTGAACATTGCCTTTCTTCATAGTGATACGGATATCTGTATTTCATTTTCTTCAAGGCAGATTATTTTAATTAGTGCAGTAATTAATGTGATGTTTTACTAATTAATTTATTAGTTGAACATTTTGTGTGATCAAAATCCTTCGTAGCACACAGCTTATAGTAACTAGTTCCTAGAAATTGTTGATGAAGTAGCAAATCTTTAGGAAGGGCAACTAAATGTTTCTGCTTTTTGTGACGTGCCTCCAAAGTCTTTTGCTCTTAAAATTATTCTTCATATGCTCTAGCTAATAGTGACAAGAGAAATGAGTGTTTTCTTTACTGTCTGGTTGCTGATCACGTCTGTCTAGTTGTTAATATTAAAATAACAACTATATATCCTTTATAGAACTTTAGAAATGATAGTTCTGGCCTGTGCTCTGATCCTGCAGAAAAGCAGCTCTCTGTTTCTAATTACCAGCCCCATGCTGCAAGATAACAGACCAGTGTATAGGGGGAAAAAAAAAGCACAGCATTTATAACTTGGATCAAGTTCTCTGTGTAGGGAAGTGATACCCAGAGATGCTGCATTTTCTCCAGAGATGGCTCATTGCATCACATATACCCGTATCACATGTACCTCATATACATCACATATATCTAGGTCACTACCTACGTCAGCACAGGATATGAAAATTTCAGAGGAAGTACGTGTTAATAAACCTGGGTCATTGCACAGTATTTTTGGATTGTAGCTCTCTATGGCAAGGGGAGTGAGCCGTATTTTCATCTGGTATAAACTGGCTCTGTTCCGTGATTGCCATCTCTTGCTGGCATCCTTGCTGTCCTCCAGTAAAATGGAAACTGTTGCTTCACTCCAGGTTATGTTCTTAATAGATCTGTATTAAAACGTTATATTTAGTTTCAGAAAAGTCATTTTCCAATTCAGATGTCAGAGATCTTCTTTGTTAGCCTGGAAGCCATACATTTGACCCAGAGAATGAGTGTACATAAAATTTATAAAAGAATTCTGATGCCTTTTGCTATGTTTTCTTCATTTGAAAACCCGATCCTTTGAATTTGATTGATTCCTTGAAATATCTTGTTCTTCAACATCTGCTTCACAAGATCTTCTTTCATTTGGAGAAAAAACATATTTGAAAATTTGTTCACTGGAACTGAAAGACCTGGTGAACATCAGCTGTTTTAAGATTACAGATGAATTTCCAATGGCAGATGAAACAGGCATAATATATATATACATTAATTTTGGAGTTATCAGAAAGCTGCCATGAGAAAATATAAAAATATTGTTGGGAGTGATCTTTAAGGGCTGACTAGGTTCCATACTTTGCCAAGCATTGCAGTTGACAAAGCAAACCTATTCAAAGAGGCAAGCTCAGGAAGAATTAAAACTAGGTCAACTTGTACTCAAAGATCAGAATCTGAGTAACTTGCAAATGTTGACTTTGTTCACAAAAAGGAACTATACTGCCAAGCATACGCTGCTTATGGGATTTAAGCATGTCTTTCCCAAATGCAAGGGAGTTTGAATGCATTGATTGTGCCAATAGTGGATCTTTGTTTTTTTTTCCGGACTCCTGTTTGTTACAGGCCAGGTGCGATGTTTCAGGATGGGTGGCTGGCTGCTTTTTTGTAGGCACTATTTATTATGTGTCAAAAAAATCATTCTGTTATAGTGTGATGGATC
This sequence comes from Anser cygnoides, assembly GCF_040182565.1. Taxonomy (NCBI): domain Eukaryota; kingdom Metazoa; phylum Chordata; class Aves; order Anseriformes; family Anatidae; genus Anser; species Anser cygnoides. The sequence continues at coordinate 4,473,497 of NC_089877.1, forward strand.
AAGCGGCTGCAATGCTTGACGTCAATCCATGCAACACATCGATGGCAGACTGAAACGTGCTCTTGTTTCTTAGACTTGTCTTTACCAGTTTAATGCATTGATCTGTAAACTGTTAAGGTAGGCAAAGGCCTGCTCCTGAGAGACTGTATCTCAGTCCAGGGCAAGACGAGCACTGGGGTTATATCTCCTTTAAAAGCCCTGCAGTATTTAATGCCAGTCTTTGTCTTGGAGCCTGAAGAGTTTACATACTTTGTAATTGCTGTTTGTAAACTTAGTACTGAGATTGCAAAATAAAAACCAAGCCTGTCCCTTGCCTGCTGGAGCAGGCTTTATTTTCGCCTCATGCTCAGCTGTTTAGAACAGAAAGAAAATGGAGGCAGAAAAATGCCCAGTCTGTGCTGCAGACTGGGTTGCCTTTGCTGCTGTTAGCTAGCCACCATGATGTAGTTGTGCTACAGACTGCACTTATGTAAATTCTTGGTGTTTTCTACTGTCACAGCGATGGCTGTGTCTTATCCAAGACAGTTCAGGTGAGCAAAGCTGCTGCCATCCCCAGGACACTGTGGTCCCTGGGAAGTAGACCTAACAGCACCCAGGCAAACAATAGTAGCGAAGATGGTGATCTGGCTGCTTTAGTCCTTATGCAGATAAATTTTCACTGTTTACATGAAGTTCCCCCCCCCACCCAAAAAAGAGATCTGAATAGCTGAGATGCTCGTACTGAGAAAAGAAAGACAGAAGGCAAACTTGAAAAAATAATTTCCCAGTGCCTTTTTTATGTTCTATTTCCTGTCTCTTAAGAAACATACTTACCTTTAATTTCTTTTGGTCCTATTATTTCTATCCATTGTGGTCTCTCCCCTCTCCCCCACTCTTATAGATACTCTGCCAAATCCAGAGTAACGTTAAAAAAAAAATAAAGAAAATATACTAACTGTGTTTATACTGAGGAAGTGGTTTCCTTAGAAATAGCAACCATATGAAAGCTATAAATGCTGATACCAAAACTATAGTTGAATATATGGATGTGGGCCCTGGAAAAAAGGGAAATGGGATCTGTTTGCTAGCTAAAAGGAAAATCGTGTTGCTGCCTAGGATTTTTGCCAAATCACAGCTGAACTAAGATTACTTTAGGTGTGTTGTGTGGCTGTTTTTTTTTTTCCCCCTTCTTACTTTCTACTTAAGGTGCTCACAGAAACCTGGATATGGATGAAAGAAAGTCTGATTTGATTTTCTATTTTCATGGAGTCATTACTGGAAGGTTGGGTGTATGCCTGGTGACGGTGTTTGACAGCTAGAAGAGGTTACAGGAGCAATTGCTGGCAACAGAGAGGGGGCAAGAAGCTAGGAGATCGAGGAGTGTTAGTACACCCAGGGCTCCATCCCCCTGCCTTCTCCAAGTGCCCATGCTAATCAGCAAATCTTCCTGCTAGCCCTGGGTTACATGGCCAATTTAATAAAAATTCAGCATTGAGTCTCACCCTGACAAAATGTTCATTAGTGATCGTGAGGTCAGCACATACTTGGAGCTGGATTTCTCTCAAAATGTTACAGCATGGCCATACTACACAGAACTGTTGGATACTGATTTATATAGCAAGTGAGGTGTAGAGATTTCTGCATCTTTCAAGCAACAGAGCCCCCCTAGTTTGTCTAAAGCACCACATTAATCAGTCTTGCATCTCAGCTTCAGAACAGCATCTGCAGGGCCATGATGACTGATGTTTGGAAAATAGATTTGTTGGTGCCAGTTTGGAGCTCTCACATGCATAGCATTGTATGGCATCACCCTGCTGATAGATGGCTTTTGGAATAAATATCTCTAGGTTGATTTTGAACTAGAAAGAGATTTGCCTTAGTAGTGCTGATATCTTTCTACCTTATAAGATATAAAGGTCTCAATATTCATATGCGCTTTATTTTTTCTGCTGGGACCTGCACGTGAATGCAAGTTACAAAATCAGTTAATCAATAGACTTCCTTTAAAGGAAAAAAACAGGAATGAATATACGGCAGTCATAAAAATGCTCTGGAGATTGCCCTCTAATGGGGATGAAATAGAAAGCAGAAATGATTAGAATTCCAGAAAACAGGGTATTCATTTATTTATAGGCATTTGAGTCTTTATATGCAAGATTTTGTAACTAACTTCTCAAAATACACTTGACTTTAAGCACTTCTGGAAAAATCATTAAATGAAGAAAAGTTAGGAGGATTAAAAGACAAAAAGCCAAATTATCGTGTTGATTTTCAAGAGAAAAATGTAGCCAACATGGATTGTCTGGTTGCAGGACATATGAATAACATGTAACAGCACTGTGCCTGAAATGTGTTCTCATCATTACTGAAGCTCCAGGGATTTACTGTCTCCAACAGACTGATATGCAAAGCTAGAAGCTTAGGGTGTAAGGAGGCTTTCTCATGTCACATCTTTTGCTTGTTTTTCAGACCAAATCACGGTCCCTTTCAATGCACGTGCCTCTCTAGAGTAAATGCTTCTTTCATATCTTTCTCATATCCTTTGAGACTGCTCTTGCTTTTTCTCCTCCCATTTCTAGCAACAAAGTATAAGACTGCAGAGAGCATTCATAAGACTTGTGAGGAGAAGGTGATTTCTGGTTGTTGAGGAAAAAATATTAATAAATAAATGCTAGCCTTCCACTTCTACAGACGTATTAAAAAGCTGCTGCAATTGTGGGAGACCTGGAAAGCCTCAGGGAGTGGTTCTACTTTGTGGTTGGTGCTGTAAAAAATGTTCTGTGTATGATTTATTTAAACATGTATGCATTATGAAATTAGGGAGAGGGGCCATTACAAGATAGCATACTCAATACCTCATATGGAAATGTTATCTGTTGCTTTTTTTTATCTAAGTATTACCATAGCTAGAAAATGATGTCAAAGGTTTTCAGAAAACACCCTCAAAACAAACCAAATTTGATGTTATGGGAGCAGGGTTGGGGGCACTAATCATTCTGCCATATTCTAGCTGATGAGTGCTCCTGGGCCCTGATGTCTGTTAATTGCAATATGAATGAGAGTGCAGTGCACCTGCATAAGGTGGAGGAGAGAAGCTGTGCTGTATTTTGATATAACTGCACCGTGTTCTGCCTCTCAGCAAGGCATGTCTGAATGTTCTGGAAATACTGGTTGTGAATCAAGTCTGTCTGGAGCAGTTAAGGTGCTTGTTCTGGAGAAATTTCTGAATGACAGGGACAGCAGGGACTCTTTGTAAGTGAGGATGAGGGCATGGAAGCTGTAAGTCCCTGTGCCTAAACGTTCCTCCCTGTGCCATCTAAAAGGAGGTGATGTCAAGTGACTCACCCTAGGCCAAGTCCTTCCTTCCAACTGATGCTCTTATTTTCTTGTCAGCCATACTAACCACATTCTCAAGCCAGCCAGGCCACACTGGTGCTGCTGGCGTGAGTGGCCTGCTGAGCTGTGCCACCAACACCTGCATGTGCACCTAGCACAGCCCATCACAGCTTGATCCCAGGGAGGGACCTCTGTGAGGAGTCAGGGAAAAAGAGGTGCAGCATTGGCTCCTCCAGCCTCCTCCAATTCAGTGTCTTCTAGCTTTGGTTACTCTAAGCAGCCTGTGCTGAACAACTGTTCAGAAATATGTATACTATTATGTACGCACAATATTTCATTTTAAATACTACTCAGAGAAGCTATGATGGGTAGCAGCTTTATTGGCAAGGTACCTTGAATATCTCAGTTGCTCTGGACTTTCCTGTTTGGCTATCTGGGGGATTTCAGAACTACAGAAATACAAATGTTAATTATTTAGTGAAGAGAAGTCCACTTTAGTGAATTAAACTATTAAAAATGTGGATTCAAATTCACACTATTCCTTTTTTTTTTTTTCCCATCTGAAATTATTATTATTATTATTAGTTTTGGCTTGCTGGGTGATTTCAAGGGCAATGCTAAATGTTTTCACTATCCTGAACTTCTTACTAGATGAAGACCTTAGCTTGCAATCTGGTTTAACTTAGTGCCTTTCAGGCAGGTAATTTTTCAGCCGAAAGTAACTGTGGAACTTCTCGGAGGATCATCGCATAGTTAAAGAATGCAAGTCTGAGCTGCTTGCTTGTGCACCAGGGGAATGTTAGCAGATATCAGTATGTTTAGTCTGAGAGCAGGAGGGAGAACAAGGAAGACATTGTGTGAAGAGGTGTAGGTAAAGCAGAGAGCCACTATAGAGACTGAAACACTGCAGTACTCCTTGCTAAGCTCTAGCATTGTTATTAGTATTACTTGTATTATAATATCCTCTAAAAAGTGTTTCAAATAGAGGGGACTTTTGAGTTTCTGCAAGTAATAATGGAGTAGCCTGTCTAGTAAGAATTGTCATGGCATCTGTCATTCAGAGCTACTGAAGATCTGGACCAATATTTGATAGATATATTTGGTTCTTGTGGAGCTAGGACTTAAAATATGATAAATCCTTCATAAGAGGGGAAGGTAGCTAGCAAAATAAGAATCAAATTGCAGAAAATTGCCCCTAGAGCGACTGAAATGCAGACCTTCCTTAGGAATTCAGGTGCTGTGTGTTGGAGGTGGCCAGCGCTTTTGCATATGTGGGCAAAATGTCAGTTAAGCCCACAGGAAGTCTAGCGGCAGTAAGCTGGTCTTCTGACAAAGCCCATCACTACAAACAGCTGGCTCATGGAAGTGCGTGAATACATGTGAAGAGTAGGAAGGGTTTCGTTGTGCCAGCAGGTTTAGAGGAGGTGAAACAAAGGAAAACTTATTAGTCCATTCTGTAGCCTTTCAAATATGCCCTTTGCATGCAGAAGCTGGCTAGAGTTGTATTTTGTTTTGTGATGCTCGTAGTCCCTGAGGCAAATTTCACTTGCTGGCGTAGGCAAGTGCAACTTCCATTAAACTTAGCAGAAGCTGTGCCTGCTGAGTTTGGCCCTCTGCCTGTAGAAGATTAAATGCATTGGCAAGACAGCCAGAGGAAAGTGTTCTTCTATTGGGGGTGCCTGGAACTTGTTCTGCAGTGCTCCAGGTTTTCAGAAGTGTCTCCAAAATCAGGGCAAGCTAAGAGGGCTCAGACATGATACTGTTCCTTCTTTCCCTCTGTTAAATGCTAGGAGACCTGGGAACTGTGCAAAGCATGGTCACTGGCAGGCTCAAGATGCATAGCAGCTTTACCTGTGCCTTGGACTTTGTGATCTTATACCCATAATAAAGAGAAATTCTCCTTTAGCTAGCTTGTCCTTTATTTGATTATTTTTCTGAATCCCCTTCCTTAATTTGTAAGGGCAGCTGAATTGTCCTTTCTTTGGATTACAGGAAATAAAAATATCCCCCTGTCCAAATGCCTTGGGAGACTGTCCTGTTTCTGAGAGTGAGGTAGACAATTAGTAGTATAAATCCCATTATAAATAAATGGGATTTGGGATTGCTCACTTCTAAATTTTTTTTAAAGGGGAATTTGGTTTCCTAGATACATGTTAGCATGTATTTAAAGAAAGAAAAATTCCCTCATCTGTAAATTGAAATTATGCTTACAGCAAAGCAGTTCTATATGATACTGGCTAGTAGCATTCCTTGCATTGTATGATGACTGACTTCTGAAGTGGGTAGAATTATATTATCTGGAGTTGCAACACTTCAGTATCTCTTAGAATGTTTACAATAAAATTCTGATGGTGATGAGTATTGTGGAGCATATTTTCTTGCTGTGGATTAAACAATTGATTCTGAAAGATTAAAATGCCCCACCTGCCTTCCTGCACACTTCTGTTTTGCCATGTCAAACAATATAAAATGAATACTGCACTTCCCTCTATCTAATTGAATAATTTACTGTAAATAGCTGTCATTTACTTTAGAGCAGTAGGGGATCATTAGCCAAATGGATGTGAGTAAGTCATGCCTTTAATGCGTTAGAGGGGCCTAAAATGGAATCATCTAAATGGGACCATCAATACAGCATGCTGAATTAAGTCAGAGGCACTTAAAGCTTTAAGTCCTCTTTCTTGTAAATTACATGCTCCCTCGGCAGAAACATAATCAAGAACTTGCATAAATTTGGCATCTTTGTTTCAAAGCTTTATTTTTAATGAATAAAATAGTACAATTTAGATGACATGATTGGTAGGTATAACTTTGTTTTGGATTTCCCTCATTTTAATTACCTTCCTTCCTTACTGATTGAAGCCTTCTTGCTTGCAAACAGCTACTTGTGCTGACTAATATTGGCTCTATTCCGTAAATAAGTAAGATGAGCAGGTAATAAAATATCTTCTCTTGACCTTTATGGGTATATGACCTGATAATTATTTGCAGGAGTTTGTGTTTTGTACTTGTGATTTTAGAAAGGACCCAGTCAATTTTAACTCCTAAATGTAGCATACAGTTTGGATTTATTTCACTGCTGAAATCACAGTTAGGTCTGTTGGGTGCTTTAATGTGTCTATGTCCTTCCCATTGACTCCTCCTGGCCCCGGGCTTGCCTCTAGTTCTTCTGTTCAGCTCCACGTTATCCTGGAAGAGGTTGGTGTTCAGCTAGAATCAGAAGCCAAACTTTCATTGAGATGTGAAGAGGAGTAAGCAATACAGGTAGCAACTGTCCTGAGGTGCAAGAATTGATTATAAAAAAATAAAAAATTGATAACTTCTATTACCCATAAATGCGCTCTTCTGTGAGGTTTACTGAGGTGCTTTCCAACCTCAGCCATTCTGTGATACCAGCTGCTGAGTTGCAGTGACTTCATTAGTGGCAAAATTTAATGAAAAAGAATTTTCTATCTGAGTTTTGAATTTGCTCTGCTTTATTCTTCCAGTCTTTTAGAGATTCTAGGAAGTTAAAGTTCCTGGCCTTTTCCCCATGTTTTTAACTACTGAACTCCCCTTCAGTTATCTCTTGTCAGTGGTCAATCATCCCCCATTCTTTTAATTTTTTTTTTTTTTTTTTGTGTACTAGGCATTCCAGTTTCACAGCTATAAACTCTTCAATTCTCAGAACTAGACTTGGTTAGAAATTTCAAAATCAACTTGAGGTTCAAGGGCTTTAAACAAAACTACAGAAAAACCCACTCCAAAAATATTGTTGTACATTTAATCAGTCACTTGGGCACTGACAAGAATAGAAACATTGAATATGCCATCACTTCAGGATGTGGAAAAGTTCAATAACTTGCTCTGCAGCCTGGAAGTTGGTAACAAACCTTGTAGAAAGCAGGATGACTTTCTTATTTTCATTCCCTAGCTGTAACCACTGTCCTATGTTTCCTGTAACTGATTTTTTTTTTTTCCTTTTTACTGAAATGGTTTATTTAAAGGTAAATTCATCTTGTGCTTTGAAACTTTTCAGAATCTGCTTATGAACTGCTTTCACTTATATTGGATGAGTCATGAGTCGAAAGCTCCATCCTGTAGTTCCACCATGAGTAATGCTTAACATTTTCTTGGGTTCCCTTTTAGAAGACTATTAAATTAAAAGAAGTATCTGTTTTTTGATATCCTAATGGACAATTAGGTGGCTGGGTCTCAGAACTGATTTACATTTACCACTGCAGTAATTTAAATTTTTCCTCCAGTTCAAGAATGTCATTTCTCTGCATGTACATGTTGTTGGTCACAGCTCTCCATCCTTAAATAAATAAACATTTTAGTGCTAGGGACTAGTCTATGAGCATTGATTCAGATTTTTGGAAGGGTTTTTCACGGAGGTCTGTACTGACATAAGCTATCAAAGCTGGCCCACCTATACAAGTTCCAAATTACTACCGGACATGCAAGTCATGGTAATGAATGTAGAGAGTACACAGTTTCAGGAAACATCTTTCACCTGGGTGCTGACTAAGACAGGTGATGGGCAGTGCCCCTGCAGCTTCTGTGTTGAGTATTGTCCAAGTAATGTGTATTTTAATGGAAACTGATATGTGCTATATCTGCTGCTGGTGGGGACCGGACTGTCTACCTGAGTACTCAGATGGCAGATCCTTCCTCCTCTTGGATGCCAAGGTGTTAGCACATTTGGAGATGCCTACTGGCAACACCCAGCAAGGTATTTTACATGCCTGGCCTACGGGTATGTACTGGTATAATGTAAGTGTAATTGGTACAGGCAGTTTTTGGATCCAGGTGATGTAAATGTTGGACTGTTGATAGCATCTCTCAGCTTAAACACCCATGGGGGCAGGGGGCAGCCATGTTTGCAGGTGGAATATATACTCTGTTCCCATGAGGGGTCTATTTTTTTTCTGAGACCAATTATTGGCTTTTATATTGCTGATATTGGGAGATGACGGGTGTTTGGAAGTGAGTAGAGTTGTCTGAGGCTGATCATGAAAAATGGAGATGTAAAACTTAAACTCTCTGTAGAAGCGCTAAGTGCTCTCTGTAGAGGTGGTAGGTGGAGTAATGTTGGTATTAGTGAAATGAGCTCTCTGTAGAGATTTTGGAGTTTGCTTGGCAACTCTTATCTGTTCTTGCAAATAGGAGATGGTCTGCATGTCCCATGTATCACAGGTAAAAAAAAAAAGAGACTTAAGATTGAAGATTTTAGGGCAATGGATCAGCCTCAGCTGCATCTGCACTGGAAGTTGTCAACACCAGATTTCTGGGAATGGGAACTCGGGAAGAATTTTCATGCAAAGATTTTCTGGTCTTACAAGTCTTGTGTGCATGGAGGATTACTAGAGAACAGGGTTGCATTGGAAGGGGGTGAACAGGCTGTTTTGAAGATGTGATTCTAATGTATATCTGTGTTTAATTATCAGTGTGGCATAGCAATAAATAACTATAAAACTCAAGCTAAAATTGTGGATAAAAATTTAAGCTCACAGAGATGCTTTTATTTGAGGAGGAAACATGAATTCTGGGATTTGAACACTTTTAAGCTTAATGATTAAGAATTCATTGAATTTGGCTGCTAATAGCAAAAGCTTGGCTCTGGGACCTTTACCTCTAGCTAATTCTGGTCTATGTTGCTTTACGTGTGCCATCACAAACTGTTAAAACTCGTGATGATAATTGGAAATTTATCAAAATATTAGTTGCCTTCTCCAGTGAGACTTGTACTATTTAAAAGTTAACTTGTTTTCTTTCAATATCAATTTTTAGAAAAATCATGAGAACAAATAATGCAGCCTCCCTGGAACAGACTGTGGAGTATTTCATTCTGTACTCAAAACTTGCTTGCCAATTCCTTTGTGTAATAGGTTACTGGACATCAGCTAAGCAGCGCTGTCCGTTACTGTAGTTCAGCTGATGCATGGTAAGTTGTATGACTCCAGTGACTTGCTTTGTGTTTGGTAGTTACAAATGACAAAAGACATAGGCCGTAATTTGTACACCTTCCCAATTTGGAGCTTTACTTCTACATAGTCACTTTTTAAATCAAAATACACAAACCCCTACTGAGCTATAATACTTATAACACACATTACTGCTGTTACAGAGTAATGAGGCCTACCACAAAGTCCTCTTTTCTCTACACAAATGTTTTTATTTACTAAGAGTCTGTAGCAAACCCTGAAGTTCATTCTTCCCACATTTTCACTTAATCCTTAGGGACTCGATTTTTTATTTTATTTATTAAAGATACATTTTTGGGCGAGGGCACCCAGTTTTGTTCTATCAGGATTATTAACATTGCAAGCTTTTAGGTGCATCAGAGTTCTTCATATGTACATCATTCAAGATCCAAACTTTACTTGATAATGAGCAATGTTTCTCTTCTTGTGGCTTTTTATTGACTTGTTGCCTGTGCTCTCCTCCTTGGCCCCTCCATAGAAAAACTTCAGCCAGTAGACTGGAAGGGACAAGAAAAGGGTTGGGGTGGGGTGAGGTAGAACAAACAAACAAAAACCAACAACAGAATAGTGCCATTACCTCAGACAATACCATCTGAGCTTTCTTTGGTTTCCTGGAGCTCAGCAGCCGGAGGCACAGGAGTGCTTTTGACACTGACTGAGTGCAGTACATTGACTTTAAGTAGCTTGGCACTTTCCTATTCAAGCTGTTCCCAAGACACCGCTTGATCTCTAGAGTATATCTAATCTAATGTGTACAGGCTGCAAAGTCCCCCTGAGCCTTAGATTTGCTAGGGCTTTCCTGATGTGCTCTGGTCACACTACGCTTGCCCTGGAGACACTGAATGTGGGAATGATCCTACAGAGCAGTTTGTTCTGCCTCTAGAGCTGCTGGGGATTCCCTATCTGCATTATTATTACAGGTTTCTGGCCCCTTCATATCACTTTGTGTGAAGGACGGAGGAGAAAATGTCTTATGACTGGATACTCTTTGGCAGTTGTTCAAAAATACAAATGCAGAATTTTCTACTTTGATAAAAGAGGAAGGAAAAAGAAAAATCCCATTGCTACTTTTTCACTTTTATATAGAATTAGAATGACTATGCAACAGAGCTCTGTTGACAGGCTGTCTGGAGGAGTTAATTGGAGTTACTAAAGGAAAAATGCAACAAGAAACAGAATACTCAAATCTTGCTCTGTACTAAAACACTTGTATTTTTTTGTTTATGGACATGGACTTGCTCAGATTCTTTTCCAGCTTGTAGAAAGAAAATTGTGTTATTCTACTAGATTTCTTGTCTCCTCCTAGGAAAGACATGATTTAAGGCAGACACCGCAATTAGGGTGGAGGTAGCCTAGTGTAGAATCACTGCTAAGAGAGCTTGGCTCCTCAAAATACATAGCTCAACCACATCTGTTTCACATGTTCCTTGGTGTGTGTTGGCTCACATGCTTGTTACTAAATTGAGTTCCCTATTCCTGTGTTCTGTTGAAATGCCTTGTTAGCAGGCAATAGATCTGGCATCTATTGTTTCTGCCATATTGCCTTCTCTGTAGGTTCCCCAATGTCCTTTTCTTTTCCCCGGTGGGGGAGGAGGAGGGATGGGGACGGATGATGACTTTATTGACAGAAGTAAAGAAGTAGCAAGTTTATTGGTAATTCAAATAGAGGCTGTTCAATGACTAGAGAGAGGTGTTCTTAGCCTTATGTGTTTAACTTCTAGGTAAATGTGCATTTATTGGTCTGAAGTTGGTTTTAAGGTTTTCAGAGTTATAACAAAGAAGAGCAATTGGATATTAACTCTGTAAAATGAAAAAAAATTAATGGCTGCTGGCAAATATTGTGAAAATACCACCACTGTTTACCATGTAATGCCTTGCAATACTTCCAATAAAGACTCTGGTAGGGTAGGCTGTGACCTGAATTAATAATATTGTTTTGCTCATCTCAGTTAAAATGTCAGATTTTTTTTTTTTGTTCTTTGGAGGAATATCAATATAAGAAAAGATGGCTTTCAGACTGCCTGTCTGACTAGCTGAAATGGATGTTAAGTAAGAAGAAATCCTTTCATTACAGAAAATGGATTGTGTACAGAGATGTGTAAAGATGTTGTCCTTTCTTGTAGTGAGTAACTTGTATAGGTCCTTATTCTTTTCCCGTTAATGAAGCTGTTAAATACAAGGTTATCATCTTCTCTAGGTGCTAACTTAGAGTATTGGACTGAGTGAAAACTGGTTTCAGTTTGTACTTGTCTCATGTTTAACTTTGGCTAAGTCACTTAACTTTGGATAAGTCATTTAATTTGTTTCTCTATTTTCTGCCTGGAAATGGAGATGGCTTTCTTTTTGTCCCTTTTTATTTTAAGCTCCTCTGGATATTTTTTTTGTTTGTTTGTTTGTAGGGGAAATAGCAAACCATAGCTGTAACTTTTTTGTATGTAGAAGCCCATGTTAAAGAAGTGAAACAGTAAAGCTGCTGTGCTCTGTAGGCATTTCTTGTGAGCAGCACAGTCCACACAAGGAATCAGGACTTGTCATGAGGGAGATGAGGCTATTGACAAAGCAGAATTTATTATACAAGTTTGATACGTAGAGTAGGAGAGTAAAATGAACTTCAAAAAAGGCATCAGTTTTATGTACTAGAATTACAATTTTAAAGCAACTTGACAGGCATAAGAAGGGAGGGGTGAATAAATGCCTTTCGTGCTTTAAGCAACCTCTAACGACTTCCTTGCTTTTGAAGATCTATTGAAAAATCATGGAGATGAACAAAGCAATCCCCCATGATGCTTTTAGGAAGTTAGTGCTTGTGCAGCTCACATCTCTTCTTGGACATGCCAGTGTTACAAACTTGCCTTGGCCTGAGTCTTAGTTCTCTGCTCCCCTTGCCTTCAGCTGTTCTTCTACAAAATGGTGCCTGCCCAGCTGCTTGCCACTTGCTCAGCATGGTCTTTAGGTACAGACCCCCCACTTTGGGATCTGTTTTGCACTGATGACATACTGTTCTCCTTTAGCCGTTGGCTGGGCTGTAATTAAAAAATAAAATTAAAAAGTGAAATTAAAAAATTGGGGTTGGTGGAGAGGAGAAAAAGCTTTTAGAGTAAGGTGCAAAAATTGCCCTTTCTATTTTAATTTGTATCCTACACAATGGCTACTTGAAGTAATAGCACTTTTATTTCTGACCTCTTCGTGAGGAGACTAGGGAGGAGACAAGGTCCCACTTCCCATGGAGGAGACCAGATGAAATATTTTAGACCCTTATGCTGTAAGGTGTTTGCACATGTCTATTGCCAAGGGTGTCAGACCAAAGCAGGGGAATTTCACTTGAATTTATCACCGACACAAAGCTCTGACATCCTAACACAGGTGTTGAGGAATCATAGAATGGCTTGGGCTGGAAGGGACCTGAAAGATGATCTAACTCCAGACCCCCTGCCATAGGCAGGGATGCCATCCACTAGGTCAGGTTGGCCAAGGCCCCATCCAACCTGGCCTTGAACACCTCCAGGATGGGGCACCCTGCCTTGGCTGCCCTTATTTTCATCATGAGGTGGGTGTTCAAGGAGGCAGAGGCAGTGCTGACACCCATTTCCTCACAGTCCCTCCTCAGGGTGGCCGCAGGCCCCTCTGCACCTCGCCCCGAGGCTGCTGCCCTGGCGGCTGGGGCTGGCTTTGGTGGGCTCAGGTGTTGCCCCAGGACCGGCTGGAACCGGTTCAGAGTGGTGGGCAGCGCCTGGGGCTCTGGCGGCAGCGCAGGAGCTCTTGGCACATACCTGTGAGGTACTAAATTTACAGCTGGTGTTTCCCTGCTAATGTCTAATTTTGGGGAGGAAAAAAAAAAAAAAAAAAAAAAAAAGGGAAAAATAAAGGGTTCTTGTCTGTTCCGATGGAAGCCGGACACCTCCTCAAAGAAAGCCCTCACACCTCGCAGGGGCCGTTGCTGTGGGCGCCATGTCTGAGGTCAATCCACAGTGAAGAGAGGCAGTCAACAAACCGTGTGGTTAAAACCAGTCTTTACCTGTTTCTTTCAGAAAAACCTTCAAAACTAAGAGGCCATTGTCAGGAACAGGGATGTCTTTATTACGAGTGGTTGAATTAAGGATTGTGTGATGTTACACTAGTTGTTTTTTTCCTTGATGAAGACAGGAGGGGGAACTCGTTTTGCTTTCTGTCAGCAAGCAAGGGAAATGTAAATGCAGAGGAGTTGTACCTCTCAGCATTTTGTGGTAGCAGGCTGCATTAATACTGCTCTGAGAACCAATAAACATTTTTATATGGTGATTATTCTGCATCACATAAAAGATAAAATATAGCTTCAAAGTGCAACAACTTGCCAACTATTATTCAGTTCCTGAACCTCAAAAGCAAATTCTTTTTGAGCCAAACTGCCTCTAAAATGCTAATTGCTAGGAATGTGACCACTAATCAGTTTGCTCCCATAATACTGCTATCTATTTAAATTGGTGTGCCCCTTCCAGAAAGGGAGATTTTAAAGACTTTCACTGATAAGGTTGAAGAAAAAGAAAAGAAAAAACAAACAAACAAACAAAAAAAAAACCAACAGCTAAATGATTAGTCCAGTGGCTTTTTGCCCTATATATACATATATACATATATATATATATTTTTTTTTGGGGGGGGGGGGGGGGCTGGGGGTGTGGAATCTAGAATCAGCTATACCTTTCTCTATTTCCTTCTTTTAAGTATTTTGTAATGCAGTTAGTCCATGGTTAGTCCATGGTGATGTAAACTCTGTCTTTCTAGAGATTTTATATCTAACTGGGAAAACTAATGAAAGATGCATTGTAAGAAAAAGATCATGCCTTTGCGTAAGGACTGACTAGAGTGCTTCAGATTTCCTATTTCTGATCTCTGTAGTTATATGTATATTTTGTCATAGAGAAAGCTGGATTACCTGGGCAACTCGGGTCTCTGCTTCCCCTCCCAGTGCAATCAGCTCTTCTGGCTGTATTGCAGATATCCTAGCCAGTGAATTTTTGAATTTCCATGTCATTTCACTTGTTAAAATACAGAAATGGAATGAACAAGCCCACATTCCTTGCTTGGAAAACAGATTTTTGCCTTGTGGTGATCACAGAGGAAGAAATTGGATGTGCAAGGACATTCTGAAGGCTCTAAAACCCAAAGGTGAACGAAGAAATCAAACTCTGTGTGAAGATAAATGAGATCCAGTCTTAGGAGACTAGCTTGAGATATGTTTCCTTTCCCATGGTTCTTGGCAGTTGGCCATATTATACTTCTCATGCTGACTTAAGATCTCCAAGTAATGTTTCCTATCTGTAATTTTCAGGATGCTCTTCTTGAACAGAGGTAGATTTTTATCTACCTCTTTTTGTTTTTCTTGTTTTGAATTTCCAGCTGTGCGCAGTAAGGCTAAGATGAGGAAAAATCCAAAGCAGAAAAGAAGCTGTACAGACTTCAGTTTGAATTAATATCCACATACATATACATAATGGGTGTTGTCAAAGATAAACGCAGAATTGTTTAAAATGAAATCCTGTCTCTTCTGAAAATAGAGAGGAAAAGAAGGGAAGAAATATGCATTAAAAATAAAACCCTTTGTGAGTGAAAATGGATTTGTGCTTCAGATTGTACTTGAAGTATAAAGCATGGGCTGCTCAGCAGTGCTTCCAGTTTGATTATTGGTTCTGCAAGAGCTGCTATCGCAAATGAGTGCTGCAGGTAGCACCTGTTCCACACACCCCCCCCCCCGCCCTCCCCCCCCATTCTAGTTTGAATTTTGCATTCCAGGAGTGTGGTACATACATCTGTGTATATGGTCCCACACTAATACAACCCATTTTAATGCATTGTTTGAAGGACTCTTCATTACTTCTTGCTTTTGGTTTTATGGCTTCTTAGATTTGTGACACCTAGCTTAATACTCAGTTGACTTTTACTATTGCAATTAATTCAGGTCTGTATAAATCTGTTATAATGCAAAATAACCACAGGATCCTGAGTCCTCAAATGGTTAGTATGAATAACTTCAGATGGACCAGACATGTTGCTGAAGGACATGGTGTATGTGTTTACTTTCTGACCTCTCACATAAATGCTGTCAGAATTTTGCTCTTAATTTGATTTGTGGCATTCCATTAACAGTTACTCTGTCTAACAGAAGAATAATAACTAATGATTCCCAGACTCCCAGCATTGTAAAATGAGGACAGGCACTGTTTGGCAGAACAGATATTGTACTTTACTATGGACAGGAACTGTTAATATTAATCAAAAGATATCTAGTCTAAAATGACTTCAGCTAATGACTTCTTGTTCTCAGGCTAACCATACTACTTACAAGTAACTTGCTGTTCTCATTCTGATTACCAATAATCACATGCCAGATACGTGATCTTCTGTCTTTCAGAAAAAAAAAATGATGCTCTTGACTGACCTTATTTTCAGGTATTCTTAGTGTTGAAATTATGATGTTAGGGGTTAGAAATGGGATGGCAAATGTTCATGGATTTGCCTTTTGATTTAAGCCTTTACAAGGATGGACATGCAAGCAGTGAATGTGTTCAAAATGTGAATTTAATTGTGTGACTTTTAGAGCTTAATTATTCAGGGTGTCATTTTGTGATGGAGAACTTCCTTAAGGCCATCAGTAATAGGAGTAAATGAGTCACACTTATTTCACCTTGAATACGTGATGTTACTGTGATGGTTTTGGACAGCGATATGTTTAACAGAAATCCAGACTGCTAAAATTCTCCTAATTTTTAGCTTGTTAAACATGCTGTTGTGTTGAATGATGGAGAAATAACTTAAACTGGGAGGTTTAACAAGATGCAATCTATTTTCTAGCAGAAATAACATCTTTCTTAGGATGCTAAACGTCGTGTTGCGCTTCAGAAGTCTGCTACAATAGACTTCAGCAAGAAGAGACTCCCAGCAGGGAGCTCTTGTAATGCAGGAGGAATCTGCTCTTTTGGAACCAGCAACTTGACAGCTCCCAGCTGCACTGCTGTGCTGATGAGGCCTGGTGTAAGTTAGGTTGAGACTCTTTCTTTAACTTTCAGGTGGGCTAGTTTGTGAGCTCTCAAAGCTGTTTTTCATGCTCTGTATCAGTTTCTAGCACCAGCACATGGTATTTGTGTATGAGCAAGTTACTTCTTCCAGATATTTTTTTGGCCATTAAGGTCATTACCTCCACTGTCACTGTTTTTCTGTGAGCAGTGCTTATATGCTGTTGCACATGTGATGTTTTGTTTTCTTATTGTGAAGTAATTCTCTGAAAGAAGCTTTTGGCTGTCTTTGGTGGGAATAAAATGTGATTTATGGTGTGCTTATCTTACATGTATCTAGTTAAACATGAGGAAATAACATCTTAAAATCTAGTTCAGTGTTGACAGGACAAAGAGAAAGATGAAGAACACAAGGAGAGACTGCTGCCTTGAATACATCTAATTCCACATACACTAACTACCAGAAGAATTAGACATGATCATAAGTTATTTAAAGTGATGATGCAAGTGTATATGCAGACACTTACATAAAATTGTATATAATTTATTAAAAAATTGGATTTATAAAAGTCCAAGAATAAAGCTTGTATTATTTCAGCACAAAGGTTTTACTCAGGCCTGTACAAAAATGACCAGTATTGCAGTTTACAAGGAGTGTTATTTTTTTGGTACATTTGCCTAGGAAGCATCTCTGGCCAGATCTGGGCCCGATCCAGTGTATACTGAGAGCTGGTGGGGAAAAAAACATTAGCTTCTGCTAATGTTGTCTATTAGTATCTGTAAAGTTGATACATTTGTGTTTTGTGTATATGTATAACATATGCACATATACATTTTTTTAACATGCATTTACGTATGCTCACATCAACTTGGGCTTAAAGACGTTTTGAATTCTGATCACAGTCGTGAAACAGGCTGTTTGGTGAAGATATTGGTAACGTATTTTGTTGTTGTTCCTGGAAGATAAGTGACCTCTAAGTAGGAGTTGATCATGTTTTTAAAGGCTCTCAGCCATAATGTAAATGTGTGTTTTATGGGAAGACAGCCTTTAAAAAAAGCTGAATTTTTGTCATGTTTCTAATTTACAGAGCACAATGAGATGCAATAACCTAATTTATGTCTGTGTACATTATGTCACTGATCAGAAATAATGGAATACATCAGATGCTCTGATTTGTATGTATAGAAATTCTGTTAGTGGGCTGAACTAACGGTGAAGCAGCTTGAGCTTGCCAAAGGGAAGCTGTTCATTTTTGCATTGGTAGCATAGAAGGTAAAACATGTGCCTTATGCTGAACAGGAGGAGATAGGCAGTGTCTGCAATGTCTGCACTTCTGCAGGCTGAGAGAAAGTTTCGCTTTCACATGACAGGAAACCTTATGCTGGGGATGAAGATTTTATGCAGACATGTTCATCTTTTGATTAAAGGTTTTTCCCCAAATGAAGATAGTCAAGATCAGCTCGTTACAGTAAATTGGATTCTGTGGTTATTTATTTTTGGCAATTCAAATGTATTTTAAAAAGGCAGAAAACAAACAACCTGCTATTAAAAAGAAAAAAAAAAGATTATTTCTTCCAGTTAGTGCTGTATATACAACATATACTATATGATTTAAAACAAACAAACAAACAAACAACAACAAACGAACCAACAAAAAAAAAACCCAAAAAAACAAGAAAGCCTGTTGTTCATATCAGAGTATCATGGGAGCAGAAGGATGCATGCTAATATTTTCTTACTTGGACAAGTGAGAATTCAGTTAGAGTCTATCAGGTATTGGATGCTGGTGATCTTTTAAAACCAAAGTTTAGCGATATTTAAATTTCCCCCAGAAAAGCAAATAAGATTCTTCTCACGTGCATGTAATGAAGTATATTTCAATATTTGTTAAAATTAACTTTGTTACTTCCAGGAAAACTTGAAGGGGTAGGATGGGGACAACATTGCCCAAGTTATCTGGTGCCGTACTGGGCAGAGCATGTTGAGTGTGTTACTTTGTATTTCTGTGTTTAGGGCAATGTCTGTGGGATTTGGGGGGCAAAAAAAAACCCAAGGACGTGCATTAGCAATGAGATTGGTTTGCTAGGAAAGATGCTGAGGACTACTCTGTGTCAATTAAGAGCAATTTGGAGTGGCAAATTTCTTAAATGACTGGCTGACTCAGCTTGCAGAAAGTAGCCAGTAACAAAATGGCAGAATTTCACAAGTGGTTGCATCAAAAATCTTTTCCCTCAGTTGGTGACAGAAACAGCATTAATTTCTTGTGTATGTTTTCTGAGTAAGATTCATTGATCCTTTTATTTATTTATTTATTTTCCACATCTAGGAAAGCATTATATCCCCACTGTTCCTTGCCTCCTCCAGATTTGTTCATCTCCTTGTTATTCTTGAGTCATGGCTTAAAATTCTCCTTCAAATATTTTGCATTAGTTCTTTCTGCAGCCATGTGGATGAGTGGGGATTGCTTCACCATTTCTGAAGACTAACTCTGCTCTCATTTCTGCTCAGAATATGCATTGATCCATAGTGGGTAATGCCCTAATGGAAGATGGGGCTAACTAAATGGAGAGGGAGGGAAATGGCACCCTCATTTTTTGCATTTTTGGCACCCTCTTACTTCCTTCTGGTACAGGGGTTTTGGATGCTTATCCTGGCCATGAGGTATAAGGGGAAAACATGGAGGATAATTTATACAGTGTTTTGAACTAATAGAAAAATGAAATTGTGTATCATGGAGGAATCTAATATTTCAATAACTTAGACTTCAAGGGTCTTTCTGTAGATGTAGTGCTATATGATCCTGAAATTATACAACTATGCACTTGCTTTCTGTAGTAATCTTTTATTTACGTGATAACCTGAAGAATTAGTTTTACTAAACTGATTTTTCTCTGTAGTGCTAGTTAATGCAATATGACTTAGAAATGATACTAAATAATAACTGTTTACTCAGTAGTGTGTTCAACCCAGATGGCTCTGACCTGTGCAGTAATCCAGGAAGTTCATGAATATGCAAAGCCCTATGTTTCTTATGCCATGAAATGTACTTATTGGCCTTTGTTATCTGATGGAGTTGTGTAATAACCTAAGGTAAATAAGCTTTTTGAATTGTTTCTGATGAGATAACTCCACAAATCACTAGGAGAATGCCATGCTACACTGGACTGAAGAGGCTTGAGTTTCCCTGGGTTTACTAAATGACTTTGTTTTCTTTCTAGATTCCAGCCTATGGAAAAGCATACATAAGAGGATAAATATGGCTTTTAAGGGTGAGGACCACTTAGATTCCCTTCCGTTACCTGTTCAGCGGTAAGTGGTACACTCATTCATGCTGACTTGAGTGATTAAATGCCTCCAAGGCTGCATCTGCACTTTTTTTTTTTTTGAGGATCCAAAGCAGATTAAAAAGTCATGTTAAACTCAGTTTTAAATAATGTCCATACAAAATCTTGAGAATGAATGTGAAATCCAGGCTGCATTTTTCAAGGGATTTTCAAATTTGTATACCTGCAGTGTGGTAAGTCACGACAGCGAATATGCGGTCAGCAGTTTAAATGGATGAGCAAGTTTGTGATAGAGATACAACTGTAGGTACTGGATTGGTTCTTTGTAATGATGGAACTCACTGGCATCCACTGTACTCTGCAGGCTGCTGAAAACTATAAATATACATTTCTTGAACGTGGTTTGGTTTCTCTATTTGTAACTGTGGTAATGATATTGAAGTTATAGCGTAATCTCTTCAGACCCTGGGGGCGACTGGAAAAACTGGTGACTCTACTATAATAAATCGGTTTTTATAATCTGGCTGCTGGCTGAGAGCTAGTATCTGTAGTATAGTTTCATGTTTAACTTAATGGAGGCTGCATGAAAAGGGAAAAATGGATAATGAATATAGTAAATTCGTGTTCTCATTGAACTACAGTCTTGACAGGTGGCACAATTGATTTTTGTGGCTGCTGAATACAAGGATAAAATCAGAAACAAGAAAGATTCAATTTCCTTTTTTTTAGCTGTCTTTCTTCAGGTCAGGTTGTAAGTCTTTCCTCTAGTCAACTGGCTGCTGATATGTAGTCTCAGAATGCAGTGTTTTTTTTTCATGAGAAATTTGTTATTCCTCTGTTTTTCCCAATCTGAATCTTCCAGCAGATATTTTGATAATGCCATCAATTTTATAGTTACTGAAAGACTACTTGTGTATGTTGTCTTCTGGAAGATATATTATATGCAGGAATGTAGTTTGGGGACCCCATATACCAAGGAAATCAGTATTATTTATTGGATTCTAGCCAAAAATTGCTTTAGAAATTGGCAACTCCTAGTAGTCCTGGGTAACCAGGTGTGGCATGGACTGATATAAATAGCAATGAGGTGTCCTGTCATTCATTAGTTTAATTTTCTTCCATGGGATGTAACTGTGGAGTATTGCTTCAGAGGCACACAACAGTGGAATCAGATTAATGACTTTCACTTGGAAAAGCTGAGGCAAACCTAATGATCAGATAAGGTACCAGATATCTGGAGTAATTTCTTAGTGATAACTAATGGTTTCTGTAAGCTGAATAGTAGATTAATAGCAGACCAATTAGTATGCAGGAACTCCCATTGCAAACTGAGCTGGTGAAGACTCATTGGAGTGGAAAACTAGCTGCAAACAGGACCAAAGGCAGTAGGTCCTGTGGGTGGCAACTGCTGGTCCAGCTTGATGCTGGGAAGTTTTGCTTGCAAGTTCATAAATGAGGGTTTTAGCTGCAGACTGCCTATGCTAGCAACTGGAAATGTGTAGTGGGAACAATATATGTGGTGCTTAGATATAGCATCAGCACAGAACTGAAAAACTGAATTTGTAGTTTAGAGCTCTCTGGAAAGGGAACCTGCCTGCAGGTCAGTTCCTCTCTGTGCAGGGAAGCAGCAGGATGCCACAGTGCTACATGAATAAAAATGTACTGCCTTACATCGACTCCTCATTATGATGTGTCTTATCACAAGAAGTTATCTGAAGAAGTCCCATGTAGCAAGCACTATGTTCTGACAAACTGCTTAGTCCAGCAGGGCAATTTTACATAGTGAAGTTATAAGTAAACACTCTTTTGCCCCGGGTGAATAAGAACCTATTCTTTTCCATGTTTATTCTGAAAGACAATACTTTTTCTACTTGAGCATTGCACCAGAGAAAGTCCGTGTAACAAGAATGATGGGTAGAGGGAAATTGTTAGCGGTCGACAAATGAAGGCATAGGGAAGGCTAGAATTGAATATGAGGAAATGGGTATTTACTGTAAGATTTTGCGGAAAGAACACAGACTGGAACAATAATGTCCAGGAATTGTACAAAATGTTTTTCATTTTGAAAACCCTTAACATAATAGCTCTACTGAAGAAATTGACTTTGTGTGATTAAGTTACTTATCTGGGTTAGAGAAGGGAGTGGTGCAGATCCTATAGGAATTTTTAAAGGATTTAATCAGGTTTCAAAATGACTAGCGAGATTCAAGGATTATTTATCTGCTGTTCCTGTAATCATGCCTAGGATGTATGCCTGCCTCGGCATTCCAGTTCATGCTCCTGCTTTTTGTGAGAGGGGCTTGAATTAATTTATAAGAAATGTGCTGCTGTGTCCTCTCAAAGGGAAGAGGTAACACAAATTCAACTGAGGTTAGTTAGTGCTGTGTAGCACCGTGGCTGTTCCTGGCTTCATGTTTAGCTCAGAATCTTTTGAGAAGTAAAACCAAACACATCCTCTGGCAGCAGTATCTGTTTCCGTAGGAAAAATGTACCATATACGTACAAATTCCCTTTGTTTCCACAGCAGCCATTAAAGTCAACAATTACCTTGGCTGTATAAGGAGCTTAGAATTGGGACCTGAGATGATGTGCTTCATGAATTGTTGTTTACATTATTCTCTTCTGGATTTTGTGGGAAATCACTGCTTGTATTGGAAAATCTCTAGAGTACTGACTCACTATTCTAGTAGCTTTCTAAAGTACTGTCAGACCCACCTTCTGTAATTGACATCTAGACTGTTAAAGATGCAATACTTAAAGATATACAATATCCTGAAGAAAAACAAAATTACTGGTACAAAAACTTTGTTTCACTGAGTCAGGAAATTACAACTTGTGATGATTTTTTCTTAGAAAACAATTGAAGATAGTTCTATTAATAAAAACAACAACAACAAAAACAAACACCTAGTTAGTCTCTAAAAGCTGTCATTAGTCCTACATGAAGCACTTTACATGACCATAAAGAATAATCTGTTGCCATCAGTAATGTCCAGCTCACTTTAGCATGTGAATTGTGTATATTCACTAGAGTTGTATATAGCAACATTCTGTAGTGTTTTAGCATAGCTTTTGAAAAATATTCCTATTTATTTGCATCTATTGGAATTGATTTCCCACATTTCTGGTGAATTTTTCCAGATAGGGAAGACAATGTTAAAGAAATCAATTTTTATTTTCTGTCCTTCTCCTCCCCACCTTTGTAACGAAAGCTCATCAGTCTTTTTGTTTGCTTTAATTTAAAACTTAATGTACCATTTTTTCATGGTAATCATAGTTTCTTATACTTTCCATGTTGCATAGTAAACCAAAATTAACCTTTGGCATACTGAATATAAAGTCATTCAGCTAAACAAAGGGTACTCATAACAAAAAGCAAAATAGGACACTGTTTTTGTTTTCCTGGGTCATGTTTGGTTTGCCATTGCAACTGAGACAAATTCAGCATGATCGGACATATTTGGGAAAAAAAATGCTTTTTTAAATATAGGAGGATTGTCTGTAGAAATTAGGTATTTAAAAACAAAACCAAAAAGACTTCATCTTGCTGAAAAAACTTTAAATTTGTTCTATATAACCATCAGTCACTCTTGAAAATGAAGTGCGGGTGGTGTCTTCCTGAGGGTCCAAAATGCAATACTGCTGTACTGATTAATACATTGTCTAAACATTTTTACTGTTTAAAAATGGAAGATGATCCTGCAGATTATAATTTCAACTTGCATAAGAGCAAAGGCAATGTTGAATATTTAAAGGTTTGTTTTTTTGTTAAAAGTGAATACTTTGAGGACCAGAAAGATGAGCCTATTTTGTATCTATATTTAGGATTTTTTTTATTGTTTTAATACTATTATTGTTTTCTTGAGGAAGTTTACATCATTATTAGTATATATATATATATACTTTTTTTATCACTGTGCTTTAGATGAAGGAGGTGAAGCAGAGAATCTAGACAAGTCTTTCAACTCTAGGTACTTACAGTTAAGACCTCTGGAAATCACTTCCTTTATTTGATCTCCCTGAAGTTGGAAAAGGGGATAAGGGATAAGGCCATAAGGGACTTCTGTGGCAGAGCCAAAAATGGAATCCAAGTTTCCTGCCTCCCAGTTCTTAACCAAAAGGCAGTCCTTCCTCTTTTTGTTACTTTCTTCCCTTTTTTTTTTTTTTTTTGAACTAAAGATCTGAGTTCTATGAAAGAGAACAATATGAATGAGGTCACTCCATGTGTATTTATAGCTTCACTCTGCTCTTTAAAATGTGCCATGTATCTGCAGGTGTTCTGATAACTTTCCTAAAGGATCTGCTTAGATGTCCTGTTATATAAATTAAGATTTACATGCCCTCTGCAATTAAGAATATATTAAAGTGGCAATCATCTCTTAAGAAACCCAGATTTCTTACAGTAGGTCTTTTGGCTTTTTTACCTTATATATATATATATATATATATATATATTTTTTTTTTCTCTTAACATTTCAAGAAATTAAAAACTTATTTTTTGTTTCTGCATGGCAGGTAGTGGTGGCTGGAGATCTGCTCATTGCGCATGCATGTTCACTCCTCTGGTGAAAGGAACTGTAGAAGTTGTAGTAACTGTATCTAGTCTGTACACTGTGTCAGATATGATGGAAATTACTGAAAGGGGGGAGGTTCATAGAAGGATTTAAGAAAAATTCCTTTCTAGGGATAACTTTACAGTGGAAGCAAGAATGTAGTCAATGTAACACAAGTATGGCCAGAGAACCCAAACCTTTTTCTCAGCAGAAGATATGAACCAGACTACCATCTCATTACAAACTGCAGGGAATTCTCATTGGATTGTTCACATTAACTTGTAGGTTTTCATTACACAAATAGAAAACAAATGCTTCTGAGCTCTAGGTTCTGAAAACAAACGTTTCTGAGCTTCTACATTCCACCAATGAAGTGATGGGAACAATTTTGTCTTCTGCACCTCTAACTACTTTGCTGATAGCCCGATAGGGAAAGAGTTATATATTGAAATGATGCTAGGAAAAAAAATCACAAAACTAGAATAAAAAAAGCTTTTATTTGGGCTGAATTGTTATTTTGACAGAGTGTTTGCCAAAAGTTGAAAATTGAGACTTAAAGCAAGTGAAGTCCAGAATTATGCTGTAGAAACTGCATTGATTCGACTCATTTTCCTCCTAGATCAAGATGACAAACACGCAGACATTGATGGAACATATAGACATATAAAATGAAACAGATGGAAGTTTATAATGGATTTTTCTTAAAGGAAGCTACATTCTCAACCAAAAAAAAAAAAAAAAAACAAACAAACCAAAAAAACAAAAAACAACTTGACAAAAATATTCCTAATAAGAAAGATAACTTAAGGATTTTTGGAAAGCAAGATGCATTTTTTCCTGCTTATAAGCTGAATTATTTCAAGGGCTACACCTTGGATTTTACTTCTAGAATGTCATATGGCCTCTGTACAGCTGAGAAGAGGTGTTTTGAGAACACTGAATTTGAGGTACAAGACACATGATGAGTCTTTCAACGTCTAATGTTGCATTCACATGTTCTTTATTAACAAATGCAACACTACATAGGGCTTTGAGGCAAAGGATGTATCATCCTGTTGGTCTTCCATCCATAGTGTCTAAAATTATACCAATACCTTGTGATTTAGTCTGCAGAGTCAAAGGCGGGGAAATTACATTATCCTGTCATTTTTTAAAAAAAAAAAAAAGTTTTGGGCAAAATTGCACAGGAGTGTTTCTTTTTATTCAGCTAGCCAATGACTGCTTGCCCCTTGTATTCTGCAGGTGGTGGGGATCTGTAGGTCTTGATGCCGTATGTTCATGAGGCTTTAAACTGAAGTTCTGGTCTGTAGTGAGTTTGGGGCAGCAACTAGATTTGATTGCATGTTAGTTCATTGAAATATTATTTGTTTCATGTGCCTACTTTCTTAAATACAAAACCCTCAAGTGAATGATTCTTAGGGATGTGACTTCTGTGAATTAGTCTGAATAGAAGCTATTCAGTTTTATCTCAGTCTGGTCTATTTTTTTAACAGTAGCTGTTAGCTGCTACAAAACACCTTTCTACTTGCTGCATATCTGCATGGTTTCTTCAATTTGTTACCATTTCTGTTATTAGGGCCAGCCCTCACAAGACTCACCTCACCTTTCCATCTTTTAATAGCACCTTGACTCTTCAAGAATCAGCAATCTATTTATAAGAATGCACAACTTTAAGACTGTGCTCAAGTTCATAATTATAAAAAATTGTTTAAATATAGACACTCTAAATGCTTTGTCTAATCAGTGATTGTATATGTCCTTACACTGCTTAAGCATCTTCATTAAGTTCTGAAATCTTTTTTTCATGGCTTTCTGTAGTGTCTGCTGCTAATAATAAAGGACTTGTTCTGTATTTCTGGCTTTTCCCACCCATGTCTGCAAACTGAACTTCCTGTCAGATAAGCACTTCTTGTGAAGTGGAAAACAACATCTGTATTTTCTATTTGCGTTTTTTAGGCTACTTACTGTTCATAGATCTTGTCCTACTAATTTGAACCCTACATTCCCTATAATTGTTTTTATTTGGATGATGTCACGAACTCGTATGTCATGGCTCTTTAAAGCATTCAGACAAACACTGTAAGAAACTCTAGAGAACAAGTACACATTTTTTGTGATACAAGAGCTGAGAGTTGAAGGTTTTCAAAGTTCATTGTGCTTACATGTCTCTATGAATTGCCGCTCCATAAATTAAAAAAAATAAAATAAAAAAAATCAAGAATGTAATGCTTGCTATGGAATTGGAAAATGTTGAAAAAACTTTTTTTTTAGCAAGCTGTAGGAATAGCATACTACAGAAGAGAGGACGGGGCTCTGCCAGCAATGCTATCAAGTTACCTCCCAACGACAAGGAATAAATTCAGTTATAGCATAGATCAAGGCACTGATGGTACCTCATTTAATGAACCTGTGTTCTTTTCATTTTACTTGGTCACCCTAGAACAATTCAGCGAAGAATTGTATAGATTCAGAATGGGAGCTTACCATACTATGAAGTAAGTATTTTTGATGTTAGTGTCTTATTCCACCTGTGACAAAACTGAAAGCCAGGTTGTTAGCAGGGGCTTTGATGGCAGTAGCTAAAACAGGTATGTGTATCCCTATGCTGCTTCTGGGAAGGATTTTCAGGTGTTGCTAGTTGACTGGATTCAAGGGATGGTGTTAGTAAAGTAGTGACTATTGATTTACCATCATTTTGTGGCACTCATGAAAAATATGAACTCAAATGTTTTTTTCTTTGAATACATGGGTAGAATATCTCTGTTCCTATACTCAGGATGTTAAAGTGTAGGTCAGCAGTTTAGCTCATAGGCAATAAAAATAATTGGACTTCACTTGTACTTTATGCATTTTTGGGGTGTGCAAGTCTGCCAGAAAGTGAGATTTTTTCCTAACCTTTTCATTCTGATGGTTTTATCACTACAGCTTTGCATTAATTGTATATTATGCTGCAGAAACATATTATATTATATTACTTCCCAGAGCTATGCCGTATAATATTTTATGTTGAACTGTATTAGTCACAAAAGAATTTTGGCTTTTAACCTGAAGGGAATTTGAGTTTGTCCATTATAATAATTGTGAAGTTGGGGTGACTTTAAAATGTGAACAAATTGATGAATTTAAACAATCTATTCAATTTGCCTCACTAGACCTTTTTTTCATTAACGTTGGTATTTCGTATTTGTGGCTTGGTGTTAGTTGGGAGCATTTTTTATTTTAATTGATCATCATCTTTCATCCTTAATGACAGCTAAGAATTCACCCTGAATCCCTCTTGTCAGGGTCAAGAACATGTTTCATAGTATGTGATGCATACTGTGTAGATATCAAACTAGTACTGCTATAGCCTTTATCATAAGAAGTTTGATTATTTTCAGAATGCGTATTTTGAAACGTGGAAGTCTGTAGAAGAGACTTTTATCTCTGTGTGTATAGAGGACATAGCAGACCCCATCTGCCTGGTGAATATCTTGCGTGTAGGACTTGATATCTTTTTCAGGGAGGACTTCATATTAATGCCTTTAAAATAATGGAAAAAGAACTTGCCTGAAT
Organism: Anser cygnoides; assembly: GCF_040182565.1. Classification (NCBI taxonomy): domain Eukaryota; kingdom Metazoa; phylum Chordata; class Aves; order Anseriformes; family Anatidae; genus Anser; species Anser cygnoides. The sequence goes on from NC_089877.1 coordinate 4,501,160, forward strand.
GTTAGGTTATCTGCCAGTCACAGGTGGTACTTTCTGGCTGTATTTTACCAGTATTTCATGAATTTTATTGTGACATTGAATTAGTTATCCTGTCAGCTGTGGACCCTGAAACTAGTTATTCTAGTCATTGTTTTATGGCTTGGACTCCACAATTTGTGCTTTTCAGCACTCCATAAATTTTTCCTTGTCCTAACAAGACCTACTCAAAGTATTTGTATGTTGTTTATGGTTGGTTATATTTACTTGTGTTCTAATCTTCCACATTCTTGCTTTTCCATAGCATATTTCAGAAAATCTACTGATCAGGTTTACCTATATTCTACCACTATGTTGGATGCCTGTGCTGTTTTCACAAGACAGTCTTGCTAGTTTCTTTCTTTTTTTTTTTTAGTTTCATTTTGCGTGTAGGATTTTCTTTCGTGTTCACAAATCTGACATTGTAAATGATGCGTTAGTCGATTCAAATGTTTTTGATTTCTTTTAGTCTACCAAATGCTTCTACATCAGTTTGAGACTTAAGGTCTTGACAGCTGTCTGCTTTGTGAAGTCTTCTAGTAATGTAGATGGATGCTGGAAAGTTTGTGGTACATTACTGGTATGGTGAGAAGCTTGTGATTTTTTTTTTTAAATCATAAAATATTTTTATTTCTATTGCCATCTTTGTTCTTTAACTCAGAATTGGATTTCAGCATTTCTTGCCTATTATAATGTTGCTTTACATTTATACCACTGTAGCATTAACATTCTGCTCTTTTAGTTCACAGGCAGTGTCCCTTGCACGCCCCACATTCTTATTCACCCTCGACCTCCCGCTCATATCTGCTTCCCCACAAAAAAAGACAAGGTAAAATTAGACTGGAAAATGTTTGGTTTTGGTACCATCTTCAGGAATACAGGCATCTTACTTATATGTCATATCTTGCCTATTTGCCACAAAGACTTTAAAAAACAACAAACCCTTCCCCACTAAATACCATAATAGTTAAATAGCTCCTTTGAGGTGCTGCTGACAGTAATGTTGTGTAGTTATGTTAGAATGCTATTGCCACAGGTAGTTGGTAAGAGCCCCGTTCTTGACTTTCTATATTGTTTATGTCAGCTTTCTGGCAGTAAAGACTACTAAGCCTGGACTGCAAGCATACTCCTTCTGAACCCAGTGTATTAGCTGTGGAGAACGAACTGCTCCCAGCAATTGTGTGGCTAAGGAGGAGAAAGGGATGCAGAGTAACAGACACTAGAGCGCTGAAGGATCCAGACCATCATGATAACTTGGTGTGTTTTGATATGCAAAAGAAGGAAGGGTTGGAGGAAGCCAGAGAGAGCTGCATCCCACAGCATGCAAGCCTGATGCTCGCAGTTGGCCTCGTGCAGTCACTGAGCAATGCTGCTGCCTGCCTGGCAGTGATGCTGTGCTTAAGGATTGAGGCTGATCTCTGGCACTGTCTCCTGGGTGTAGGAAGGAGGGAGCCAGAAGTGGTAATGCTGGCATTGGCAGGTCATACTAAAACTAACTGGATGATTGCCCCTCAGCTCCACCACAGCACGGTATGTCTCACACCCTGTCTGTGAACTGCACCAAGAGATTTTCCACTACACTGACTGCAGTTCTTGGTGTGCATCTTGGAAAGCTTTACTTTGTGTGTTAGTATGTTTTATCACATATGGAAGAGTTTGCCGTTAATAAAAGTCTTCAGGGAGGCAAAGTTAAGTAACATTAAACTTAAACAACCCAGCTTACAGGGAAAACAGATAGTGTGGTGTCTACTCTCTGATTTGATTACTTTCCATGTCTTTGTAAACTTTGACAAATCACAGTGAAGACTCTTTTTTCCCATTTACATTATGGGGTTGGAAGTCATCTATTTTGCAAAACTGTTTTGAGACTGACCTTGTATGCAATTTTATGCATATCATGCATTCTGGTGTTACTATTCTGCTGGCAAGAATAAAGATCCATACTCTGCATGTCATTTAAGCAGCTAGGCCATATTGTTGTCATGTATGTAATATAGCTGGAATTATTCTTGTTAGCTCTGGAAGGTCATTAAGGGTGAAGTTCTGGCTGTTGACTTCATTATATCCAAGACATCTTTCCTTGTAAAATACAAACTTTGGAGCATTCCAAGGACATTCACCTTACTGAGCTAACCAAAGAGGAGGAAAAGAGCTCAAAAAGGGTGAAGTGGTCCTCTCTTAAGGGAATTAAGGAGGGAAAGGGAATAGTCCTTCTTTTCATGCAACTCTGAAAGAGAGATGAAACTAATGAAGGGATTCTAAAGCTCAAGAAATTCACTGAATTTGCTATTGTTTTATTGTGAGAAAAGGCAGTGTTGCCATCTGTCTCCAAAAGGACAGTAAGGTTTGTTGAAGCTTTAATTTTGAGCATTGTACTTCATTCCTCCTGATTCTACCCTGGTTGTACTACTGATTAATTTCTCGACCTTAAGCCGAGCATTTTGCCCTCCTGTATCTTCCTCTACTTCAGCTGGTGAAATGCAAAGGAAGCCTTTATTAACAAATCTCCACAAGTTGCTGTTCTAACGATAATTTCGAAGCACTTGATATGTTATGACCTCATATGCCTTGTTATTATGCATGCATCATCCAATTGCACTGTTGTCGGTCACTAATGTTGAATGCTATATAGCTGCTGCTTTCAATGAATGTGCAGAATGTGCTTGTTCACAAAGACCGACTTGTTCCTTCTGTGTGCAATGTTTTGCCTTCATTTTTATAGGGTCTTTGCCTGACACGTAAGTTCACTAAACCCTTTTCATCAGTGGCTATAACAGAGGATGATGATTAATCATGTATACCTTGTCACTTCTGAGGTGTTTTCTTCCAAACTGATTTAAAAAAAATAACTCTATTAAGGATATTTTTAAGATTTTACTATTTTACTTATTAGATTTTACTTGTCTTTTCAGCTATTCAAAATACTAGTACCAGATTGTATTGAATACAATATATTTGTCACTTCAGTTCACATTTCCTGGGAATTTCTTCCTTAGTTAATTGCCTGGTCTGTTTCAGTCTGGTTCACTGCTGCCTAGGGATGGTGATCTTGTAATCAGTTGTTCAGTAACTTGTAATGAGCAAATTTAAGAAAGCCAGCAGAACAATGCTACAACTTTGTAAATGGTTTCTTGCTTTTTTTCCCTTTTTGACAAATAGTAGAGTGATCTTAAGAAATATGCTAGTCTGACCCCATTTCTACTCTCATTAAATTTGCTGGTGTCTGTTAGTGGCTGGTTTTCTGAGTTCACATTAACCCTGAGGGACTTGGAGTGATGGAGTAAAATGCATACAAGAGTTTAATATTAAGCTGAAATGTTAGCAGTGCCAGTTGATTCTTTTTGCTCCTTACAGCATTTCAGATGTGATGAAGTATATATATGTTATTTTAAGGCAATAAGCCTAAAGGACTATAGATGTGCTTTTTTTTACTTTCTTAGAGGAAAATCCTTTTATGTTGCATGTATAGACTATGCTTCAGGTATGAGATTTCTATACCTTACCTTTTGTAGATACTTTATTGTTGAAGTCATTCTACAGTGCAATGGAAATAGAAAGCATTCACATCAAGAGCGTAATATTCTGCCCAATTAAAGCTGATGGAAATATTTTTCCCATCTTAAATGGGAGCAGGATTTTACTCAGAATAAAGAGTCGATAGGGGTAAAACAAGGGAAAGATGAGGAAAAAAAATACTGTAAGAGAAAGAGGAGGACCAGGAAATGGTATCAAGACAGATCAAGGTTATTCAATGGATGGCAAGATGGTTGAAGGCACCATTTTAGGAAGTGCTGTAGGGCAAAACTGTCTTATTCAGTGATAGCTGTGCATACACAAGTGTTCCATTTTGGAATTTAACTTACTTAGCATTTTGAAACTAACTTTGTAGATGAAATTTGAAATGCATAATGCAGGAAGTTACTTCATTGCTACAGCAATGAAAAAATAATTTTTATATTCCATATTCAAGTAGGATAAGTTCACCTGGCATACCTGTAGTTTATAAATAAGTAAGCTTAAAGGTAGAGGACATTACATGACTATGAATCCGTAGTTTCTAACTAGTCAGGAAGCAAATGTTCACAGTGCAATATTATATCAAATTTTTCACTTTTAAAAAATAGTCTTCTGAGTTCAGAGCACAAAGCTAATCGGGAGAGCACAAAGCTAATCGGGAGAGCTAAATGCTAACTTGACCTGCCTCATGTCTCCTAATGGCCAGCCCTGCCAGTAGAGCCAGTATGCTGCCGAGGAACAGGGTGGCTGCTGGTCGCTCTTGGTAGGGTACCGCCTGCCTGTGGCAGAAGAGCCTCAGATGTGCTCAACAGACTTTGACCTACTTGCTTATGGTGGCATAGCTGAGAAGCATTGGAAAAGTAGCCAGGATGCTGCACTTTCCAGTGTAACTTTGTGACTATCCTTGGAATTAGATTTATAGATTGGACTCTACTGTATCATCTGCATTGAGGAGAGAAGTTTATATGCAAAGAAGGTCTTTATTCAGAGGGTGAAATTACTGTTTGAATGACTGTTGACTAACTCACTTTTGATTTTGGATTTGAATATATCATAGAAGTGAGGAATAGTTTAGTTTGGAAGGAATCTCTTGAAATATAGTTCCATCTCCTGCTTGCAGGAGACTTTTTCTTTCTTTCATTTTTTATGCTGATACTTCTCATGTATTTGTAGACTGTTTTTCAAAACTTTGATCAATCCTGATTTTGTTGTAGTACATGTTAGTCAATTCATTTATTGGATAAATGTGGAAAGAAAACACAAAAGACAGAAAAATACTGGAATGGGGAAGCAGTAAATTCAATTAATGATTATCTATTCTGATTGTTTTTCCAGTTTTTCAGGACCCAAAGTACGGCAGCAGTAGTTCTCTGCAGGTTTATGCACCAGGCTTGGATTCTGGGCCAGTGGCTTCAGTGAGTTGCAAATATTAGAGATTTTTTGTATTTGTGCCATTGATGAAAAATGAAACTTCCACTTTTATTTTTGAGCTTATTAAAAAAAAAAAAAAAAGACACTTTCAAAACTAATTCACCTAAATCAAATTAGTAAGGCTAAATTTTTCAGTCAAGTGTAATGGCCTGTCTTCAGGGCATAGAGGATGAGATCATTCATGGCAGTGAGTTAGTGAATATTACAAATATCCAGCCTGCGGAAGTCAAGAGCTCCCCATTCACAAGTGTGTAAGTTGAGTTCCCAATCTGAAGAATAACATTGAAGTAGTCAGGCTTCCAGATTTCAAATGTCAGTATTTATATGGTACTATTTTTTACCACTTTATTATAATCCAGTGCACCTACCGGAGTGGAGAAATATGGTAGAGCAGTATCTCTTCATAAACATTTTTAACATTCTTTTAATAGAAATTTCCCACGTTAGGAGCTGATGAGTAAAGCTAATTTCTCCTATTATCTTTGTGAACATTTGGCTCACTACTTTTTAATTTAATGCAAGTTATGGATATTCATAATATACCTTTGGTATGCACACTCCATTTATAGTGCTATAGCACAGAAAACTTGATTTCAGCATATTCTTCTACCAAATCCTTGCAGGATCTTGTTCCAGAGAGCTTCTTAAACCTGCGTGTGGAAGAAATAAAACAGTTCCATATGTTTCAACAACTTATTGCTACTCTGTTTATCCTCTGTGCTTTTATCTTTTGTGAGCATTTGAGTGATTAATTCTCTGAGGGTTATCATTTCTTTTTACATTTTCCTATCTCTCCTGGTGTCTCAGGGAAAGGTTTTACCTCACTACTGTTCTCATTTTGTACCTGGTGCTTTTGCTGCTGACACTTCAGCTGATAATTTTCTCAGAATTGCTTACAAAGGTTATACAGCAAAACCCATACTATAAGGGGAGGTTGCCTGTCCATTTCTGTTAGCTTTGTATATACTTGGTGTTAGGAGAACTCTTTTCTCCTATTCAGTGTTTCAGCCAGACCCCTCTCAATGTATGTTTGTAGATGGATGCTTGCCTGTGTTATTACAAAAACATTTTTTACATCTAGACACACATGAAGAGCATGTAAAGTCATCCTTAACATTTTTCATATACTTTGCAACTGATTACCTGTTCCAAAGAAATGCCTTTGGCAAAATAAATAAATAAATAAATAAAATCACCTAGGCATTAGATAAATCAGGAAAGATCAGGAAAGTGATAAGCTGGAACATGCATAATATTTCACAAACAAATACAGGAATTGTACATACTTTCTACAGGTATTCACTAGCTTGGCTTTATTTGAACCTATATATAGTCTCCGATCATTCTTGTGTGCTGCTTTGAGAAGCAGCACTGTTTCTCAAATTAGGTCCTTAAGTCATTTATAACCAGAAGTGAGTTTAGTTATGTTTTATATCTCTAAGGGCCTTAACAGTGAAAACAGCCCATTATCATCAGAGGCCTGTGTACATCCCTGCAGCTTGTTAGGACAAGCTTTCCTGCTTCAAGCAGATAAATGTGGTACACATTAGCTAATTCACTGTGGTTATATAAGAGGAGACACGTTAGGATTTCAGGCATTCTTTTATGTCAGAAATAGTCTAACTTTTTGCTAATAGGCAGAAGTGTCCTGCTGATCTTTGCCATCGTGCTGTTCTTTTTTTCCGGGTGCCTGTGAAGCTGAGGTACCCAGAATGCTGCCACTCAGGCACCTGTGTGAGGAGTAGGCAGGTGGTTTGCTGACCTCAGGCAGGTGGTTGAAGAGTATCCTAGCTAATAACAGTGTGATCCAGGGGCTATTTAGCATGGCCTAGAGAACTCCTTCATGAACTTTCTGCAGTGTTTTCAAGAAATGAGAAGGTAGAAAATTGAATGAAATTTGTGTGCAGGAGTAAGATATCCTGCAACAGCAGGACAAGAGACTTGTACAAACATTTATCCTTGGTATGTGAATAAAGTAAAATGAAATGAGAAGGTGCTATAAGACCGTTTAACAAAGCTACATTTGTTTTTCTCAAAGCTGAAGGTGTGCGCCAAATTAACAGGACTTCTGAGTGCTGGTTGCATGAGAAATGTGCCTTCTGTTGAGTATTTGTGATTTCAAATGTGTTTGGTTTATGTCTGTATAAGGATAAAACTTCTATTGTCTGTTCTGCTCAAGTATTTGAAACAGTAGAAGCTATCCCTTCTACCAGATAGCTTGTATTTCCTAAAAACAAACAAACAAAAACAAAACCAAACAAACCTATCTCTTGAAGTGGAAACTTGGGCTGAAGTTCAGGGTAAGTACCCTAATACCTTTCTGGTTAAATATGTATATTTGTGTTAATAGACATATGTTGTACCAGGAAAATCTATTGCATGAGGTTAATTTTAGAACAGTGAATAGCTAAAGGATGGAATATGCAGTTAAAATATGTTGAAGATTCACTTTGTGGTCTGATATGGGAGATATTTGGCATGTTGTTAACCCACAGGTGATATTCTAACTGCTGGATTTTTCACTGGCACGGGCTGCATGTATGGATACTCATCAGTGTGACTGCAAGTTGAGCTTGGTACATGAAAACTGATCTGACCAAAACCAGAAAACAGCAATGAAAAAAAAAAAAACACACACAACCAAACCACCAAAACACATAAAGACAAAACAAAAACCTGGCAACCAACAAATAAGACCATCAGAAAATGATCAGCAGCTGCTAGGTCTGATGTGTTAAAAACACATTTGATATTTGCTTCGTAACCTCATAGATCAAGCAATTCCTTTTTTTTTTTTTTTTTTTTTTAACATGAAGTATTACAATATCTGGCTTAAACTATGCTTCTGCAAGTGAACATACGCATACAATCTGGACAAAAGTACAAAAAAAGATGATTTCATTGGCATATGTTCTGTCATAGTTTCACTCATTATAACCAGCCATCTTTCCAGGCAGCTGCAAAGAACAGGAAAGACTAGTTGCACCAAGGATATACTTGATGGAAAACCCAACCACACTTAACAGATCAGGAGTGCAGTGAGACCAAGGTGACGTTCCCTAAATATAGGAAAACGATATTGTCCCATCCCTCCCCAGTCTCAGGAGAAACAATGACAAGTGTATCAGTGTTGCTCTTTTATCCCCATTCTATTGCAGTTTCAATAGTGCAGCCTGGAGTATTTCACATTTTCAAAACTTCTGTGTTCAGGTCATATGCCTGGAGGGTCAAGGTAATGTGAAAAGGTGGGTATGGAAGAGAAAAGGAAAGATGTAAGCCCGCTACTTTTACTGTCAGTACACATCTGGCAAAGTACAGACAGAAGATACTTAATGTTGTTTTTGCTGATTCAATCATAGGAATAAGGTTGCAGCATGTAACATTGATTTTCCTTTAAACTACTTTTACATAGAGAATAGAATATAATTTAAAGGTTGGGAAGTGATAGCAAGCTATTACTGTTCAGAGTGTAGCTTCTATTACGCTTTTATTAATTTCTGTTTCTTTTGACTGGCCTTAAATAAGTTCATTGACACTTGGTTTCTGTTGTCCACTAGAACCAAGTTTTCTGTACATTTTGTACATAGCAGTTTTGAGAAGCAGGACAGCAAGGGCCCCTGCTTGTTTTGTTTCTCGTTTTTTTTTTTTTTTTTTTTTTCTTAATGCCTGTTTTATTGGTAACAGGACACAGATACCTGTCAGTGGCTTTTGAAGGGCACATCTGCTTAAATGATTAATTCCTGGAAAACTTCCAAGAGAAATGCCATATCTTTTACAAAATGGGAACTGCATAATTAGTTCTTGTCTTGTGATTAGAGGATGAAGGTTCAGTTTCTTGCTTTTTATTGATAATTTTTCATTATAGCCCAGTTTAATAATGAATTTAGTTATATGAAACTTTTGTGGGAAGGGGATGCTGGAGAGAGAAACTGCATATCTCCAAGTTACACATGCACACTTCTGATCCTGTTTCAGAAGGTTTCAAACTTAGGATATGGAATTGAGGGTATTGAGTCCTTCTGGAAACAGGTGTCAGAGGGAAAGCTGGAATCTGAATTTTGTAGGCTTTTCCTTGCAGTTAGTGATGTGCGGGGTTAACTCTGAATTTCCATCCTGATTTGGCTCAATGGCAGTTAGAAAAGCACACCCTACTTGACAACTGATAGGCTTTGAGAAACTACTTAGCAGGTGCTTTGACATTTTTATGAAGTGATAGTCCTTTAATAAAACTAAATAGATTTATTCTTTTTCTCTGGAAATCAGTAATACATAGACATCACACAGAAAGCTCTAAATGCAAATCTATTTGCATTTGCTTCTCTATACAGTGAAGTCTGTTACCTTATTTTCTGGTAGTATGCTGGCAGCACTGGAGGATTGTTAATCAGACGCTTGACAAATACACAGAACTTTTTTCATTCCTCTGAAGACTTTACTCATAGTATGAACAGACAAAGGGAAAGTAAAAGAATATTCAATGAGTAAGATATTTTTTATCAGACACCTATTTCCCATTTGAGGAAATTCTGTTACCACAGTAATTTACACGAAAAAAAATTTAGTCAGGACTGGTGACTACAGGAAACTTTGTATTATGGAGTATTTCCTTGCTTCTGCTTCTGATACATTTCCACATCCAATTTCCTTGCTCCACTACGAGGTACCATAAAGCAGTATAGGAGGACAACAACGTAGTTCCACTTGTCCTTTGATTGTTTTTAATGCAGAATGCTGTACTCACATAAAATACTAATTTATTTATATTTGTTGATTTTTTTTATTTATATTTGCTGAATCTGGGATAGATTATTGCAAAACAATAACAGCAATCCCATGTTCATGTTCACTATTTTTTTTTTGCCCAGTTAGCTCTTTCCCATGTTCCTTTTGTGGCTAATAAGAATTCATTAATACTAAATAAATAATTAAGAAGGGATAAGTGACTTTTATGCAATAATATCAGAACATTTTTTTTTTTTTCCTCTGGAAAACAGCATTGTTCTGTTTTTAATGCACTCCAGAATGTGGAGCCTCTGCATACCCTTATGAATCATGGATAGCTCATTTGTGCCTGAGATTCACTGTCAGTGACTCAAAGCCTGCTCTCTCTAAATGAAGAGGAATAAATAGATATGCTGCTTCATCCTACTCACTAAGAAGGGGAGAAAAAGATCTTTTTTCTGTTTTCTTTGTCATCTTTTGTAATATTCTCTCCCTCCCTGTAAAAGCCACCTGTCTCTGGCCTCCATGGTGCATAATTCTCTTCACTCTCTCCCTTCTGAAGATGGAGACTGACACCTGTGCAGTGGTGCTCTTGTCAGCGAGATTTGCTCTCTCGCTTACTCCTCTTCTACATCTGAGATTACCAGAGCTGCTGGGAAAAGCAGTAAGGTGAAAAGTCCTCACTAATGATTTACTTTCAAGGAATGAGCAATCTGCAAGACTCCTTACCAGCTCATCTTTACTTTCACCAGGGAACCAGGCTGTGGTTGTTTCCTTACTTCATTCAGCATTTTGAAGAACCCTTTGGAACCCCTGTCTTTTTCAGGTTTTGGTATCCGATTGCTTTGGATTTTAGATTTTAATGAGTCTGTTCTAGCTCAGGCATTCTTCACTCTTCAGCTGCTGTCCTTCATTCAAAAGCCACTTTCTGGTGGTAAAAATAACTGTTCGTTTCCTTTCTCCTGTTGCCTTTTAGCCTTCAGAACTCCTCTCAGGTTTGAGAAGAACTTAGATTTTGCCTACCTCTCTTATGTGTGTTATGGTAGCACCTGGAAGTTCCAGCCAAGATCAGAATCCTGTGCACAACATTCAGTGCAAAAGCAGGGACATGTTACTTACTTCAGAGGCTAAGCAAAAGAAAGACAGTCTGGCAGAAAAAAAACACCTTGGTAGGAGGTGACAGAAGTGGTCAGAATATCAGTAGAAAAGCAGAGTGGAACCCAGCTTTTGCAATTGCTTTTGCAATTTCTACTCAGACAGTTTATTCACTAGATTGCTCTGCTCCTCAAAGTAAATTTGTTGTGGTTGGAGGGTGACATAAGCTTTAACTAAATCAGAAAATACAACTCTGGCTGCATACAGCAAATGGAGTACAAGTATCTCCTGCATTTGCTTGGCTCAAGGGTCTGGCAACTGGGCAGTGGATGTGTAAAAATAAAGTATTAGTATCAGCAGAAGGAGGGAAAGGAAAGAAATCAGAATTTTGAAGCACATTCAAAAGGCAAGAGTGAAATGGGGTCTCTTCAGATTAGATCACAACCTAAAACATAATCTGTTGTTTGGGAGGGAGTTAGCGTGCACATAAGGGAAGTGTGCCATGCACACGTACACAGTTATTGGTGTTGTATCCCAGTCTGGAGCATAAGGCTGGTCCAGGTAGGGAAACTAATGCAGAAGGTCTAGCTTTGGTAAACAGTCTTTTGAGAGGTGATTTAGCAGTCCAGGACTCTAATCCAGTATATACTGCCAGTTACACTTTTTTTTTCAGTAAGAATTTTGTTCAGAAAAGCAATTTAATATATTTGAATAATACCTAAATTCAATAAGCACAAATTAAAAAAGAAGAAAGTAAGAAATGCTTACTTCTTGTAGTTAGTAAGGAGTAGATACTAAATACAGAATAGAAAAAGTACTCCAGATGAACGAAGACTAAATTTTCGGTGCAGACAGGAACACTAACAATCTATCTTTGACTGTTAAATGTGTAGGAAGAAAATTGAAATACCTGAGAGAAGCAAAACAAAACTCAATCCCCAGGAGGCAGGAAATGACTATTTAAAGTGCTGAACTACTAGCTAGCAAAATTTTGTTGTGCCTCCAAGTGGAAATTAGGAAAACAGTCTTGTGTCTAGGGAGCCAGGGAGGGTAGAACAAGAGGCTGCTGGAATGGAAAAGAGGATAAATTCAGGGAAAAAAATGCTAGCAGAGATTACCTAAAGATTTGGGATTAAGAGGGAAATGGGATGCCAGAACATGAACCTGCCAAAGATAGAATGTACTGAATAACCTTTTATTCTCTCATAAGGTAACCTTATTTTCTGTTTTCCCTTTGAACAAAGGCAATTCATTGGAGATTATGTACATGACAATTTACTTGTAAATACAGCAAGCAGTAGCTATTAGGCAAAAGGTAAAATGGGAAGGAGTAGCTGTAAGGTTATTTCTGAGAGGAGAGAAGTAGACTTTAAATATTGGTCTTCATACCTGTTTTTATTTGTTTCATCTCACAAGTGATACAACTTACTGTAGCTTAAACTTTGGAGTATTGCTAGCACAGATCATCAGCCTTTTGTCTGAAAAAATATGATCTTGAGGCCAGGGATAATAGAAAAAGGACGAGTAGTTGAAATCTCAAGGTTTTGCATTAAGGGACTCAATAAGAAAGTCTGCAATTATTCGTAGCTTATTCAATGGAGAGCTTAAAAAAAACAAAACAACAAAAACCAAACGTATGCTAGTTGATAATAAGATGCCTGTGACAGCATTTGCCAGTAAGATGTAGTGATTAGGGCAGCAAGATCAGTCCTGGGCTGTGTGAAGAGAGATTTCTGGTGGAGATAGGGGTGTATTAATGCCACTGTGCAAGTTACTGTGAGACTTCATTTGATGTCAGGAATGATATCAAGTCTTGCAGTAAAAAGTTAATTTTGCAGCAGCTATAGACCTACCAGGGAGTCTGGAGGAAGGGGAGCAAAAAGAGACAAAAGGAACCTAAGAATCTTGCTTTTTAACTCTTGCAAAACAAGCTGAGAAGGATTTTTTTTTTTTCCTAGAAATGCATTAGAAGATGAATTCTTAAAATGAAAGATGAAACCAAATGGGAATTAAATGACTATTAAGAAATTCAGATCAAAAGTAAGAAATTTCGAACCATTAGAGCAGTGAGATTCTAGTATAACCATTTAATAGAACACTTTTGAGCCCATGATAAACTATTGAGTTGAATTTTTTTTTTTAAACCATTTAGGGACAAATTACCAACCAAGTGTCTATGATGACCTAAGATCTTTCAAATCCTCGGTTTCTACAGAAACATATAAGCATGTGCATAAATATTGGATTTGATTAGAAACTGCTTTCTTTGAATGAGACTGCTTAAAGAATTCTTGTCATGTCTGTCCAGTATTTGTGACGCTGTTGCTAGTTTTCATCTTTTTAGCTTGTCTGTTGAAGAGTTAATGTTCTAATATGACTCCTGGATACCTGGTGTTGGCTTTGCTTTTTTTCTTACTCCTTTTATGACAGTTTTAGCAAGAGCTGCTGTGCAATAGATGTGACTGAGTGTCCCCAAATTTCTGCAGTCTTCTGAGTGATACTGATCTCATAACTCCCTGTAAAATGGTTGTTGCTTCCTTCATTAAGTAATCCAGGCTTTATTTAATCAGTAGGGTTAGGACCTTAAGTGAGTAAATAGCAAAAGGTGAAAAGCTAATGGTACTGCTCATAATGCATGTCATAACTCCTTTGAAAAAAGCACAGTGAGTGGTACTGTTTGTTATTAAACTACAAATTAAGGCAGACTTGAAAAAAAAATGTTCAGTTGTTCAGTGAGGCACTGACTCTACTTTCCTGAACTCTCATGTTAGTCTCCAAATTAGTCCTTGCTTGTGATTGAGCATTCCCATGGTCTATGGCCCTAAATTATTTCCAGTGTTGTTTCTCTCCCCCTCTTTTATTTCTATTTCTCCATCCCTGCTAGGTGTTTACAAGGACTCCTCTCTGAGCTTATTGTTCTTAAAAAGCTGTGAAGAACACTGACCTCTGTGATTACAAGTGTAGCCTGAGCATCAGGAAGCAGTGAACTAGGATAAACTCACTGAGCATTTCTCTCCTGCTGGTGGCCTTGTTGACATTTCTCTCCTGTCGCAAAGTGCAGGAAACCCCCTGAGCTATTTGTGGCAGTTAGAACTTTGTACTCAGACAGCAAGTAGTCTGAGTACAATAGCAATGTGAATGCACTTGGAGGACAACATCCCTTTGAGATTACCAACACAGTTCAGTCACACAGTCAGATTTGGTGTTGTGAACACCTGCAGAAATGTTTTAGGTAGAGCCTCCTTGTGATATTCCATCAGGCAATGCTCTTCGGTATATATTGGGCTAAATACAGTACAAAGTCATGGATTCAGGCATTTTATACGAAGTTAAGACCTCTCAGCTCAGATACCTCCCCCCCCCAAGCCCCGCCGAAAAACTATAACTTTGTTTTTGCAAGACCCAGGCTGTCATTTGAGAACAGAAGTGGTAGGATCTTGCCGCTCCAGCACTGCTTTTGTCTGCACAGTGGAGAACAGTTTCTTATTTCAGGACCTCAGCTCAGATGGAGGGAATGGCTACTTCATCCAGCCCATCGGTGAAAATTCACCTGGGCAAGGAAGGGAATCCCCTTTCCCAGGATAGAACAAATGATCAGGTAGCATGCTGAGCAAAAGAACTAATATCTTGCACAAATCTTGGTTAGCTGATTGTTTTACTAATTTATTTATAAATCCTGTCTATCTCTCACTGATATTCTGTGGATATTAAAAACCAATGGGAGCTGATCCAGGAATAGCATCACAAATGCAAATTCATTTCAAATAGTCATGTTATGCAAATATAAATCAAACAGACATACTGACTTAGTTGGTGATCGTGACAATATTGGTATACTGTTTGTCCAGCTTTGCCTGCAAGCAGTAGCCTTATATTATCATTAAGCTGCTGAAAGCAGGTTTTATTTAGCATTTCCCTCCATTCTGTCAGGAAATCCTACCCTCATTAATTGCTGTCTTTACATTCTGCAAACTCAGTGGCTTAAGTGCTTGTTGAGACAGCTGCTGTTTTAACAATGTGATGTACCAGGCACAATGTGAAAATCCCTCAAACCAGGCTGAATTCGTCCTTTTGCCTTCTGACCCTCCCTTCAGTTGATGGAGGCTGGAAAAGACCTGGCCCTACCTAAGCTGTAGGAAGTGAAGAAAAGTGAAGATTTTCTTCTGTGTGAAGAAAATTAACATTTGATAAGTTTAACCTAGATTTTACATAACCTAATCAGCAAGCTGAATTAGTCTGTGATTTTATATCATGTCTTCCTTATGTTCTATAGTGTGCCAGTAATTCTGGGATAGTATAAAATTTCCAGACATTTTTAGGGGGACAACTTACAGTGAGGATTTCTCAGAAAAGCATAAAGATCTGAGAGGAACATTCGTGCAGCACTTAACACTGAATGATTTATGTGGCCTTTTAATTAGGTGCGATGAAGCCATAGTTAATTTATACACCATGCCTAATATATTAAAAGTGTTTATAGTGTTTTTACTTTCCTTATAGACATTTCTTCCATATTTGTGAATGCACAAGATTTCACAGAATGCAGCAGTCTGACCACAGTTGTTTAGTTCTAAGTTTCACAGACTGGTCTGCATTTAACCTTCCTGCAGGAATTGGATGGATGCCTATCAAGGCACAAGTTCTTTGTGGTTTTAACATGTTTTCACTATAGTAGTGCTGACTTCAAGGAGGCTGGTGGTTTCAGTATCTCCCTCCCAGAGCACAGATGCCAAACTGAATTTGGTTGCATTGAAGTTTCAGTAAATGGCAAGGGGACCACTGCTGGTTTCAGGTCAGGTGAAAAAGATCATGGGTATCAGTTATCAAAACAAACAAACAAACAAAAAAAAGCAGCACTGTTGTGGTGTCCTTGGTCAACAAAACAGTTAATTTATTATCACTATCGTGATAAATTCGTATTTTATTTGTGATATTTGAGTAATTCTGGTTTTGTTACCGATATAATCCTGCTCATTGGCATCCTGCTTCCTGAACCTCCTAGTGGTAATGCCTCCATTAAATTCTGCTGCACTTTGTGGTTTAAACCTACTCCTAAATTAAACAGAGGTGGAAGGGTGATCAATGCAAGCTAAGAGTTCTGTTTTCTAGAATACAGTTCAGGGTATTTGGCTGACTACAGCACACCTTTCCCTAAACTCTTTTGTTTTGAGCAATGTTTTGAGGGCTATAGTTTGCATTATCAGTTAGAGACTTCATTTGGGGAAATTCTTAGACTTCCATAACTGTAATGATTGACTAATTGTTGAGGCTAATTAAAATACGACTGTAATATAACCTATTAACTTTTTTTTTTTTTGAAAACTAGGAATGACCTTGCTTTTTTCTGTTTTCTGAAGGTTTAAATAATGCGTACTAAACCCAACTTTTGTCCTAGTGAAGTTGGGTTGCTGATGTTATACTAGAAAAAGTCAAATCAAGGGGAATCATTTGACTAATTCTTTAGCTTGCCACATCAATTACAAATGTCAAATATTCATAGACTTCTTTAGGTATGATCTGCAAAGCAAGAGTTTTCACTTAAAAATCAGGAACCTGACTACCAGCTGCCCCAAAGCTATTCTGTATCACTTAAGTTAGCTCTCTAGCTACATGAAATTTTGCTAAAATCAGTGCAAATATATCATGGATCTACAAGGCTCTTTTATGCAATTAATAGCATAAAGCAACTTGAGGATAAATAAGAGCCTTCTCTAAGGCTCTTCTTTAAATCCTTCCACTGATAGTTGAGTTCTGCTGTCTCTTATATTAATATAGACACTGGCCCTGAGTATATTGGGTACCTATGAATAATTTTGAACAGATGAATTAGAAAAAAATTAGAGATGAATTATGTTCAAAGAGGGGGGCTAAATCCATTCAAGAAGTTGTTTGTTGCCAATTAATTACCTACTGCTAATTAGAATAATAAATTTGAGCACAGTTGTAAGACTTGGCATTGATTCACTGTAGGCTTATCTGGAAGCTGTAGTAAATGCTACCATTAGGATTGGTAATAAATCTGTCATAACAGGTAAAAATGGATAAAAAGACTAAGAAGCCTCAAAAAAACATAATTCCGCACAGCAGAAGTCTTTACTCTTTATAAATATAGCGGCCATGGGAATTATTCACGTGGATTGATCAGCTTAGGCTTCCACATAGTTATAAAACATGAAACTTCAGTACTTACTGAAATTCAGTATTAAAATGGAGGCATAATTCTTTTTCATTATAACATTTGCAATTTAAAAAACTGTATGTGCTGCCAGTAAAAATGTAGTAGAAAGGCCCAAGCTGAAAGTTTTACACAAACGATCTAGTTATTATTTCTTCACTCTTCTACTCCTGTAGCACCAACATAACGTAGGGAGGGTTGCCACCTATAGGGTTGCTTGGCCTATCCTAGAGATCCAGTGATTCATTAGTTAACAAACTAATAGCTAGATAAAAGAAGATGGAAAAAGAAGTGCTGGTAACAGATCACTGAATACAACATATGTCTTAAAAATGTAAGATGAGATTTTTTCAGTAAGCCTTTCTCCAGGATGTCTGCACTGTGTTACATAGTGTAGAAATGTCTGTATGGAACAAGGTCTGAGTGTCTGTTGAAGCAACATCTTTTAACGTGCAGTTCTAAGCTGATTTCAGCCAGTGATGCCAAATGGTTTTGTCAAAATAACACAATTTTAAAAAGACTTTCTTTGGCAGGCACACTAGACTTCAGAGTATTCAAATTGTTAGGTACTCAAATTCAGTTGAATGGTCTTGGAAACTTCATCAACTGTTTTACAACCTCAGTTAAAATAGAATGACTTTAAGAAATGCTGGAGACTCTTTTGACTTTTTATTTTGCACTGAATTATTTTTACTGCTATTTTTACATGAAATGCTGCTCTTTTAATGTACAGTCTAGATAAATTGCTTTTTTGTCAATATGCCATGGCATACTGAATCCAGAAATTCAAACTGGTGGGGAATTATCTATAAACATGAAGGTCTCTGTCAGTTAACCAGCTACTGGTGCTTAATAAAACAGAACTGGACAAAATCACACCAGTGAGGTCCCTGTGCTTGAACCAATATTATTCAACTTATTTGTTAACGACCTGAAAAACAGTTGTAGTTGTATTTTGCATCAACACCACTTCAGCCGATGCAAAATCATTCAGGTTAATTCAAAATAACTGCAACTACAAAATCACTGAAGTGTCTGTCAATATTGAGTCACTAAAATATAAAATGCCTCATCAAATTAAATCTTAATGAACATAGTGCATGCTAGGAGGAGAAGGGAACTCAAGAACTACCTCTTTCATCATACATACAGAAGGACTAACTTTTCCAACAGTTAAAAAAAATAATTAAAGATTCTAAATGAAAAGTAGTAGTTTTTCTGGAAGATAAAAAATGAAACATCTCTCTTGAAACACTTAAAAGAGAAATGTAATTTGGGGAATTCTTGGAAAACAAGAATTCACAGAAAATGTGATTCATGTGTATAAATCTGATGTACCTGAATTTTTGATATCGTGTGCTGTTCTTGCCATCTCATCTTGTAAGGTCGTAGGATAACTAGCAATGGTTTTAGAAAATATGGGGAAGGGTAAGTAGCTGATCAGATATGTGAAGTCACTTCTGTATGGTGACAGACTAGATAAACTGAATTTCTCTAGCTTGAAAATGAGAACTCAGGAGATATTGTAGGGCAAACAAAATAATGAATTACACAAATAAGGTGAATGCGGAGCTATCTTTCAGTATTTCTTAGCCTACAAGAACTAAAGAGCTTGTGTTAATATCCCAAGGCAGTTAGTTTAAAACAATAAGAAATACTTTTTCATACAAAACATAATCAAACACTGTGAGACACTGCCACTAGATGCTGTGAAGGCCAAAAGTTTAACTGAGTTCAAAAAGGGATTAATGGCTACTTTTGTTTCATGAATTGTAAAAACATCCTGCTCAGACATGTATTTTGGCTTAGGAAGTTCCTGAACCACTAATTGCCAGAAGATGGGAAGGAGGGGTTGCTCAGCTCCTGCCATGCCTCTTGTAATCTTTCCTTATGCATCTGCTAATGGCTGTGTTGGGAGCAGGATAATGGGCTAGACAGATTTTTGGTCTGACCCATTATGGCTGTTTTTATTTTTTAGGCATAATATTTTTTTCAGTAATGGGAGACGAGATGGAAACTTACTACTTGTTTTCAGATATCGGTAAATGCAGTTTGGAATATGATTTTTGAAAGCTAATTAGGAATGATCACACTCTTTGCTTTCCTTACTTGAATATATAAAAGATAATCTGCAAATTCGTGTACTGAATGTTCAGGAAGATTACTTTTGAATAAGTGGAGATGTGAGTAAAAGTAAATCATTTGTATATTTCATTTGAATAAACATAATATAAATATATTTAAAGAATAACATGTCAGAAAAGTTGACATAGTGAGAAAGGAAAGCTTTCTGTGGTTCTTTTGTCTGAAAAAAAGCTTTTTTTTTTTTTTCTGCCAGGTTAGTTTAAAGAATACTAAATTTCACATGATAAATTCTCCTACTGTAACATAAATTCCCCTACTGTATTACTGACAATTACTTTAGCAGGAAAAGAGGCAAGCAACAAGAGTTTCTTTAAAATCTCTTCTTTTTTGCACAGCTTATAATCCTTTTTTTTTTTTTTTTTTTTTTTTCCTTCTTATTGTAAAGTAAAGATTTCCTTTTGGGATTAAAGGAAACATGAGCTATATTCTATGATATTCTAGATTCTATGATTCTATTTCTTGTTTTATCTGACTAACCTATTTGAGCTTTTTTCTCCATGTAAACATATAATGTAGGAGTTTCTGTGCTCACTAAACAGAGAATTAATCAATTATCATAACATACTTTAGAAATGAAAAATACATTACTCTGTCAAATGAGTTTATCCTGGACTGCATGCAAAGAGTGCATGTCAATATAAATCATGGTTTCAAAGTTCTAAAGTTTTTTTGTCTATTAGGAAACCTTGATTCACATTCAAAAAGGCAATAAGGAGACTACGCACAGCAAGAAAAAAGTGAGCCACAATTGAACATAAAATGCAATTACACAATGTTCAAAGCTGAGTAAATAAAGACCTTAAATAGCAGTAGCTTGGAAAGTTTAAAATTAAAAGTAGTTTCATCATGTGTGGTGAAAGGTGGATTGGATCAATGCAACTGATCTCTTGTATCTTGTTTGCTGTTGATTTATATTAAATTATACTTGAGGTGAGACTCCTTTTCATATGTATATAATAAATTTTGGTAATTTGTGCAATATTACCTTAGTGGTCTGGAAGGGGATTTCTTGAATTCATCTGGTGTTCAGCACAGTAGTTGAAAAGGCCCTCTGCGTAGTCTTCCTTAGCTTGGCTAGTGCAGCTGTAGATTTTGCCCTAACAGTAGCGCTTTATGTGCCTTTGTAACAGCACACAGCATTAGCGCTCTGGGGCTGAGTGCAATAAGTCCCTGTCCAGACTAAAAGAATGGAGGCTATAATACAAACTTTCTTTTTGTTCCTTCTGATATAGCATCTTGGAAAAACTGCAGCACATGTCAGAAGGTAGACAGTACTCCACTACAGTGCCAGATTTAGCTGTACGATATCAACAGAAGTTTGGACAAAATAATTGAGCCCAGTCTCTTCTGCTTGCACTTAAGTTTGTTTCTTCTTTACCGTTCATCTTCACTTCTTTGGAATCCTTTATTAGTAATCCATCTTTCACTTGAGGAAGAGATAATAAAAATGTCAAGGATTTCATATTGAGAAGGGCTATCAGAAAATTAAGGCTAAATCTGCAGCTGATGAAAATTGATATTTTTTTATTCTTTGCAGCTCAGAAATCTGAAATTCTCCATTAGTAAAATGCTCCTTTTGTGATTTTTTTTTGCGTGTACTAATGTTACATCCACTAGTCATGATTGTTTATTAATTCTGTAGAAACTATTTGAGATGTATAAAAACAATTTTCTATACCATAGAGACTTGCAGTGATTCTCAAACACTTGGCCTCCTGCTATGCTTTTATGGGTGAGAGATATAGTATTGAGAGGGGATATTTTGGGCCCACTGGGGAACAGATATTGATGAAATCAGTCTTTACTGTTGCAAGATCAAAAAATTTAGCATAGCCTGGGATATTGTCATGGTATCATTCATTTATCCCGATTCCAGCGACCAACATATAGAGCATATTTTAAGCTTTTGGTTGAAGATGAAGAAAATTCAAGAAATTTGAAAATAAATTACATTTTTTTCTTAATAACTCATCTTTTTCCCTTAGCTCTATATAATGGTGTATTCAGTTTTTATATACCTACTATTTATATTAGAAATGTTTTAAATGTGTCTTTTCCATGTTTACATATATATATTAACTACAAGGTTAATATATACTCTCTTCTGAGGATCGGGAAGGGGAAAACAAACTGAAATAATCTGGGCCTACTGTTAAACCTGAAAAAAAAAAAAAAGAAAGACTGATTTCCGGACATGGAGAGTGTTCTGTCCTAGGTTTGAAAGCAAGGGTCAGGTGGAATGCCTTGGCAGAGGTGATGCTCCTTCTTTGGGGAGCTTCCTTCCACAAAAGGAAGTGGAGTTCCAGCCTTAGGTGTGGTAGGTGAGAGTCAAAATACACAGCTGGGAGCCTGCACTTGTGCAGTCTACCAGGCCCTCTGCAGAAGGCAGCGAGGGACCAGCCAGGCCTTTGACGGAGAAGGCAAATTACCAGGGAGGCAAAGGGATCAGGGTGCTGCCTTGAGTCTCTGGGGAATTTGGGAACAGTCACAAAGACAAGCTTAGCACTGCTGCTGCCTAGGTGTTGTGGTTTAACCCGGCTGGCAGCTAAACACCACACAGCCGTTCGCTCACCCTCCCCCCTCCCTCTCTGGGATGGGGGAGAGAAACGGGAAAGTGAAGCCAGTGAGTTGAGATAAAGACAGTTTATTAAGACAGGAATATAATAATATAAGGAATATAAGGAATATAATAATAACAATAATAATAATAATAGTGATAATGATAATAGTATTAACAATAATAATGTGTAAGAAAACAAGTGATGCACAATGCAATTGCTCACCACCCGCTGACCGATGCCCAGCCTATTCCCGAGCAGCCGGCCCCACCACCCCGGCCAGCCACCCCTATATATTGTTTAGCATGATGTCAGATGGGATGGAATACCCCTTTGGCCAGTTTGGGTCAGCTGTCCTGGGTCTGTCCCCTCCCAGCTCCTGCTGCACCCCCAGCCTGCTCGCTGGCAGGACAGAGCGAGAAGCCGAAAAGTCCTTGGCCTGGTGTAAACACTGCTCTGCAACAATTAAAACATCAGCATGTTATCAGCGCTCTTCTCATCCTAATCCAAAACATAGCACCCTACCAGCTACTATGAGCTACTTAACTCTGTCCTAACTGGAACCAGGACACTAGGGTACCATGCTTTGCTAATTGTGTCCCTGCCAGAGGGTGCAAGTGTACAAAATGCAGGCTCATTGCCTTGTGTCAGGGTATACACAAGTTCTTTCAGCCTCATTGTTTCACAGCACGTTTGCCGTAGTGCAAAATTGTGCTTTGGAAGTTAAATGTGCAAATTGTACAGACAGCAGTAAGAAGCACAGGGAAAGATAAAGGACTGGTCGGGAAGTTGAGTCCAGCTGAGGTTTAAGGGATTATGTTATGGCAGAAACCAATATTGCTGACAGTATCATTAGCTGTCTTGGTTTTGCTGTGTCAGAGTGGATGTAAACGGCTTTGAAAAGATGCTGCAAGGTTAAACTTGCCTGTTCAGTGAGAAAGTAACAGGTGAAATGTCTAGAAAATGTTAACAGTCCCATAAGTTGTAAGCAAACACACGCAGAATGTTGCTACTTCATTGTATCAAACTTTGAATTTACAAGAAACTGTAGAACTGTTTTCTCCCCAAACTACAATCTAAACTTCTGCTTAGTCATCTCTATTCTCTACTTATTTTTCTCTAACAATTTTGTAGCATGATGTGTGATGTAAAGGTGATCAGAAACACAAAGCTTGAATAGAATGCAAAGCATGGTTCTGTGTTATAGTACATGCAAATTTTTTGCTCAATCTGTTATTTTTTGTCAGTCAAATGCAACCTGATAGTTAGATGTACTAGTATTTTATTGCTGATCATTACTCTAAGGATCACTTTGTTTCACCTCATTCTTCCTTCTTTCTCTACCATCTAGCATGCATTTAATTCAGGTGGACTCTGTTCAGCGATGGATGGAAGATTTGAAGCTGATGACAGACTGTGAGTGCATGTGTATTCTCCAGTCCAAACCGATCAGCATTGAGAAGGATGAACAAAATGAACACATCCTTTCCTCACAGTATAGCACATGCAATAACTTGCAGCTGCTGTTAAAAAGAGCTTGGATCATAAGCACAGAGTTAACCAGGATTGCTCAAAAACTAGAGAAGAACAGATGGCAAAGAGTCCACAGCATGACAGTAAGAGTCAATTGTCATGTACGTTCCATGATAAATGAGTACAACACATTTACTAGAAGTTCTTCAGAAGAAATGCACCAGGTAGTAATGCCTTACTTGTCTTCTGTCTTATTTAATTTTTTAAATTGTAATAACTGCAACTTTCTTTAAACAATTGGTAGGAAATTCTTAAACACAACACTTCTTGCTGAAGACATTTAAATTCCTTTTTGTCTATGGAAGCATTCTTGACTCATTATGGATCCTATTTTATCATAGGCCTGATTCTGAGTGCTGATAATATCAACAAATTATGCTGAAAAAAAAAAAATTAATTTTCAGTGACCACCAGACTGAAATAATTAAATGCCCAATCTGTGAGTTCCTTTGCATTTAAAATTTAGAAAATTATACATTTTAAACTTCATTTTTATCTCTACTTGTTTTATTCAGAAAAGTAGGAAAAGGGTGTCCATCTGTAATAATACAGTTTTGGAGGGTTTTTACCTAATTATCATGAACAAGCATTATTTATTTTTAAAAAGCAAATATATATTGTTACTTAAAATAACTTTTTCTCTCTCTGCAGTTGGAAAAACTTTTAATAGACAAGTGTTCAGAATTTACAGCATTTACAGAAAGGTAATTTTTTTTGTTTGAAATATTCATTTTGCTTTTTTATTATTACGTAGAATTTGTAATGGGAAGTACAAATCCAGCAAAATCTTCAAACGTTTGAACTGCAGCTCTGAAAGGCTTTGAGCGTTAGCCTCCAGTGTGTGAAGTGAACTGCTTTTATCTAAACTGTATCCTAATGAAAGATGGAATCTGCTGTTGTACTAGGAGCATGGCATAAACACAACACTGGTAGAGAGGATTTTTCAGAGCTTTTAGACATCAAGGGAGAAAGTCTGTTTCTATCAGTGACAAAACTCCTATTGAGCTCTGTGGAACCAAGATTTCAGCTTTTGTGAAAAACTTAGTGTGAGATTGTCATACAAAATGTACCTCGGTGCAAATATCCACGTTAGTAAATCAAACCCACAAAATCACATAAATATGCATTCCTTTAGGTTGCATTTATTGGTTTACTTAGCTCCATGTGCACTGGGATGCTGACACTAAAAAATAAAAAAGACACCATCTAATTGTAAGCAAGGAATAATTTTTTTTTTTTTTTGCTTTTTGTCAAACTCACACAGCTCAGACTTTACTTTTATATTCTACACACACATTTAATGAGATCCCCAATCCTGTAGTGTCTGTCTCCAATCAACCCTTTCCCTCCTTTTCTGTTTGAAAAAGTTAATATAGGTAGGTGAAAGACAGGCAACCTCTAGAAGAGAACATACTGTGTAGATGGAAGCACTGATCAACCAATCCGTATCTTCTATTAGTGGCCTGCTGAGGTGCAAATATGTTTTGACAATTTAAAATAATGTATCTGTGTGTGGAAACACTAGTTATTTAATTTGAATTGTGTAATGTTTTCCATCTTTATTTGCTTTTTTCAGTTGGCAAGTATCATTGGTTACAGGATAGTTATACCAACTCTGTAAACCTGCTGTGTCATCTTTGTTCATAGAAGGCCTAACTTTACTTTTGAGTTTGCTCTTTAAATTTAAATTATCTCTAGTCATTATTCTGGACATGCATTCATTTTGTGCCCTTATTCTGCTTTCATTAAACTAGTACAAAAAATATATATATATATATATTGAAAGCACTTTTCTCATCAGGAAATATGGATATGCACAGCTGTAGCTGAAATGCAGGCATTCTAGAGTGACTGTAACTAAAAACATCAGTGGAAAACAGCAGAGTTACACTGGTATAAACACAGAGCATCTGCAGCAAAATTTGGCGTGCAGTCTGTGTCATTCATTACTGTCCAACACTGTCCTTTGGTGTTATGCTTACCATGTGCAGACAAAGCTTTGATATTCTGGTGTGATGCTAATGGAAAAAAGATGGTGTACTCATGAACAACTGAATCCTTGCTATATCCATGTTTTTAATGTACTGTTACAACATAGAGAGCTCACCTGTGACAGTCAGCTTAAAACAATTGCTGTCTATTGGATCTTGTTTTCCTTCATTCCTTCCCTTTCACATTCTTTTTAGGTGTGTACAAACTGAGGATGAACAGATGCTGAGGTCCATGAAATCCTGTGTTAATGAAACGCTCACTACTGTTGCTCAGTATTTTGGCCAGTTGATAGAGCTGGTTTTAACACATGAGGCACAGGTTAGTCTACAGAGTTTAAAAAAAAAAAAAAAAAAAAAGAAGTGTTATCAAATTGTTGAACCTCAAGGGAGAACATTGATAATTACAGCTCTGTTTTCAGCAAACTTCTGATTGGTAATTCAGATATCTTGTAAAGAGATTTAGGTGTACGTTCACCTGATTTGTTTTCCAAACAGAATGATCTTGTGGCTCACTATGTTAATTACCATTCCTGATAGGTGTCTTTCAGTGCAAGGGAGCTGACCTCTGGACAATGCCTACTTTATTAGAGCTTTGGACTCATTTTTCTCTTCCCTTCCTACAGATGCTGCTTTTCTTTAGAAACCACAAAAAAAAAAAAAGTCTATCCTGCTCTTGACAGTTCTTATTAAAAGCCAAAACATCTAGAAGATGTTCATATATATATTATTACACCAGACATTTTAACCAGTACATATCTTAGACTCTAGGAAGTAGTGATAAAATACAATATATGACTATCAGCATTCTTGGTGCATCAAGACAGAAAATAAGCCCTTATGTGGTAGATTAAAAAAAAATCAAGTTCATAACCATCCACTAGTTTTTGAATAATTCCTTCATCCATAGTGTGAGGACCAATGAGAGCAAAGCCTGTGTGTCTATGTATGTATAACCTTCCAGAAGCGTTGCAGGCATGATGTGTAATTTCCACTGGTGATTAAATGTGGATAAACACACTAAGTAATTAAGCCGAGGTTACAGATGCTCTAAAATTTTTCCATTAGAGCATTCTTGAGGTAATAACCTGTAAGTCTAACCAATCTGTCTTGACTTAAATTAGTTTCTTGAGATCTTATTAGCTATCCCTTTGTACCAGCTTCCTCAAAAACAACAACAACCAAGAAAACCCAACTAATTACGCTCAAATCATTTGTATATGTCTTATAGGTGATGTTATGTTGAAACTTTGAGCAGGAAAAAAAGAAAATAAGAAGCTTGATGAAAAGAAAATAGTTAAACAGTATTTACTACTGTGCTAAAGCAAAATCACTGCATGGTATTTTTAAAATTCTAATGTACCTTGATGCTTTAAGATAGCAAAAAATTTGCGGCTCTTTCAGAAACATCCCCTATAGTTTTAAAAGATCACTGCTAGGAATTGAAAGTCTCCAGAATATATTTTCAGAATTATAGTCAAGCTAACAAGCTACGTGCTAATGCACTTTGGTTAGGATTTATGAGAACTACATGAAATGCGTCATATGAATTTAAGTGCATAAATAACTGCATATTGCAAATTCAGTGAGTAGGTGGTGGTTGTTTTGATGCTTATTCCCTTTAATCTGAAGAGGAGTTGTAGACTGTGAATAGTTCTGTTTGAACACTTTGACGCTTACTGACACATTAAATCCTGATCCCTAATCCCTATATATTTTAAGAGAGCAGGGTTCTGCACCATCCCATCTGTATTCCCATGGCTGACGACTTGGGAGAGAGGTCATCTATCAAAACAAAACATCATAAGAGCAGTTTTCTGAACCACCTAGTCATACTGTGTGCTCACTTCTGCTACACAATCACATTGTCTGTGGGTAGTTGGCCACAGTGGAGCAGACTGTTTAGGTGAGAGGCTAGGACTATTTACTCAAGAGCTTTATGTTCCAATCAGTGTGTCGGGATTTATTCATGAAAATGATTCATATAATAATGTGAATGATAAGTTATGTCTTTTAAAGAAGAATTTTTCGAAAGGGAAATGCTAAGGGTGGAAGAACACAGCGTCTTAAAATGAAGATAACCGAGCTTTGTATCAATAATAGTGTAAAATGTGGGATATTTCTTTGCATTTCTTTCAAAGTTGTATTAAATATGTAAATGATTGCCTTCCTCCTTCTAACAATTCTTCTTCTAATGATTGTGTGCTTTCAGAGAATAAAATTAAGCTGTGTTCTTCTAGCAGCTGTGTTTATCTGTGCAGTTGCAAGGGCGTACATACAAAAGCAAGATAACTATTTACAAAGATAAAATATTTAACCTATTTCATATATTTGAGAAATAAATGATTTCTCTCTGAGTATTCCTGTTATTGATCAGTGACACTTTTCCGTTTTAACTAAGACTACTGATGATCATAGAGCCTTAGAAAATTGTGTTAGAAAGAGTAAGGCAATATTGCTAATAAATAATGTGAAAATCCTGTATCACATTGTGATACAGCTTCTCCACTGAGACAATTAGTTGCCTTCCCAAATTTTTAGTTCAATTCCAGGCCAAATCTAATAATGATTTACTGAACTGCAGAGTTCTTTATTAAAAGGTTTCAAACACATGCCTGTTTTCTTACTCCGATCATATTTATTTTGAAATATTGCTATTCTTGATTACATCTATTTAAATGTGATAGAAAATGTGTTAAAATATGATTGATCTGACTCCTGCCTATGTTTTTCTTTGCTTTCAGTTTATCTGGGTGAGAAGGAAAATGGTATGCATTAAATGGACTAGACTTTCTGCTCCGTCTCATCTTAAATATAATACTCACGTTTTTCATTGGAAGTAACTGTGTTTTATTTTCATTGGAAGTAACTGTGTTTTACTGTCTTATATCACACAGAACCTTCTGAGACAAATAGATTTGTCGGATAGTGTGTACATCACTGAGTCAGCGATTAATAGTTTATTCAGCCTTACCCAGGAAGGTGCTCACCTTTGCCGTATCATAGCTAAGGTAAGGGGAATGTATGGATTAATTTGGAGTAAAAATAGTAATACAAGTGGATTATTTTACTTAACATATTAGTGGTGGTAAGTTTTGAAATGTACAGGACAAGATGAAATTCTTTATTTCAGGAGACTGATAAAATCTAGGTTAAAGAACAACAAAACTTAAATCTGAGAAACTTTATTATTATTATTATTAATTATTATTATTATTATTTCGCTGTTTTATAAATAAATTGAGCATGTAAAAGAGAGAAGATAGCAGGCAAGAAGTCTCCTGTCAGTTAATGGTTCTTGATGTAGATATTTCACAGCACCTATCTGGATCTTTTCTTGTTTCAGTTTATGTCCATCCTTGTTTTCCTCCCTCCAGGGACTGCTGTAGAAGGCCTGGCTGTGTAATCTTGGTAATCTTCTCTGAGGCACTGGAAAGCTGCTGTTGTTTTTTCTTGCCCCTCTCTCTCCCCTCTTGAGGTGCATGCACTCTTTCAGCTCAGGTGGCATCATTCACCAAAAACCAAGCAAAATGGAAGGAAATTCTTATTAGTTTCAAGTGCCCAATTAATGCTGATAATTCTGAATATTACAGATGAGAT
This sequence comes from Anser cygnoides, assembly GCF_040182565.1. Taxonomy (NCBI): domain Eukaryota; kingdom Metazoa; phylum Chordata; class Aves; order Anseriformes; family Anatidae; genus Anser; species Anser cygnoides. Next base: position 4,529,938 of record NC_089877.1, read on the forward strand.
ATTTAGACTAAAGTTGTGTGGGCAAGCAAAGGAACAGGAACCTTTTAAGTCTTTCTGACATGTCTTTCTTAAGTCTTTTTACAGAGGGCTGTCATTGCAGTGTAGGTTACTTCTGGCAGCATGTGCTCTTACTCATTCAACAGTTGATGCTCACTGTGGGTATAAACCCATCACTCTACCAAAATTAATGATACTGTCAATCCATGCAGAGTTTGTACCTCTGAGGACACTTGGATCTTGAAAAAATAAGAAAGGCAAGGCATTTTATGAGGTCAAGGATAGGGTAATCCAATCCCTAGTACGTACGTATAGAAGGAAACTTTTTCCCCAAGCTTCTGCTTGTGGAGTGTTATGCCAACTCCTTGTCCTGCTTGGAGATGAGGATAAATAGCACCATCTAATTATTTTTTTTTTTTTTCTGCTCTGCCTTTAGATGGACATTTGCACCATAAAAACACTACTCTGTTCTTAAGGCTCTGAATGAGGTAGACTCATGTGTAGTGGATCCTGGCAACAGCATGAGAGGTTTATTTTTTTCCTGAGTTGGTATATGAGCTCCACTCAGTGGTACCACCCCCCAAAAAAAAAAAAAAATTAAAATGTTGAGTATTGAGGAAGTACAGAACTTACAAATTGGAGAAAATTGGTTGTCTTCTTTTTATCATTATGAGAAATCTACAGACAGTTCAATTTATCAGAAATGAAGTCTGACCTTCCATAAATCACTAAATTAATTTATTACTATTATTACATGGATATGTCACAGGATGCACTAAATCGTTTCCAAGTGAGGAAATGCATGTCCTTATGCAAAGAACCTTAAGTGGTGTTTGGTTGCCAAACTATAGTGGTGATTGTGTCACCCATCCTGTGCATCTGTTTGCTCTATGCACTGAAATGCAATTGTCTGGGCTCACCGTCAACCAATGTCATACAGAAGACAAAGGATACCTGCAACAGTGAGAAAGGTGGCAGAAGAACCATAATAGACCAAAATTTTGCATTTGATCACTTGAATAAGCAGTTATGACAGTGAAAGTGCAGGGTAATTTATAAAATTAAGAAACAAAACAAACAATAAAACAAAAAACCTGATGCTGTGCCCACTTATTAAGAGGATGAGAATGGATTTAATATTTGCAAAGATCTCGAGACCTCCCATACATACAGAAGTTTCCTAAAGAGCTATTGTTGTAAAAAAAAAAAAAAATAGACAGAAGCTGAATATTTGTTCAGTGAAAGCAAAACTCAACAGAGCTATTCATGCAAACTTGAAATCTTACTCTCCGTGACAATCTGTGATCTTGTCAATTGCTGTATTAGTGTGTTCTTCTGTGCCTTAAGCCATAAATTACGCTTCTATAGTACATCAAAATCTTAGACATGAAGCCAAGAACCATGTTAATTTTGAGAAGCTACTTGGAACTGGTTTCTTGCTTTACATCTTGGTAAGGTTTTCAATCGTCTCCCTCCTTCCTTTCCCTCCCCCTGCCAATATAGTTACCAAAAATTAAAAAGTCTTTGAAATTCTAACATCCTCTGCTGAAAAGCCACCTATAATTTTATTGTACCTGGAGGCATCCTTTGACTCACTGGAAACTGTTTTGAGCTTTGCAGTCGAGGTTAAAATATAGGTGTTCATTATTTTTTTCAGCATGTAACTAATCTGCTGTGGAAGAGTCATGTTGTCTCACACTGTCAAGCCAGCTAGTTGTTCTCTGTGTGAAGTTTAAAGGCTAAGATGGTTTCTAACATAAATGAGTAGTAGCAAGGACAACATAAGAAATGAAGGAAAAAAGAATAAACATAAATAATAACATTAATAAAAATCCTTGAATTCTGAGCTAAAAGAAAAATCAAAGATGTGGTGTGAGTTTTAAACTATGTCATGTGCATCTGATGTCTATGCTGGTGGCAGCATAATGGAAACTCCACCAGTTTAGATGATTTTAAATGCAAAAAGAGAAAATGAGGAGAGGAAGAGCCAGTGCAGCATTTGTAGCAACTACCAGTTGCAAAAACCTGTTTTAATCAAGCTTCTGCCTGTGGATCATTTTCCTACCTTTGGAAGCAAATGTTCCTAAAAATCCTTCTTTCTTATGTCTCCTGACACATAAGCATAAAACAATGTGACTAACTTGGATCATTGTCTAGGGCTGCATTCATTGCAAGGGTGTATTCATAAAATCTTTATAGCATTATGTCTATGAGATTTGATCCCAGAATCTCTCATTTTAAAACCTGCAAATTATTGTCTTCGTTGTTAAAATTCTTACCTTCATGTTATGAGATCATCAAGATCTTAAAAAAAAATAATAAATAAAATAAAAATTACAGACTGGCTTGGATTGGAAGGGACCTTAAAGGCCATCCAGTTGCAACCCCCTGCCATCGGCAGGGACACCTCCCACCAGACCAGGTTGCTCAAAGCCCCATCCAGCCTGGCCTTGAGCACTTCCAGGGATGGGGCATTCACAGCTTCCATGGACAAATTTTGAGTGTATTTGTGCACCTGTAGAAAACATTAGCATTGCTTGAAGTAGACTGGTTTTAAATTGATTCAGCTTCATGACAACCAGAAGAATCCTTAAAAATGAGAGTTTCAGAGTAAATGATGAATAAATGCCAGGGCATAGAGTAATACAGGAAAAAAAAAACCAACTTCGTAAATAAATCCATTTCACTGATCAATTAGTGTAATGCTAACTTTATTGGACTGGATAATATATTAATAGTCTCTCTAAAGAGAGAGAAGCAAAAATGCAGACAGTATTTATTTACAGTAAAACAAATATACCATAGCTGTTTATCACACCTTTCTTTGGAGTAGCTGAGCCTAAATGTTTTACTGTTCCATAGGGTTGTGCAGCAAATCATTTATATATCAGTTTCATTTCTAGCAAGTATTTATTAAGAAGATTTCTTTAGAGCTAATAACAAATGTTGTCCTCCATCCCAAGGAAAGGCTTGATGGGAATTTGCTGTACTTTGAGTCGTGTAAGGCTGGACCTGCAAAATACTACTCCTTAGAGCTGGATGCCTTTTTTTCTGCTCTTTATTCACTCAACCCGTGCACAGTTTGGCTTTTTATACTCATGACCTCCCTCACATACTTGCGATTGTATTTCAGGTGATTTTGTTATCTACTGCTAGCCCTTCTGAACTGCATCTCAGGGATGTCTCCAGGAAATTGAATTCCTACTAATCCAATATAGGAGAGAAACAGGTCATCAAGCATTAAAGCAAGTTGTCCTGTCATTGCAGAAAGTATGTGAAGCCTGTCCTGAATGAAACTTGCATTACCACAAGAGCAGTGTTTAATGTGTTACTTTGGCAATTCCAGTTCTTAACCAAAAGTTTGCAAAGGGTAAATAAAAGCATGCTTAGATATATTGGGAGCTTTTGGAAAGGTGTACTGCAAGTTAATCTCCAAAGCAAGCAAAACTCAGTGCTGTTAGGTTTCTTTGGATGGAACTGTTTACCCATTTGACCAACTTATATTTATTCCTATCAGATGGAGTAGTTCTGTCATCCTTGCAAAAGGCACAGGGGACAAAATTAGATAAAGGTGAATAATTTCTGGGGGATGCTGAGATTCCAGTTAGGTTTAGGGCAGCTGGGTGCTTTTGACAAGCCACAGCGTCAGGCACAGTATTTCCTGCCTATTTCACTTACAGCTCTCTAGATTCATTACCTGTGATCAACATTTTACAACTTGGTAATGGCATTCAGCGCACAAAATAAGCGGTTTGGATCTCCTCCTGACAAATGCAGTGATAAATCACTTCCTGTCCATCAGAGGCAAAAGCAAGGCACCCATTTGTCATAAAGAAAGCTTGAAGCTAATGTGCCAACATTACTTGAGCTTTACTAGTGTCGTCCACAAACTTCTGCTTATTATAACCAAACTAGAGAATCAGATCTTCTCTGATCCCACTGAACTGTGAGGACTTTCGATCTAACAGTAAGACTCAAGAAATCCTAATTACCTCAGGTTTGGGGACAATGCTGTACTTGGTCTTTTATATATTTTTTTAATAGATAGTTTAATTACTACATGGGTGAAATACCGATAAACTTTTGTGGAAGGAAAAATGACAGTTTTTCTTGTTGGTGTACTGCCTTTTATTTTAAAGGCTCAGAAATATCTTTGTGCAGCGGGCTATATATAGCAATACAAGACTTAACTCAGATATACGTGCACTTCTTACAATTCCACAAATAATTTTACTCTTAGCAAACCTTACTAAACCTACTATTTTCACTGATTTCATAGAAATGACACAAACATATGCAAAGACATAAAGTTATATCCTGAAAATATACAGGTGTTAATTTTGTCTAATTCTAATTTTATTTTAAATTGGTATCTATTTTTGTTAAACTGAGCAGATTATCTTACTCTATTATTCTCTACTATATTCCAGCAGAGATAGTACAAAAATATGGAAATAGTTCTGAATTGTATTCTGGAGATTTTGTCAACACAACCTGTTGAGTTTCCAAATAACAAACTGTTAGGAGAAAAATTATTTCAGTAGATCTGAAAGATATTTTTATATAGATGCTACTTAAGCAGTCTTAGACTGAAGAGTGTATATTACACTTGGTCCATGATTCCAATTAAAATTATTTCAGTCTTGCAATCTGAATATTTTAGACCAAGATCTTTCATCTGTGATTAATATTTTGAATGCTTTCTTTTTCACTGTGTTTGCTTTTATGTAATATATTGCATCTGTAGTCTACTTGATGGCATAACATTTTTAGGTAACAGTCCATCAAAAAATTTGAAGTGCATGTATTGTATATGTTTATCTTTCCATTTATTATGTGGCCTTTGCTAATATTTATATATTTGTGTGCTATCTTGGAAATTAAGAAGGCTTGCTACTATAGGGATGTATATATACTCAATTTTTTATTATATACTATATCTATAGAAAAATGTGTAAGAACTTAAGTTTTACATGCTAGATGATGAGTATATGGATTATATATCTTTGTAGAACTTGACACCTATTTCGATATTTTCAGTAGCTCTTCAGCCACGTGATCTCTTTCATATTTTAACAATAAGCAAATACTGTATGGGTATCAGAAATGTAGAGGAATGTTAAATATTTGCTAACAAATCTGTTTTAAACTAATAGCATATGGTTGAACTATAAATTAAATATCACTCCAATCTTTGTCATTTTCACATGAATGTCAAGTTTAATTTAAATTGTGCTTGAAATTGGTAAAAGTCAGTCACTTAAGTACACCTCCCACTGAGGCTGTATTACTTTTTCATCATTAAGTGTATAAGCATTAATCAGCTTGAGTTCTCTGTGTGAGCTTAACATCCTCTTTGTTGGTGTTTTGATGATAGCTAATTCGGATAAATTACTAAAGGAATCTACCCCTCCCCCTATGACAATCTCAATTAAATTCTAGAGAAACATTCAGTGCTGCTTTTCTGATTTTTGCTTTTCCCCCACAGGAAGGAGGTGTAGTTGCTCTCTTTAAGATCTGTCGCCAGGATTGTTTCAGGTGCCTTTATCCGCAGACACTGAGAACATTGGCATCCATTTGTTGCGTAGAGGAAGGGATGCACCAGCTGGAAAAGGTAGGCATTTCAGCATTTTTTACTGACTGCATCATAAAAAGAAGTCTCATCTTTAATCTCTTCTAGAAGTTGATAACTTTGTGGCATTTGATACAGTGCTTCATTCTATGCTCACTTTTTCTGTACTGAACACATCTTCAGTCTTTACAAAATTAGTCCCACCAATAACATTACCCTATTCAGCTGTTTACACAAAAAAGCTTTCTAAGAGAAGATAATTTCATAAAGCAGCCAAATATGTTAGTGACTACGTCAAAAACAAAGCAAAACAAAACAAACAAAAAAACAACAAAACACACCAAACAGCTGTGGAAATAATAATTTCTGGACTCTAAGCTTCATACCAATTTTAATCCTTTTTCTGACACTCAGGTAGGTCATCTGCTTGTAGTACTGAGCTATCTTGTGGGAGTTGTGATTTCACAGAAAGAAGTGGGACAGATATAGAAGTCAGCCAATAAAAAAAAGTCTGCTAATCAGCAACAAGTCTCATAAAAGCCAATTTTAACCGGGAGGGAGAACATCAAAACATTATCCATATAAAATTGTATCAACTGCTTATACTTTATTCCTTTCTCACTCTTGTTATATATTGCTGTTTTGGAAAATGAACACTTCTCCTGGTCACTAAATCATGATCTCATCCTTCTGCATTTCATGTAACAGTCATCTTCCACAGCTGAATAATGGTCTCTTCAAGTTAATGATAAATGATTTCGCTGCCACTTTACATTGACGTATTTTGTAATTTAGTGCCCAGGATTCAAGCAAACTATGGCAGAACATCTGCAGCAAAAAGCAAGACTCTGAGCTTACAGTAAATGAAGATGACTTAAATTTTTTTTTGACATAATGCTAGTTCAGACTGACACCAGAATCAGTCTAAAAGGATCTTTCATTATGTCCAAAATAATAGTGGAATTAATAGAGTTAGAGATGGAAAAGATTGATTAAACTCACCTGGTCCAATTCCTGGCAGTGTCAACATGCATTTAATGTGGCCCATATCAAAGCTGATGAAACAAGTGATAACTCTCAAGCCTGTATGTCTTTGATATGCTCTAATGTTGGCCACAAGCAAAGTTGCTCAGGGTAAACTTTGTCACAGTCAGGAATGAAGTAGTGTGTAAAGGAACTTTTAATGGAAATCCTTACTACTGATTTCAGTAGTTCACTTTCACCTGGGCATTCAGTCCTTAGAACATCTTTGTGAACAAGAGGGTCTGGACATTAATCCTGCTCATCTGACTGAACAGGTAAAGGTTTATAGCAGGACTATTTGGATATCACTTTGTCAACTTTTTTGCCTAAAATTGTGTTCCTTAGGATCCATATGTTATGTTGGTCCAGTACATGTCTGGGTTTCTTGGAGGGAGAATGGGATATTTCATACATCAAAAGAAACAAAGATCTTTTCTCTAAATGAAGTTAATGTCCCTCCAAGTGCTACTGGAATTCGAACAGCACAGGCCAGTACAATGCTATGTCATCTGTAAATATCTTTCAGCAGGTGTGTGTCCAGGTTTGCCAGTTTATAGAGATGAGGGAGGATAACACACAAGAAAATTTTACTATTTTGCACCGTTCTTGTACATGTATTTAGAAGAAACATCATGTTCTGATCGTAGCAAATCAATGGAAAGTGTACCAAATGAGAAGACCAATATTTTGACGTGAACACCAAATTGGGTTTTAATATTGTCTTTAAATAAGAATGATTTTATTCTTTTAAAATTTGAAGTACTCTTGCAAAGAACAAAAAGGAGGACTATCAATATTAGCATTTCTGTTGTTACAAAAATTACCATTTCTTACCTGACAAAAAGGGCTGCTTCTATTATTAAGCTATGTATGTAGGTAGTGGTGAAGCATTTAATTTGCTGTAATGTGAATATCATTATGCCACCTAGTGCATTAAAACATCAGTGCAATTTGAACTGGATTTTTAATGACAAACTTCATTCAAACAATAAAGCTTGGCCTTCAAGCAATTCAGATTAGGTAATACACAATTTTAAAAAACACCCCCCACCCACTCCCAAACAACTAAAAAAAAAACCACCAACAACAAAAAACCACCTCACTCCCTTCTGTATTTTTAATTAGATTTCACAGCCATTAAAGTGTTTAGAAGGCTACTTAAAAGCAAACAGCAAGAGCTATCATTTCTAATGGAACGTTTATCTAGGAGGTGGGCTAAAAGGAGGTGGTGTACTTTCTGCAGTAATTGCAGTGCTTAATTACTATAGACATTAGGAATATTGTTTATTTATCCAATGCTCTTTCATCTTGCCAGTTTTCTAGCAAGGCAGGGTAACAAGAACATCTGTGTTAAAGTAGACAGTTATTGAGAAAATTAAGTCAGTAGGATGTTTACTAGGCAATGCAAGCAGAGAGTTTTAACATTTTTCCTGGATTTAAAGATAAATTAATATTAAGCTTTCTCTATAATTTGTGTAGATGTAATGTGAGTAACTTCTATGCAGAGTTTAAACCATTTGTCCTGAGTGAATTTTTGGCTTTCGTGTGGAAATACTGTCTTGGTTAACTAGTGAAGGGAAAGTATCAACTGAGTGCTCATTTCTAAAGATGTAGAAAATTGCCCATTTTAAGAAGGAATATTTTTCTTAATTTTTTTCAAGAATAATTATTATTCTTTCCAGTCACACATCTTTAAAGATATATATATCTGCACTATTCTCTTTCTGCACCCTTGAAAAACCCATTATTACTTCATTGTGATAAACAAGCTTATCTTTGCTCTAATTACAATTACCATGTAGTTGTTGCAATGACTAGCTTTTACTCTTTCAGATGAATCTACTTGGCTATATTTACAGTAATGCAAAATCAGTTGGTTAAAATACCAGTTTATAATAGTTATTATTCCAATTGCAAGTACTTTTTTGACTTCTGGAAATATACTGTTACTTTGTTGTACATTGAGGTACAGAGCTCCAGGAACAAAACAGTAACAAAATAGGCTTTTAATGCAGACAGACAACAAAGAAGTCCCCTTACTTTGAGCACTGTGTGGAAATAAATTGAGATCTATGTAACCTGTGTTCCACAGGTAGTAGTTGCTGCTTCAAACTGCTTTAGAATGTCTATTTGTTCAGTACATGTTAACTTGATAATCCACTGCTACACCAGCAGTGATCATTCTTGGGTCTCAGCTGCCTGAGCAGTCCCATTCAGAGAGGAGCAGACAGGTCAGAAGTGATCGGAATTGTTATCCTTCTCATTATTCCTCAGCTACCTGTTCTTGTACCCAAGAGAGCTTTGTCATTTGTCTTGTGGCCCTTGAACACACAGTTTTTAGGAGAAAGCTCACTGTACCAGAAAGGATGGTTAATCTTGGTTCACACATGCTAGAATTTAAGCAAAGAGATGATGCATAGTACAGATAATGGATGCTACAGAAAATCATACTATAGATAATACATACTACAGATAACACTAACCTAATAATTAATACAGAAAATCCCTAAAAAACGGAAAAGAGTTTGAGGTGAGCATGAGTGGAAACTGAAGAACGGTGTTAGTACTATACATGCAGACCTATTTGTGTATCCAGCCCTGGTGATGTTTAGGACAGAAGTAGAATGATTTAGTGGGAGATTGGTTCTCAACATGGACACTTGAGGTTTCTAGAGGGAAGAATATCTGGACCACGCACAATGTGCTTTGAAAACTCAGCTTGATTTACTTCAAGGGTTTCCATGTAGGAAGGGTTCCCATGTAGGAAGGGTTCCCATGCAGGAAGGACTGTAGAAGGCATGGGGTTGGGCTAGATTAACATGTGTATTTCATGAAACTTAAGGTAAATAAAATTATCTTGGTATGTCTGATAATGTTATCCTGCAGTTTACATTATGAATAACTGTACTTTAAATTTCACGTTCAGTGTCAAGACAAAAATTCTAAGCCTTTAACATGTAGTAGCCTTTCTTGGAAAAGGGGTATCTGAATACAATCATACATCTCAGCACATCATTTGCCTAAAGGATTTCTTCAATCCTTTCACTTCCTGAGGTTGCATTAGGCCCTTGTTTTGTAGAGTTGTTGGAGCAATGAGTCTCCTGTATATATGCTGACATGAAGCCTCACTAAAGGCTGAAGACTTTGGCAGTTTCTGTGCTTTGCATCTATCCATACAATGCTTCTTGACTGGTATTAGAAGGCACAGCTTTTGAATTTTTGCTCTTTGCTGGAGATCAGTTATATCATCTTTACGAAGGTAAACTTCCTGCTGCAATAAAAGAACTGCAGAGTTAGCTCAGAAAAAGAGAGCAAATGGTGCAATGTGCTGCAATTTTTATTATGCTTGTGAAACATTATTACATTAAAAAGCTGAAACTCAGCTGGGACCTAGATCAAGGTGCAACTGCCACAAAAATAATGATTTACAGAAATATTCATTTAAGCAGCTGCCTAAATATTAACACTGCAGTGTAAATTTGCTTGCACTATTTAAATTAGTTTAGAAAGCAAGACACCTGGAATCAACTCATTAAGAGAAGATATTCCAGAGAGACTGGTGACAACAGTTGTTACTTTAATAAAGCTTTTTTTTTTTCTTTAACAAATAACAAACCTTTATTTCTGTGCTTTAAGTAAAATTGCCTAGATATATTGTACAAATTGCTTTGAATCCTTTATTCAAAGCACATTAAATCAAATGACTTACTTCCAGAAAAAGAATCTAAAGAAGGGGGAAAGTGTAAAATTTTTTGAGATTGGGAAAATAAAAATTTCTTGAAGACTTCTTAAATATGAGTGACCATAAATCTGTTGTTCACAATGAAACCAGTCTGATTTGTAAGAACAACCATGCTCTAACAATTTCTATGTTACAGGTATGCAGTCTGTCAATCATGAGAAAGGGGCTTTTGTCAGTGAGCTCTTACTGGGAAATAAGTAAAATGTTTATTACAGAACTCAAAAATGCAACTTGTTTATAGATTTTGGGTGAATGTGAGCTGATATATTGAGTCTGAAATGAAGTTACTGCGGTTTTGACTGAGGCTAACATCTGAAACTGAAAGCTCAAGGTGATTAGAGCTGAATGAAGTAATCTGTTGCATTAATTCTCAGCTGCTGAAACAACTGAGGTTTGTGTAGCTGAAGGATGAGACAAGTGAGAATCATGGAGAGTGATTTGATTATGAGGGCTATGGTCACCCTTTAACCACTTTTAAAGTTAGCTGGTGGCCTACATGTCATAGATTTTTGGATTTCATTGTCAGAGCATGTGAATGCTCCACAACCTTGCATGTTTTTATTTTCCCACTACCTAGTATGGTATAGAAATAACTTCATACCGTACAAGAAATCATAAATCTGCCTGATCTGAATGAGCTATATAACTGCCTTCCTATTTGAATATTCCAAATGCAAAATACCGGGTGAAACCAAACATTAGTAATGGGCTCTTAGGAAAGGTGGATAAGATGTTCCCAGTGATTAGACAGACCCACAGATGACTAATTTTAAAAGTGTATCTCGCGGGTTTTTTCTTTTAAAAAGTGCAGCGTAGTGTGCAACTTTCTCAGAAGTAGTGAAACCTTGCTTTTTTGTTTTTGTTTGTTTTTTAATGGCATGTAGTGGCATATTACATGACCTATTACAGGCATATTACAAGACAGGTGGTAGGGGGATGGTTGGACCAGATAATCTTGGAGGTCTTTTCCAACCTTTATGATTCTGTGATCTCCAGCAATGAGAATGTCTCTGGAAGTTCAGAGGTTTGCCTCAGCATGTTCGTCTCCCTCAGTCCTCAGGAAAGAACTTGTTAAAATTTCTTTCTTTTTTTTTTTTTTTTTTTTCTTTTTCAGATTAACCTGTAAAAACTTCTTATGGATATTTCAGAATTTTTGCAGCTGGTTAGTTTCAGGACAAGGGATTAGATGGGTCAATAAAATGATGAAAATTACATAGATATTTTATTCTCAAGTGAGTTAAATTCAAAAGATTAAAAGATCAGGATTTTTTTTTTTCAAGAAAAAGATTTTCAGGAAAAATCTGAGCGTATAATTGAGCTTTAGTCCATAGAAATTCTCATTTCATGCTATCTTGTTTCCTGAGTGAGACAGGGCAAGGCAGCACATTAAGAGAAAAATTAAGGATTTCTAGACGTCATTTGAAAGGGGGTAAGTTGTTAAGGGGTCCTTCTCTTGTCTCTTTCCCACAAAAGCATAGTAACATGGAAAGTTATAATCCTTTTCTAGTTTTTCATGACTCATGTCCTCAAGCATGTTCTTAACACTGTTTTATGAAGGGAATATTATTTTTGATTTGTTCCCCAGGACAGTATTTGTTTACAAGAAAAACCTGAATCTTTATGGATGGAAAGAGACTTTCTGAATGCTTAAAATCACATAACACTGTCTCATGTGCTAAGAGCATGTGAGATGATTTAGATGGAAAGAGTTCAAGCAATGCATTCCTCTTACAGTACTGTAGCTGAAAAGTCACGTCTTCTGTTACACATACTGCACTTCTTGTGTGCAACAATGTTGTTTTGGCTCACCTTCCTTGGTCATTTGTAGCCAGACTTTGAAGTCGCGCTTGTGAAATTGCAAATAATAAGCAGGAATGGATAAAGAGATTTCTGCTCTTATCCTCTTCTGTCAAGATTCAGAACCTTTTGAAGACTAATTCAGGCAACTTTTGACACATAGTGCAGAGCATACTGACACTTCATGTTATTGATAGCTGGAGCTGGGAACTGTGTCCTGCTGTTGTCACTGAGTAATTGTGTAGGTCACAGGAGGAAAATTAGGAGCTACAATGAGACAGAAATATGTCAGCCTTAAGGAAGAGTGTGGAAAACAACAGTTTCAAAATCTGCTTTTCACATAGATTTTCCTGATTATCAAAAAGGCATACTGAAAGGGCATATAGAAAGGCTACTGAAATATCAGTAGCTGAGTTTGTGGTACAATTAGATAATGTAAAGTTCTAGGCTTGCAGCTCTTTAATTTACTGGACCCTTCTTAGTAAAGCTGTTTAATTAATTGGCAGTGAAAAATGTGCTGGGTTTGGCAAATTACATTTCTGTCAAAGCCCTTGCAAGATTAATTAAATCATATCTGAGAGTGCAGGAACTGCCCTTTCTCAACTGCTGGCTTTGTATATATTAGGTGGTGTTTCAATTTTTACCTCCTGATTACACAGCTATATATACATAATTAGTAAATGTAGGTTCTTTCAGCACAATACCAGGGAAGTGCAGCAAGACTTCTTAGGTCATTGCAGAATCTGACAATTCCCAAAAAACTCTTGGGGGGGAAATAATCAGATACACAAGGCTGCAGTTCTAGGGTGAAATGTTTTGGAAGTCATGGAAGGGACATGTTTCTGAATGTTGAAAAACAGCATGAAAAGATCATCTTGAAAAAAAGACTCTCAGATAACCTCTGCAGTATTTTTTTTATTCTGTTGAAAACTTGCCAGTTACATGGCAGGTTAAAATTTGTTTACTTTATGGTAGTACCTATTTTATCATGCAGAGAGATGAACAAGTTTTTTTTTTTTCCTTTGACAGACTTATTTGAGAGTCATGGAATTGAATAAAGACAGACATGTTAGTGCAGGATTATGGGGCATTGCCTGATCTCTTTAGGAGAAAAGTATACACAAATGCTTTGGCTGAGGTCACTACCATTATTTCAATTGTATTAAAATGACTAATTAAATTATAGTGGTTGTGTGGTTGTAGCCCTGATGGTCTAAGGAGATATGTATCAGTTGTTCTAATAAAAGGTATTACCTCTCCTTACAAACCTTGCTTCTCTTTAATCATATTATAGATTTCAGAAGAGGGAGAAAGGAGCCAGAAAGCATACCACTAAAGATAAACATTTTGATAATACTGGTAAAGTAGGACAATGCGAGACTTAGCTAAGGAGTTGGTGAATAGCTGTTGTTTAGATGATAGATTTTGTTATTCAGTAGATCATTTAGGTATCATGCATGGCCCAGCCTGCAAACATATACATGTGCACTTAGCCTTTAGCATGTAATTTCATTGACAGCAAGAGAACAACTGCATGTTTAAAATGTCAAGAGATGCATGTCTACTAGTCTGTTCAGGCTGCAATAAATTTCACAGAATAAACATTCTTTTGGCAATACTTGAACACATAGATTTGAGAAGCAAAGCAAAACTTTGAGTCAGGTCAAATAGAACTTTTTGACAAACCTTCTCTGCTTTTTCAATAGAGGTGCAGCAGGCAGGCTATGAATTTATATATAAAGCTACCTATAAATTGATAACAAAAGGGAAAGCTGTTTTCTAACCCAACAATGAACATTTTAAGGCTTTCGCCTCTAGTGCAGATCTTTCCATGTCACCTACAGAATTAGGTTTTCTTCCCTTTGTTTCTAGTGGTGTATTCCTTAAGTATAGGTCTGTGGTAATAAATCCACATGCAAATAAATAAATAAATAAATAAATCATAGCAGTCAAGCAGCCCTGCCTGATTTGGGTTTTATCATCTTTTTGGTAAGAGCTGATCAGGATGAGGCATTGCAGTGATACTTGGATATCAATAATGTGCTCAGAACAAATCTTGCCACTGTTGTGTTGTATCTTGTCCAGTTCCAGAACACTG